>NC_086107.1:57789167-58096634 GCF_963921235.1 Mobula hypostoma
ATTCATTTCCCATTACTAGATTAAGTACAGCCTCTCCTCTTGTAGGCTTATCTACATATTGCATCAGGAAACATTCCTGAATACACCTAACAAACTCCACCTCATCTAAACACCTTGCTCTAGGGAGATGCCAATCAATATTGGGGAAATTAAAATCTCCCACCGCGACAACCCTGTTATTATTGCATCTTTCCAGAATCTGTCTCGCTATCTGCTGCTCAAAGTCCCTGATACTATTGGGTGGTCTATAAAAAACACCCAGTAGAGTTATTGCCCCTTGTTGTTCCTGAATTCTGCCCACTGAGACTTAGTAAACAATCCCTCCATGACTTTCTCCTTTTCTGCAGCCTGCATCTTTCTCTAGCTCTCATCATCTAGATGTATCTTTCTTCTTCTGTTTTCCCACACAGAAGTATGTGGTTTAAATTAACTTTGATTGACTGGGAAATTATATTAAAAGGAATGGTTGGATGGAGTTTTCCCTAACCTTGCCAATTTTTTTGCAAATGTTTTGTCACCATGCAAGGAGATATTGCCAGTACGCTGTTGATTAAGGTGTGTCCTACAAATTCTTGGCTTTTATATACTTTTCACTCAGCTGATTTAACATCATTCTGGAATCTCAGTTGTGATGTGATCCTGTTTAAGAGCTGATGCAGGCAAAATTCCAGATCACACCACATGCAGTTCACCACACAGCCAATCAGCGCCAAGACTTCCTCCCGGCATCACAACTGACTTTCTGAATTTGTGTCAAATCAGCAGATTGAAAAGTACATAAAGGCCAAGTATTCAGAGGCCACACCACAACCAACAGCGCACTGACGATGTCTCCTTGTATGGTGACAAAATGTTTGCAAGTAACTTGCCAAGATCAGAGAACTACTCAACTCAACCGTCAATCACTTGAGCCACACATTTTCCAAATTATTTCCGTGAAAAGATTAAGATTAAAATCTGTCACAAGCCTTGTGGCCCATCAGGCCGGTGCTTATGCCAGTTTCTGTGGCGTGAAGCAACTGAGAGTACGAGACTCCCCCCCCCGTCCCACCCCCCGCCCCCCCGCCGGTTAGGACACCAGTCTATCGCAAGGTTAACCCCCCAGCATTTTTTTGCCGGTACCCATTCTCAGCTGGGCAGACTGGAGCATTGTGTGGTTAAGCGTCTTGCTCAAGGACACACACGCTACCCTGGCCGAGGCCCGAACCCACGACCTTCAGATCACTAGTCCAATGCCCTAACCACTTGGCCACACGCCACACTTCCATGAAAAGGAACGACTTTAAACATCTGGTGGCTAACATTAAAAAAATTAATACATAGTTGACAACTGATATATTTCTTACTTAAATCTCAACAATCCCACTGGAATAGTGGTCCAGCTTTGGTTAGTGAGAAATTAGAATTGTATTAGATCAAATATTTGTGGAGGGACCTAAATGCCCATGTTAATGAATTGTTGAAAGCTAGCATCTGGGTCCAGCAAACAAGTAGGAAGCCTGCTGGCCTTTATTGCAAAACAAATTGAGTATGGGAACAGTACTGATGTTCCACAGAAGGGATTCCAGCCAGGGGTTTCACAGAGCCCTCAGTTTATGGTCGGGATCCATGGCAAAAAAGAGTTTGGGAACCCCTGTTTTATAGGGTCCAAGTGATATAACACCTGGAATATTGTGTGCATTATCTTCCTACCTAAGGTAGAATATACTTGAGAAAGAGGGAGTGCAAATAACTTTTATCAGATTGGTATCTGGAATGGTGGTAGGGGGAGGGGTTTGTCATTGATGGCGTTAGAAACATCTTATGAGGAAAGATTAAGCAGATTGAACCATAGCGTTAAGAGTTTAGGAGAATGATAGATGATCTGTTTGATATGTATCAAATTCTCGCAGGGTTAGCAGATTGGATGCAAACATGCTGAGGTACCTAGGACTAGAGACTGCAGTCTCAAACTAATAGTTTGGCCATTTGATAGTAACGTTTTTATTCACCTTGTGGATAGCGAACTCTTGGAATTCTTTACTCAAACGTTTTGTGGCAGCTGAATCGTTGAGTATGTACAAAGCAAGACTAAGTGTATTAATTAATGTGAGGAGATCTGTTGTGTATCTAATATTTTGGTAGTATTTGAGTAATATTGTAAATACATTGTTTGATTAAGCACTCTTTCTTGTCTACATAATGCACCGTGGGGTATATTTGTAACACCCTGGTTCACATTTTCACTGCTATGCTGTAGGTATTTCATTTTAGCCATTCTGTAAGAGCAGTCTGTTCCGCTTTCTGCCTGTTTGGTTACTATTAAGGTAAGGGAGGCTTAGAAATATGTGTCATCCAAGTAGGATGGTGGAACTGGGAGAAGGTTCTGGAGTACCTTCTAAGGTTGGTCCTGGTTTTTGCTTGGCGAGATGAAGAGAGAAGACACTGGAAAGAACCGGCCCTAGGATTCGATCCGGTGGGTAAATGTGATTCGATGGAGCCAAGACGCAGATGTCTATCAAGGATTGGTGAATATGAGTTTTTGAAGATTTGAGATCCAACCTGTGCACCTTTGACTGTTTAATTATATGGGCCTTTTTTTCTTTATTAACACTTTGGTTAATTTAATGTTCATAAATACACTTCTTTATAATTGAATGCAGTGTCTGATACGCTATTTCATGCTGACGACCGATTGCAGGAGCAGTATGTCACACAGCAATCACACGTACCGGGGTCTGGGTGGACAAGACATCCCAATCTCACAGATTTGGTTGAATCAAAGTCACATACACTCTGGATGTATGAAGTCAGAGAAAGGTGGGCTTCTCGCCGCAGAGTCCAGTGGCTGTTAACGAGGGGCTAATGAGCCGTTTCTAGAGATGCCCAGTAAAAAGAGGTTTTGTATGTAAATAGAATGTCATTACTATTCTAAATCATATTAATGAGTCTTGTTAAAGTAACAACAAGCATTCACAAATTGTCTCTTGCATCAATGCTTTTGTTTTCAATTAGTTTTTCTGTTTTGGAGTTACAAGACATAACTGTGGTGAAGGCAAAGTTTTAAAAGAACCTGGGATGACTACCTACCTGTTGAAGTGCAATGAGACAACAGGGATTTAAAAAAGCACAATGAGAAAAGATCAGCTAAAACAGAGAGAGAGAAAAGACTGTTGAGTCAAAAAAAGGCAGGAAACTAATTAATTTATGGATTCATAAACACTGAGTAGCATGAGTAGCGTGTGATAATAATTACAAATAGATAAAAGGAACAAAAATAGCTGCTTACATTGGAAAGGTAGATGCATTTGATTGCACAATGGATTACTGGCTCGTGTATACTGAGCAAATTAAGCAGTATTTTGAAACAACTGAAATAGCCAATGAGAAGCATGTGCCAGTTTTGTTGAGTGCCTTAGGTTTAAAGGCAAACCATTTGCTTAGAAGTTTAAGTACTCCAACCAAATTTACCAAAGTGAGCTTTGCTGATATTGTGAAAGTAATGCAGGAACATTTAGAGCCAAAATTATTATTGATTGCAGAGTGCTTTAGGGTACATCAGTGGAATCAAAAGGAAGGGGAGTCCATTACAGTTTATGTGGCTGAATTGAAGGGATTGTCTGAACATTAAGAGTTCAGTGATGGGCTTAATAATAATAATAATAATGACTAACCAATACATCTTTGTAATGTGTTAGGAAACCAGAGCACCCAGAAAAAATCCATGCCTTCATGAGAAGGAAGTGAGAACTCCTTACCAATGGCATCTAAATTGAACTCTGAACTCTGAACTCCAACCCAAACTGTAATAGAATTGTGCAAATCACTACACTACCATCGTGCCCACTTCTGCATATGTTTCTCTTCGCCTTGTATTCTGAAAGAGCTCCAGTAGATTTGTCTAGAATTTTCTCTGAGTCTTTGCTAAAATTTCAACACAGTGGATTCTGGTTAATTGGGACACACCAGGACCAGTAAATATTAGTCCAGTTAAGCAGCTGCCCAAATTAGCTGTAATTTCATGGAAATAATGAAAAGGTATAAAAGAGGCAAACTGCCATTTAACTGTGTAACAAATTATCTATTTAAATTAAATATTAACAATACTATTGCAGTGCAATAAAACTGTATTAGCTCCTAATAGTTATTGATGGAGGAATTCATCCACTGAATGCTGCCAAATTCTTTTGATTGACTGTAAATGATCAAAATCACCAAAGACACTTTATGCAGATAATGGGGTTCCTTCGTGCAATGTTTCGGATGATTGCATCTTTCAAGTCTTCATCTTCATTGTAACATTTAAGACAATTGTTGATACCTTCATATTCTTCGTAATTCCTAACTTGAAGTAGTGAAATCATTTCATTTCCAATGTCCAAGGTGTCAGTATTTCAGTGGAATAAAGGAAATACAATGTCATGAGGGGGGAACTGGCCAAAGTTGACTGGAAAGGGACACTAGAAGGAGGACAGCAAAGCAGCAATGACTGGAGTTTTTGCGAAAAATAAGGGACGTGCAAGACAGATATATTCCAAATAAGAAGAAATTTTCAAATGGAAAAAGGACACTACTGTGGCTGACAAGTGAAGTCAGAGCCAAAGTAAAAGCAAAAGAGAGGGCATACAAGGAAGTCAAAGCTAGTGGAAAGATAGAGGATTGGGAAGTTTTTAAAAGCTTGCAGAAGGAAACTAAGAAGATCATTAGGCAGGAAAATATGAATTATGAAAGGAAGCTGGAGACTAATATCAAAGAAGATACTAAAAGCTTTTTTAAGTATGTAAAGGGTAAAAGAGAATTGAGGGTAGATACAGGACCAATAGAAAATGGTGCTGGAGATATTGTAATGGGAGACACAGAGGTGGCAGAGGAAATGAATATGTATTTTGCTTCAGTCTTCATAGTAGAAGACATCTGCAGTATATTGGACATTGAAGAGTGTCAGGGAAATGAAGTATGTGCAGTGAAAATTATGACAGAGAAGGTCCTCAGGAAGCTTAGTGGTCTGAGGGTGGATAAATCACCTGAACCTGATAGAATACACACTCGGGTTCTGAAGGAAGTAGCTGGAGAGATTACAGAGGCATTAACAATTATCGTTCAAGAATCGATAGATTCTGCCATTGTCCCAGATGACTGGAAAATAAGAAGGGTGGGAAGCAGCAGAAAGGAAACTATAGACCGGTTAGCCTCATATCAGTGGTTGGGAAGTTGTTGGAATCGATTGTTAGGGATGAGATTACGGAATACCTGGAGGCACATGACAAGATAGGCCAAAGCCAGCATGGTTTCCTGAAAGGAAAATTTTGCCTGACAAACCTATTGCAATTTTTTGAGGAAATTACAAGCAGGGTAGACAAAAGAGATGTAGTAGATGTGGTGTACTTGGATTTTCAGAAGACCTTTGACAAGGTGCTGCACATGAGGCTGCTTAGTAAGATAAGAGCCCATGGAATTACCGTGAAGTTACTAGCATGGGTGGAGCATCGGCTGATTGGTAGAAAACAGAGAGTGGAAATAAAGGGATCCTAGTCTCGCTGGCTGCCAGTTATCAGTGGAGTTCCACAGGGGTCGGTGTTGGGACCACTACTTTTTACAATGTATGTCAATGATTTTGTGGCTAAGTTTGCCAATGATACAAAGATAGGTGGAGGAGCGGGTAGTGTTGAGGAAACAGAGAACTTGCAGAGAGACTTAGATAGTTTAGGGGAATGGGCAAAGAGTTGGCAAATGAAATGCAATGTTGGAAAGTGTATGGTCATGCACTTTGGTGAAAGAAATAAATGGGCAGACTATTATTTAGATGGGGAGAGAATTCAAAATGCAGAGATGCAAAGGGACTGGGGAGTTCTTGTACAGGATCCCTCAACGGTTAACTTCCAGGTTGAGTCAGTGGTGAAGAAGGTGAATGCAATGTTCGCATTCATTTCTATAGGTATACAATATAAGAGCAGAAATGTGATGTTGAGGCTCTATAAGGCATTAGTGAGACCACACTTGGAGTATTGTATGCAGTTTTGCGCTCCTTATTTTAGAAAGGATATATTGACATTGAGAGGACTCAGAGAAGATTCATGAGAATGATTCCAGGAATGAAAGGGTTACCGTATGAGGAACGTCTGGCAGCTCTTGGGCTGTATTCCCCGGAATTTAGGAGAATGAGGCGGGATCTCATAGAAACATTCTGAATGTTAAAAGGCCTGAA
The DNA here is from genome assembly GCF_963921235.1 of Mobula hypostoma. Classification (NCBI taxonomy): domain Eukaryota; kingdom Metazoa; phylum Chordata; class Chondrichthyes; order Myliobatiformes; family Myliobatidae; genus Mobula; species Mobula hypostoma. The sequence continues at coordinate 57,795,352 of NC_086107.1, forward strand.
CAAATTAGATATGGCAAAATTATTTCCCATGGTAGGGGAGCCTAGGACAAGAGAGCACGACTTCAAGATTGAAGGATGTCCTTTTAGAACCGAGATGCAGAAAAATTACTTTAGTCAGATGGTAGTAAATCTGTGAAATTTGTTGACATGAGCGGCTGTGAAGGCCAAGTCATTGGGTGTATTTAAGGCAGAGATAGATAGGGTCTTGATTAGCCAGGCCAGCAAAGGGTATGGGCAGAAGGCAGGGAAATGGGGATGAATGGATGAATTGGATCAGCCCGTGATTTAATGGCAGAGCAGACTTGATGGGCCGAATTGCCTACTTCTGCTCCTATATCTTATAGTCTTATTTCACTCACGATTGTTTTTGACATCTCCAAGCCTGATTGCTTGAAACCACAGTGAGCAAACCGGTTCTGAATTGTCTTACTGCTTATTTCTCATCAACTATCAGTGACCAAAAACACTGCTTTTTAAACACAAAATACGTGCAACTGATGATACTTAAAAACTGTTCACTCTAAGGTCAGTATAGTGTCTAACAGCCACACAAGTGCACACAACTGAGAGACTGTTTGGCAACAATCTTCTGTCCCAACTAACTGTCATAGTGTCCCAAATAATGAAGGGAATCCCAACTATTTTCTCAATTCGTTTTTGATCTTTAAGACTTGCCCCAAATAAACAGATGCTCCAACTAACTGACATGCCAATGATCTGGAATCCACTTTATATCAAACCTGAAATCCCGTTTTTTTTTCGGTTTACCATGTTAAATTTTATAATTATTCTAATTGATTCTCTAGTGATATTAATACTTATAACTCTTTTAGATACTTTTATCATATACTCATTTCTCACTATTATCTTAATCAGAATATTTTCTATTCTTTTCCAAAGGATAATATTTCCACAGCAGTGTAATTAATTGAAATAAACTTATTTCCCTCTACATGAAGTGGAAGTAACTCAGTGACCAGTTTATTAGGGATACCTGTATACCTGCTCACTATCCAATCAGCCAATCACGTGGCAGTAACTCAAAGCATTAACGAATGCAGACAAGGTCAAGAGATTTAGCTGTTGTTCAGACCAAACATCAGAAATGTGATCTCAGTGACTTTGACCGTGTAATGATTTGTGGTGCCATACAGGGTAGTGGGAGTATCTTAAAAATCTACTGATCTCTGGGATTTTCATGCGCAACAGTCTCTAGACAATGGTGTGATAAACAAAAAATCGTCCAATGAGCAACAATTATGTGAGTGAAAACGCCTGGTTAATGAGAGAGGTCAGAGAATGGACAGATACTTCAAAATGGCAGGAAGGTGACAGCAACTCAAGTAACCATGCATTACAACAGTGGTGTGGAGAAGAACATCTTTGAAGGAAAACATGTTGAACTTTAAAGGTGATGGGCTATGGCAGAAGACCATAAACATGTTTATTAGATACAGGAGGTAGTTTCCTCATTTGTTCTTAGTGTAGCATTTCCTTTCAAGTAAGCTCATGTCTAGTTTAGCTAGTAACTTTTTTTAAAACATTGCTTTGATATTTGCTCAAGTTTTCAGATCCTGTGCACTAATGACAATTTCAAAGTTGATCCTCAATTACTTCAATTCTAAATCTGTAGGGAAGACAATTTTTTGTCTTGTTTATTCTGCTCCAGCAACTGAAATCAGGTAGCTTAGTGGAACAGGGCTCTGACATTAATCTAGGCTAATTCACTTGTATATCAAGTAGCATTTATAACTTTGCAAAGAAGAGAAAATCTGCAGATGCTGGAAATCAAAGTAATATGCACAGAAAATGCTGGAAGAAATCAGCAGACCAGGTAGCCTCTGTGGAAAAGAGTAAACAGTCGACATTCTGGGCTAAGGCTCTACCTCAGCATTGGAGAAAAAGATGGGGAGTCAAATTTAGAAGGCAGGGGGAGGTGAGGAAGAAACACAAGGTGATGGGTGAAACTGGAAAGGAGGAGAGGTAAAGTAAACAACTGGGAAGTCAATTGGTGAAAGAGATAAATGTTTGGAGATGGGGGAATCTGAAAGAAGTTGACAGAAGGCCATGGAAGAAAGGAAAGGGTGAGGAACACCAGAGGGAGTTGATAGGTAGGCAAGGAGATAAGATGAGAGAGGGAAATGGGAATGGGGAATGATGAAGGAGAAGGGGGGGCATTACCAGAAGTATTCCGACTCCCTATTTTTTTTTCCTAGTCCTGATGAAGGGTCTCAGCTCGAATTGTTGACAATTTACTCTTTTCCATAGATGCTGCCTGACATGCTGAGTTCCTCCAGCATTTTGTGTGCATTACTTCATAACTTTGCTATGTTTTCTGCAACAATTGTTAAGAAGAGAGAAAATACAATGTTTGCTGCTGTAATTAATTCTTGCTCAAGGCTCAAGAAGTGTCAACATGTTTAAAATACAGGTACTTATCTTGCATCGTGTGCTTTAATTTCCTTGTTGGTCAACCTTAGCTATCCAATTCCTTCTGAATGTGAGCTGTTGTGAAGAGAGATGCAGATTGTTGCTAAATTGTTTGGAACCCTAGCATTTTCTCCTCATCTTTACTGACAGCACTTCATTCTAAAATGCATGAGGGAAAGCCACTGATGCCAAGGCTCTGGTGGTAATTGCTACTTGGAACCTTTGGATTTGTTTCCACTCGGCAAAGCTTCCATCAAACGATAAGTTGGAGCTAATGACTTACTGTGAGAATGATTGATGATTGAGCTACGCAGCTGACGTGCCAATGTTACATGAACAATGTACAAGAGAATCACTGGCAGCCTTTGAAATTTGCCAGAAGGGTTGTAGTGCTGAGAAAAGATCCAAATGCAGGGCAAGCACAACAAAGCATGTTGTGTAACACCAAGCCATACAGATGGAAGGATAAAATGCAATCCTCTTTCAATAGAAAGGTTCTGTAACTGGTTTTGTCAGCTAACTTTGATTTGCTTGAGTGTATCAGAATGAATGTGGAAAATTGGAAAGGCCAACCAGGGGTCACGTTCCTGATCATTATCCAATCACAACTACTTAGGAAGCTTGGCACATAAGGGATTCTTGATAGCATGCTTGAGTTCAGCTGGGACTGCCTTTGTATTTGAATAGTTCCCTTGACTGACCTAAAGATTAGGCACTTGGGTGAATTGTTGGTGGTTAACTGATACTTTGATAATCACAGTCATGATTGGAAGGAGAATGGATGTTTTTAAAAAAAATAAACAACCTGAAGCAAGAGGATTAAATTTAAAATAAAGCACAATATAGCCCAATTTGGTTCACAAAATATGCTCAGAATTTGTGGTGATCTGGAATCCTTTTCCTTCAGGACTTCTCTACATTTTCTCAATTCATTTTTAAAGCCAGGCCCACAAGCACACAGATAAACTGCTATCATGTTTCAGCAAGTTGTACCCATGGATGCATAATCTGTAATAAATCTGTCAGCACTGCAGGATAAACATGAGGGGCCACCTTCCCAGTTTCAGTCCTCCCAATAATTAACTCCAAGGTCATTAGGTTTCCACCTGATATCAATAGATCTCTGTATTTCAAGAATGCAGCTAATAAAGGGCTATGAGGGCTGAACTGAGAAAAACAATCTCATAGATATCAGCACCTTCCACATAGTCTTCCACACTTCGAAATTCTTGGAATGTTCTGCCACCAGTTTGCTTTTACTCAAGATAGTAATTTTTTTTTTGTTTGCACGTGTTTACTAGGTTTGAAATTCATTGCCAGTATTAGGAGCTTTTTACCCTTGGATGTTCCAGTCTTACATTAACCTTTGATCAGGGTAAATGCAGAGTAAATGGCTCCTTAGGTGGCCTCACACATAGCAACCTCAGGATCCTTAAACACCGCAACCTTTTGTGGGAACATTCCCATGACTATGTGGTTAGGCATAGCTCAAATGCCATCTATAAATTTGCTGATGATACAACCATTGTTGGCAGAATCTGAGATGGAGATGAGAGGGTGTACAGGAGCAAGATATACCAGCTAATTGAGTGGTGTCGCAGCACCACCTTGCACTCAATGTAAGACCAAAGAGCTGATTGTGCACTTCAGAAAGAGTAAGACGAGGGAACGTGAACCAATTTGCATAGAGGGATCACAAGTGGAGAGAGTAAGCAATTTCAGGCTTCTGGGTGTCATTATCTCTGAGGATGTGACCTGCTTCCAACATATTGAAGCAGTTATAAAGAAGGCAAGACAGCAGCTATATTCCATTAGGGGTTTGAGGAGATTTGGTTTGTCATCTAAAACACTCAAACTTCTGCAGATGTTACCGTGAAGAGCATTCCAACAGGCTGCATCACTCTCTGCTATGGGTTGAGTGGTGGGGTGGCTGGGGGTGGGGGGGGGCACAGGATTGAAAGAAGCTACAGGAAGTTGTAAAGTTAGTCAGCTCCATTATAGGTTCTAGCCTACATAGTACTCAAGACATCTTCAAGGAGCGGTGCCACAAAAAAGTAGCGTTGATTATAAAGGATCCCCATTAGCCAGAACATCCTCTCTTCTCATTTTTCCCATAAGGAAGGAGATACAGAAGCCTAAAGTCACACAGTCAGTGATTCAGGAACAGCTTCTTTACCTCCGCCACTGGATTTCTAAATGGACAATGAACCCATGGACACTACCTCACTTTTTAAAAATTATTTCTGCTTTTGCACCACTATTTTTAATTTAACTATTTAATATACATCCCACTTCCTGTAATTTATTTATTTATTTTTCAATATTTATCATGTATTGCATTGTACTGTGGCCAGTAAGTTAATAAATTTCATGATGTATGCCAGTGATATTAAACCTGACTTTGGTTCTGATTCCACTATAGTTGTACTCTATCTTCCTACTTAACAATTCTAATGAAGTTCCAGCTTGTCCTGACGTAGTAAATATGGACTTTCAAAAAGCAATTGGATAGTTGTCAGGAACATTGAGACACATAAACAATGGTGTTTTCCAATAGCTGGGACAGGGTTCCCTGTTTTTCCTGCTTGGACTTCAGTTAATGAAGCATAATTTGCAGCTGTAACAATTATTGAAGATGCAGTGAATCCTGAGGAGGATACTAAGGGAATTGTGTATTTAATATTTCAGCAATATTTGAGTAATATTATAAATATATTGTTTGTTTAAGCATTCTTTACTATTTAAATAATTCATTATGGGTTATATGTAAAATTATGTGAATGACATTCATCATTACGCCTCCATCTCATAAGTGCGTGTCTTGTTAAAAGTAAACCTAGGACATGCATTCCCAGCTCCATGTATTTGGTGTCAATTAGTATTATGTTTTGAAGTTACAAAACAGAACAGTAGTGATAAGGAAGTTTTAAACAAACTTGAGACAGCTACCTACATGTTGAAGAGCAACAAGACACTTGACTTTAAAAAAAGGCAGAAAACGGACAAATTCACTGGTTCGGTGAGTACTGGGAGATAAAAAGCATCCAGTAAATTTTTAAAAAAGTGGAAATGGCTGGCAACATCAGAAAGATAAATGTGTTCAATTGCACAAGGGATAACTGAATATTGTATACTATCACTGATTCTTGAGAATTTGGATAAAACAGGTTTTAATTTTAAAAAGAAAACATTTCAAATGTTAGGAAATCTAAACTTATATGCTTATAGAACAAGGTCTCAGCAATCAAGCAATATTTTGGTGCAACCTCCTGATTCTGTAATTTTTTTCATAAAATATGTGTTTTTCCTGTCATTACTTAGTTTTTGTCAACACAGTCAGACACGATAAAAAGTTAATTATTCCTATTTATTTAGTCTTGTATAGATTTGGAGCTTTTAAATCATTGTGTCTACACCATAGGTACACATATATGCTGTTAAGTGTTGAATATTCACTTTGTTCATTTTTTATACTATTTCACGTGTACTCCTTTAAAAACTCTTACATCATGCAACTTTTATCATTAGCATTAAATATACAAAATAACAATTTTAGACAGAAAAACACATTTTTAATTTTAAAGAGACAATTACTTTAACAAATCAACTGTTTTGGAGGAACAGATTGTAAGCATATTAATGTAAAACAAAGTAAGTTCCATCTGACGGTGGTGACTGAGACCTGACAGCGGTGGCAGTGGCCTAATTACAACAAAAAATTCCAACCTTTTCACCACTCAAGTCAATGTTTCCTTGCTTAACAAATTTATTTAACAATTTGGTACAACAAATAACAATTTGTCATGTACATTTTAACCTTCTGTAAATATTAACAACAATGGTAAACAGCAAAATAAAAACTACAGTACACTGCAATGTTTAAGCATAAACATCAGAAAACACAACAGGAACTAAAAAAAAGTTCCATCCATTTCAGGGCTTGAAAATCTTCGAAAAGGTTCAGTCAGCTTTATCAGGAAGTAGACGATTAATATGCTCCTCCTCTATGAAGTCCATGACTTCAGCAGACAGGTGGTAGATCTCCCTTGTCCTGTTTACATGACCCAGTGATGATGGCTCCATCAGTTTGACCAGAATATCTTCAAGTGGTACGAAGCACATACCCTTTCCACCTGGTTTAGGATGGAAGCACATGTTGGGCCCATGAGGGTGGAAAAACTCCACTTGAACATTTTGATGATGAGCATCCACAGTGACAGCCTTTGCTAACCACCAATTTTGGTCATAAATGACTACAAGCCAATCTCCACAATTAATGATACCAGCAGATATATCTGTCATAGTCCCGTCAGGACCACTCTGGGGTTCCCGCTCCATTTCCTCCATCAGCACTGCCAAAGTTCTTTCCCATTGTGGTAGGGCCATCATTCTCCTCGGCCCGTACCCTGGCATGTGTATTTTCAGTCAACTGAAATGTTGTTTGGCTGAAACACTGGCACGTCTGTGGCTCACTGAAGAAACATGGCAATGATCTGCAATGGATGCTGTTTCTGTAAGGTATGACCTGATGGATTTTCCTCATTGCTGGTACAGGTTTTAGTGGTTGAGAAAGGAGTGCATCATATGTCTGCATGTCACCTTCAGCAATATGATACAGCTGAATACTACAAAGGCTTCTCCCAACCATCTTATGGAAGATCTTGACATCCACAATGTCATTCCCCCATAGTGCAAGGCTGTCTGCAGTCCTTTTCACAGTTCCCCCAATGCCATCTGGAGCTCCCCGTCCATGTGAAGTGGTGAAGTAGTTCCAGGTTGTTCTCTGGAAACCCAGAGCTGGTGGGACATTGCTGAGGAGAGAGAAGTTCTTCTTGTTTTTGTACTGCATGCTGGGGCCATCTGACTAAAATTGAATGGTAACAACTTTTGGAAATTTTAAATGTATATCTCTGTGGACTAGTTCCATGTGAGTCCAAATGGCAGAAGCATCCTGTTACTTGGATTCTGATATTGTACAAAATCCTGCTTTCTATTCTTTTGTGTAGTACATGCCAGTGTGCAGATTGTGCTGTGGGAGGTTCTGACCAAAATGGAATGACTGTACCTCAGAACTATATTTGCATTTCCATGCCTCAGAAAAGTCCACATGCACAATTACAGTGCTTTCATTGCAGTTCTGTATCATGCTCCTGTATTCCCTGGACTGGTTCTGAACCAAGCACATATTTATTGTCGTTTCACTCTTTAGTTTGTCTTCATATAGTTTGATGAGCTCTGCCAGTGTGCCATTGTGCTTCACAGGTCTTGTGTTGTGGTGAATTCCATCTGCTGTTTGATCCTGAACTCGTTCCCATTGCTGCCACTCAACATCGGTCAACTCTTGCTGTGGGCTGGGAAGTGTGTGCTTGTGGAGACACTGGGCGCGGGAGTGCAGAAGACATGCCTCGCTTGTCTGAGAACAACACACGTTCAAAACTATCCTCCAATTTGCTGGACTTGATAATACCATATGCTCTTAGGACCACAAACATCAGCTTTGCATTTCCATGGTATTGGCATTGTCATGTCTTTCAATCGGATGGTTTTGGTGCTGTGACATAGAATGGACGTAAAGCACAGAAGGATGAATAACTGAGTTTTACAGTTGGTTCCTTTTTGATGAACTCCCTGTGGCGGTTGAATATTGTATCAGTCAGAATCATTCTCTGATGCTTTATTTTCTTCCATGTTATCGTGTCCAGTTTGTCAGTCGTGATCCGTGCAGCATTATGGCAGAAATCCTGTACCATCTGGGTTATTGTTTGAATGTAAGTGGATTTTTTGTCAGTAGCCCTTCTCTTTCGCAGTGTGTTGTATGTCAGCTCGAACTTCTTTGTCTGGCGTATTAGGCGATATTTCTTTAGAAACTTGCCTGAAAGAGTCAAGTTCTTTGATTTTTGAGCAGACTTGCGGAGTAACTGTAAATTATTTTTGTTTTGATTAAATTCTTGAATGTGGCAGTTGTGGAAGAGCAGGGTATTCTTGATGGAAGGGTTTTTGAGTTTGCTTCCCTGTAGCATCTGCTCTGTTTTTTTTCTTGGTGATTCTTGTGTTTTTTTATTTCTAGTTTGCTCTCGTTGCCCACACTTTTTCAGTTTGACCCTATCTTTTATTATCTCTTCAAGTTTATTTATCAAAGCTTTCATCTCTCTCAAGTATCTTGCTCTTGTTTTCTTTCTTTCCCTTTCCCCTGCTATAGACTGTCTACTGCGAGCTGGCTCCTGTATAGTCTGATCCAGTGGACTATCTGGGGGAATTTCTGGGCGTTCTGGGCCCTTTCTCTTGACTCATGCTGTCTATGTTTCCACGCCTTTCTCTTACTCCTCTTTTCCCTTTCATTCCAATCACCGATAGTTTTTATCTTCCCATCATCTACTCTCTTCTTCCATCTTTGCTATTCCCTTCTCAGGTATTCCTCCTTTAATTCTGGCTCACTATATATTTTCTCTCTCCACTTTTTTTGGTATTCCCTGTGTGTTGCCCTTAAGGCATTTATCTAACCTTGTTGTGTCTATGCTTTAAAGGATTTGTTTGTAACTATTTTCTAGTTTAAGTTAAAGGTCGATAATTAAGTTACAGTATAACAAAGGTAAATTCATTGTCTGCGGTATATCGCAGCATGCAATGACGTCACCTCCGGTTTCGCCGCGTCTTGTGTGTAACTCCAGTTCGGAGAAGGTGTGAAGGTGGGTGTCATGCGTGTGGCATGATCGTGAAGAGCTCCATTTCTACCCACAAAGAAACATTATAGAAGCAACGCCGTAAGTTCATAAGAATGTATTTGAAGTAAAATTATTAATGTGGTTTCTATTAAGGAAGCAGCGGTTGGGGCGGCACGTGTGCTGGCTTTTCAATTTCAAACGCGAAGTCGGCTCGAGCCCGATGGCGATTTGATGGGACCCCCTCGCTCCCTACTCGGGGCGACTGGAGACACTCGCTAAAAGAAAAGAGCATGCGGGGACTCCAGAATGAAACCGATGCTGTATATGTTTATCAACAGTTTTCATCATACAACATTAATGTGGAAGAGTGAACAGTAAATGGTTAACCTTACTACGACTCTGTCTTCATTGGTTTAACTTGGTGTTTAGTCAGTTTCAACACACTGCACAAGAACACTACACCCTGTTTCTTCTCCTTGGCTCCTCCACTGATAGCCGCTGCCTAGCTATAACTTCCTAAAATACATAAAAGGAAGGTCAGAATTTAAAGGAATTACTATGCGATTGTGCAAAATTACTATGAATTTAATTATGTTTAATTTGGTGAAATTTTATAAAATGATTATGAAATGGTGCAACTAAATTCATTTATGTTTTTGGTCATTGGGGATACATATAGTACAGAAATATTGTAGGCCTGTGTGTGGAAGAAATAAAGGGGAAATTATGTATATTATAAAGAGGTTAATGAAACATTACAAGCCATATTACTATTTATTGTGATCATAAATTATATTCAAGCCTCCATTGAGGATGATTTGGATGTAATAGTGGCCAGAGGACCTAGGGTAACAGAGGAACTGAAGGAAATTTGCATCAGGCACAAAATGGTGTTGGGTAAACTGATGAGCCTGAAGGTTGATAAATCCCCAGGGCCTGGTGGTCTGCATCCCTGGGTACTTAAGGAGGTGGCTCTAGAAATCGTGGAAGTATTGGTAATCATTTTCCAATGTTTATAGATTCAGGATCAGTTCCTGCTGATTGGAGGGTAGCTAATGTTATCCCACTTTTTAAGAAAGGAGGGAGAGAGAAAACAGGCAATTATAGACCAGTTAGTCTGACATCAGTGGTGGGGAAGATGCTGGAATGAATTATAAAAGATGTAATAGGGGCATATTTGGATAACAATGGCAGGATAGGTCCGAGTCAGTATGGATTTACGAAGGGGAAATCATGCTTGACTAATCTTCTGGAATTTTTTGGGGATGTAACTATGAAAATGGACAAGGGAGAGCCAGTGGATGTAGTGTACCCGGACTGTCAGAAAGCCTTTGATAAGGTCCCACACAGGAGGTTAGTGTGCAAAATTAGAGCAAATGGTATTGGGGGTAGGGTACTGACATGGATAGAAAATTGATTGGCAGACAGGAAACAAAGAGTAGGGATTAATGGGGCCTTTTCAGAATGGCAGGCAGTGACAAGTGGGGTACCGCAAGGCTCGGTGCTGGGACCGCAACTATTTACAATATACATTAATCATTTAGATGAAGGGATTAAAAGTAACATTAGCAAATTTTCAGATGACATAAAGCTGGGTGCCAGTGTGAAATGTGAGGAGGATGTTATGAGAATGCAGGGTGACTTGGACAGTTCGGGTGAGTGGGCAGATGCAAAGCAGATGCAGTTTAATATGGATAAATGTGAGGTTATCCACTTTGGTGGCAAGAACAGGAAGGCAGATTACTACCTGAATGGTGTCAACTTAGGAAAAGGGGAAGAACAATGAGATCTAGGTGTCCTTGTTCATCAGTCACTGAAAGTAAGCATGCAGGTACAGCAGGCAGTGAAGAAAGCTAATGGCATGCTGGCCTTCATAACAAGGGGAATTGAGTATAGGAGCAAAGAGGTCCTTCTGCAGTTGTACAGGGCCCTGGTGACACCACACCTGGAATATTGTGTACAGTTTTGGTCTCCAAATTTGAGGAAGGACATTCTAGTTATTGAGAGAGTGCAGCGTAGGTTCACGAAGTTAATTCCCGGGATGGCGGGACTGTCATATGTTGAAAGATTGGAGTGACAGGGGTTGTATACACTGGAATTTAGAAGGATGAGAGGGGATCTGATTGAAACATATAGGATTATTAAGGGATTGGACACGCTAGAGGCAGGAAACATGTTCCTGATGTTGGGGGAGTCCAGAACCACAGGCCACAGTTTAAGAATAAGGGGTAGACAATTTAGAATGGAGTTGAGGAAGAACTTTTTCACCCAGAGGGTTGTGGTTCTGTGGAATGCTCTGCCTCAGAAGGCAGTGGAGGCCAATTCTCTGGATTCTTTCAAAAAAGAGTTAGATAGATCTCTTAATAGTTATACTTTACTTTATTGATCCCAGGGGTAAAGATAGCAGAGTGAGGGGATATGGGGAGAAGGCAGGAAAAGGGTACTGATTATGGTCAGCCATGATCACAGTGAATGGTGGTGCTGGTTCAAAGGGCTGAATGGCCTACTCCTGCACCTATTGTGTATTGTCTATTGATGTTTTTGTCAACACTGTCAAACTATGTGTCACCACCGTCAGACAGAAAACCTGACGGTGGTGACAAAACGCACTTTTTTACATGACGTGCATGAGTCATGAGTTGTATACAAGAGCCATCTTGTCTTCTCTCTGTTGCTAACAGCCTCTGAAAGTGAACATGAACAAAATTGCATTGTCCAAGCAGAAACTTTACTGGCTGAACAAGTATTGAAAATCTCCCTACTATGGCGGAGATGATCCAAAGAGAAACCAGAGAAGACCTCACACTGTCTCATGTCTGCATGACCATGCAAAATGGCTGTAATGTGCAGCAGAAATTCCACTTTCCCCATTTTTACCAATGCCAAGATGAACCTGCTCTTGATGAGTGTTGCTTTCTCTGAGGATTGAGAGTTGTACCATGAACTACATGAGCTACATGAAGATCCAACTTGGCATGGTCAAAATGAAAGCATTGGCAGAAAGGGAAGAGGGGAAAAACTATAGGGCAAAATACTAAAATGGATCAAAGAACTAAAAGGTTTATAAAGACACATGAATAGTTTGTTGAAAATTCCAATGCAGTTTAAGAAAACGGTTATGATGTATAAATAAAAGCATGCAGGAGCAAGGAAATCATGATAAACCTTAATAATGGAGCCAGAGCTACAGTTTGATAGTCAGTTCCAGATGCTGTATAATAAAAAAGTTGTAAAGGCAGAGAGGGTGCTGAAGAAATACATATATATATATATTATCACAGAGAAGAGTGATCTTTGCTCTGTAGATGGACTGGGAAAATCCTGGGTCGTTGTCCTTGAAACAGAAAGGAGTTTGCAAAAGGGCAGTCAAGGAAAATTCAGAAGAGTATAGACAATAGATAGAAAGGCTGATAATTGAAAGAAAAGATATGTGCAGCAGTCTGAGTACACACTTAAAGAAGAGAAATGTAATAGCAACAAACCAGGTTCTCCTAGGTGCTACATCTTGCAAGAATGCGCAGGTCTGAAGAATACCTTGGGGAAAGTTGAAGTCATTTTGTTTGAACAGAGGTTATTTTGGGATGACTTAAAAAATCTGTTTAAAATTAAGAGATGGCCAGAAGAGCAGGGTGAGCTGCTTCAGTGACTATTACCCGAGCAAGGACTTGGACCCTCCGCAGTTTGCCTTCCACCGCAACAGGTCTACAGGGGATGCAATCTTACTGGCTGTCCACCTGGCCTTGGACCACCTGGACTGCAGCAAGACCTGTGTAAACTTGCTGTTTATCTATTACAGATCGGCGTTCAACACCACCATCCCTCACTGCTAATCAACAAGCCTCAAAACCTGGGCCTCTAGAAACGGATTCCCTGATTCCCTCATCGAGAGACCACATTCACTGGGGATTGGTAATACCATCTCCTATTTGCCAATAATCAACACAGGTACACTACAAGGATGCTGACTTAGCCCACTACTCTACATTCTTGACTGTGTGGATAGATACAGCTCAAATGGCATCTATAAGTTTGCCAATGACTCTGTAATGTATAGATCTATTTCTTTAAGAACAATAATGCCCCCTCCCCTTAGCACTACATATGGGTCTGTTGTCTATGCATGCGCATTGTCTGTCTCTCTCTCTCTCTCTCTTTCACTCCAATGTTAATACACCAGTTAAAGCCATCTCCTGCATGCGTGCTTTCATTTAATATATATGTAGTTGTGCACAGACACAACAAGTTGCCAACAAGTACAAACCTGAATGTCAGAGAATATCACAAACTGCACCGACAATTTTGGAAAAAAAACAGTGAGAGTTAAGTGCAGTGCATAGTAACAGTGAAAGACACAGAGAATTTAAAGTGAAAATAACATGGTGATAGCTTCATTTGGGAGAATTGATGAATTTGATAGCACCAATGAAGGCTGGGGGTTGTATATCAAGAGAGTTGAACTGTATTGTAACACAAACATAGTGGAGGAGCAAAAGAGAGCCCCTACACTTTCTAGTTTAATGCAGTGGTCCCCAACCTCCAGGCCACAGGCCGATACATTGCCGCGAAGAAGGCAGCGGTGCAGCGGTAGTCGGAACGCACCTAGCACATCTTTAAGAAAAAAGCCAAAATAAACAAGCTAATTAATTAGGTGCCACCCGGCACGTAAGTGTTGGCTCAGATGGAGGCGACACAATCATAGTGCTAAGGGGAGGGGGCAATGTGATTACCGAGCAGGCAAGTGGACACCCGGTAGGATGGCTACAAGAACTGACGTGCGTAGTGGATGCTGGACATCAGGCATGGTGACGTTATGCGAACCAGATGCTGGATGTTCAACCAAAGAACACATGTGAGTCAACGCCATCCATCAAGACGGACACTTTACAGTCACCGGACTTACCTTCCAGTGATGACGTCACTGACAGTAACGTGACACCAGGAACTGAGAACGTTGTCTTAGACAAGACACCTACCTAACCTGATGTCACTCCACAGGTCCAGAAGTACTACACTGAAAGAAATAGAGCACCACCCAAAAGACTGAATCTTTAAAACAGTGAAGTTTGTTATGGACTATTTATTATGAAAGCATGTTGATTTGGAATATGGGTATATGAAACAGAAATCAAATATTTTGTACATTACAGTCTAATGTTGCATTAATCTAAAAGGGAGAGGAAGTGTAGCGTATCGATCTATTTCTTTTCGAGCAATGACCCCCCCCCCCCACTACTACCTTAGTACTACATTTGGTCTGTTGTCTGCACATGTGCTGTTGTCTACGTATGCACATTTCTCTCTCCTCTCTCTCTCTCTATCTCTCTCTCTCTCTGTCATGGTCCAGATTGGGGTCCCTTTAAATTTACCTTGTTTATGTTGCGATCCGGACCGTTGCTTCCCTGTTTTCCCGTGTCCCTCGACTTTGGTGATTAGAGGCAATTAACACTCGGCTGAACCGGTAGTTTATAGTCTCCGGCTTTCAGCCGTTCGGCGCGGGAGCGTCTGCAAAGTCATCAAAGGCATGGTGTGCCGATGTCATCTGGCCGGAGCAAGCTTAGTCTCTGCCGAAGCGAGTACTGGTAATTTGCCCTTCCTCACCGGAGCAAACCTGTCCAGTTACCTCGCCAAAGCGAGCCTGCAAAGTTTCCTCACTGAGGTGGGTCCATCAGTTAACCCGCCGGAGGGAATCAAGAACCGCTGTCTACTGTTCCCAGGCAGAATCGAGAGCTCGCCATTACCCAGAGGCTCCAAGTCAAGTTCTGGCTCCGGCGGCATTTAAGCACCAAGTCAAGTCCTGGCCCTGGCGGCATTCAAGCACCAAGTCAAGTCCTAGCCCTGGCGGCATTCAAGCACCAAGTCAAGTCCTGTCTCTGGTGGCTTCCTAGTTCCGAGTCAAGTCCTGGTCCTGGCAGTCTGTGATTCCTGTCCTACCCCCTTGTCTGAATCCCTTCTCTGCCCCTCTCGCCTCTAGCCCTCGTCTGCAGCCCCCGCCTGCACTTCAGTCTACTTTCATCACCGGAGCTAGATAGGTACTGTCTGGTGTTCATTCCTGTTTGTCTTATCTTGTCCTGTACTTGCCTCCATGGGGGTAAGTCTGGCCGTCTTGCCGTTGCCCCACGGAGAGTCATGTCTTGTCTTGTCTTGTCCTCGCCACCGCGGGGTAGGTCAGGCCATCCTGCCGTTGCCCTGCGGAGGATCATGAGTCCCGGTCCTATGTCCTGTGCCCAAGGAGATGTCCCGGCTCTCTGTTCTGTGTGCGAGTCCTGGCACTATTTCCTGTACCCAAGGAGGAGTCCCGGCTCTCTGTTCTGTGTGCGAGTCCTGGCACTATTTCCTGTACCCAAGGAGGGCTCCCGACTCTGTGTTCTATGTTTGTGTCCATGGTTCCAGGTACCTGCTCCCTGAGACCGAGGCTCTGTGTTCCCATGTTCCTCCTCTCCCTAGCCCATGTCGTGTCCTTGCCTGGTTCTGGGGTCCGAGCCCGAGGCAAGACCCAGGTACTGGGTCCTTGCCCAGTCTCTGGCTCGGAGTCCATACCCTAGCCTCTTCATGTCTCCTCTAGTTTTGGGAGCCGATTCCGAGTCCAAGCCCAAACCCTTGGTCCCAGCTTAGTCGTAGTCCTCGGTCCTTGTCCAGTTCGCTATTTCCTGCTCCTGCCTTGCTCTCCTGGTATCGAACAATAAACTAAATCTAAGTAACCTCACAAGATATATCTTGCATTTGGGTCCACCCTTGCTCCCAATGCCCCGCCAGTGTGTGTGTGTGTGTCTCTCTCTCTCTCTCCAATGTGTATACACCAGTTGAAGCCATCTCCCACATGCATGCTTTTATTTAATATTTATGTAGTTGTGCACAGACAGAAATGACACTACTATTGTTGGTGGAATCTCAGATAGCAATGAAAAGTCAAACAGCAACAAAATTTGCTGGTTGAGTGGTGTGATAGTAACAATCTTGCACTCAACGACAGCAAGACCAAGGAATTGATTGTGGAGTTGGGGAGGGTAAGTTTAAAGAACACTCACCAGTATTTGTTGAGGGGGTTAGTGGTGGAAAAAGTGAGTAGTTTCTTGTTCCTGAGCATCAACATTTCAAAGGATCTATCCTGGGGCCAACACATTGATGCAACCATGAAGAAGGCTTGCTTGTAGCTATCCTTCATTAGTATTTTGAGGAGATTTGGTATTTCAGTAAAGATAGATTTGGTATGTCAATTAAGGTGTACAGGTGTACAAGCTCACTAACTGGTATAAAGGTTCCACTGTGCAGAATCAAAAGAGGTTGCTGAGAGTTGTAGATTCCGCCAGCTCCACCACAGAAACAAGCCTCCCCACCATCGAGGAACTCTTCAAAAGGCAGCATCCATTTTCAAGACATTCACCATCCGGGACATGCTCTCTGCTCATTACTGCCAACAGCGAAGAGATGCAGAAGCTTGAAGATGCACACTCAATATTTAGGAACAGCTTCTTCCCCTCCACCATCAGATTTCTGAATGTACTGTGAACATTACCTCGCTATTCCTCTTGTGCTCTATCTATTCATCCATTACCTTCAGTGGTACCTATAGTAATTATTGATATCTTCCACTGAACTGCTGTCTCCAAACAAAACTTTTATGACATATGTCAGTGATGATCAATCTGATTCTGAATGCTAATTTATGAGATGTTTGCATAAATGTGAACCTGTGAAATGCTTGGCTAGAATTTAGTGACAAGAAAGGATCATTAACTTTTAATGTTTGTTCTGATATGTTGTTGATGGAATGAGACAAATAATATTAATTTAGCACATTGCTTCTGAATAGGACAAACATGAAAACAGATTTAAATTGAATCTTAACCAGTTGTAAATGTATGGGCCCTTTGGTTATCTCTAACTTAAATTTCTCATCTACATCTTCAAAGTTCAAAGTAAATTTTATTATCGAAGTATATATATGTCATCTTATACAACCCTGAGATTCATTTCCTTGTGGGCATGCTCAACAAAGCTATGGAATAATCACTATAACAGAATCAATGAAAGGCGGCTCAACTAGAGTGTTGAATCAGAGTGCAGATGACAACAAACTGTGTAAGTACGAAAAGAAGAAACAGTAATAATAATAAATAAATAAGCAATAAATAGCGAGAACATGAGGTGAACGTGAGTCCATAGGTTGTGGGAACATTTCGATGATGAGGCAAGTGAAGTTACTCCCTTCGGTTCAGGGGCTTAATGGTTGAGGGGTAATAACTGTTACTGAACAGGGTGATGTGAATCCTGAGGCTCCTGTATCTTCTTCCTGATGGCAACATTGAGGAGAGGGCTTGTCCTGGTGGTGGGGGTTCCTAATGATGGATGTTGCTATCCTGTGACAGTGTTTCATGTAGATGTGCTCCGTAGTTCTGAGGGCTTTACCCGTGATGGACTGTGCCATATTCACTAATTTTTGTTGGATTTTCTGTTCCAGGGCATTGGTGTTTTGGTGTTTCTGTACCAGGCTGTGATGCAGCCAGTCAATATACTCTCCACTGCATATAAATGGAAGCTGCTTTCATTGCCATATTCTGCTTTTTGATTTTACTCTTGTTTCTCCTGAGTACTCTGCTTCATGGTAAGATTAGCATTCAGTGCCCATCTGTAGCCATCTCTGAGAAGAGGATGATAAGACATCTTTTGAACCATTGTGACTCGCAGTCCATCTAGTTATGATACTCCTGCAAGGACATGGAAATTCAGGATTTAGATAAAGATAAGGGGCCAATGAAGTGCTTCCAAGTCTAGATGGTGTGTTCACTGAAGGTTAATTGTGCAACTGGTGTTGTTTCTATTCACCTGCTGCCCTTGTTGTTCTTGGTTGCAGAGATTGTGGGTTTGGAAGATACTAACCGGGCAGTCTAGACAAGTAACTGCTGTGCCAGTGCTGCACAGAAAGAACGGTTGGAGTGGTTGATGTGGTGCCAATTATTGAGTGGCTTTGTCCTGAATGGTGCTGACTTTCTCACATTGTTGAAGCTCCTTACATCCAGCCAGGAAGAGAGTATTAGCACCCATTCCTGACTTGTGCCTTTGAGGTTTAGGGAGCTGAGCCCCGCACAACAGGAGCCAGCCGCTGACCGATACTTGTAGCTTTATTTATGTGGCTGGTGCAACTGAGTTTCAGGTGATGATGGTGGGTGTGTAGAGGAATGCGCTGATATTGTTTATTTTTTAATTTATTCATTGGGATACAGTTTGGAGCAGACCCTTCATGCCCTTCGAGCCATGCTACCCAGCTATCCCCAAATCTAACCCTAGCCCAATCACAGGACAATTTATAATGACCAATTACCTTGCCAACCGGTACATCTTTGGACTGTGGGAGGAAACTGGAGCAGCTGGGGAAAATCCATGCGGTCACAGGGAGAATGTGCAAACTCCTTACAATCAGCGTTGGGAATTGAACTCGGGTCACCTGTATGGTAAAGCGCCATGCTAACCACTACGCTATCGTGCCACTCAATGGCATTAGAGATAAATGGTCAGGGATTATACTCTCTTGGTGGTTATCGTCTAGCACTTCTGCGGTGTAAATGTTATTTGCCATCTATCGGCCCCATGCATTGATGCTTTACGAGTCTTGCTGTACATAAACGTGCAAGACCTCATTTATTGGCAATTTACAAATGGAATTCAGTGAGATGATATCCTGTCTATTGTGATGGATAGAAGATCATTGAAGCAAAGATTCAAAGTACATTTATTATCAAAGTATGTATGTAGTGCACAACCCTGAGATTTGTCTCTCCCACCGATAACCATGAAACAAAGAAAACCAAGGAACCCGTTCAAAAAACAAAATCAACCACCCCCCCACTCAAAAAAAACAAATTGTGGAAATGGCAACTAAAATAGTAAGTGATAAACACAAAATAAAAAAACAGTAAATCAAAAGAGTCCTGACATAGTCAGTTCAGCTCAGTGTTCGGTATCTGCAGGCTACCCCAATCCAAAGTCACCTAAAATAGCAAAAGAAAAAGGAGCAACTAGCAACACATCATAACATGAACTAAAGTCCATTCCACAAAGAGTATTGATTAAACCTTGCCCCAAACCCAGAACTCTGGCACCATCCCCCGACAACATCGAGAGTGAGAGAAGCAGCTGGTTATGCTGTAGGACACTGTTCCTAGAAAGTTGCACAATGAGGTCCTGGGAGTGGGATGATTGACCACTGATAAGCACTATCAACTTTTTTTTAATAGGAAAATGTCATCCCTTGATGCCTATAGACTTCAATTTTATCTCCCCTCCATGATGGCACATCTCGTCGATGCTGCCTTCTGTCAAGGTCAGTCACAATCACTGCACCAGTGGAATTCAGCTCCTTGTCCATGTTAGGGCCAAGGTTTTCTGGTGTTTGAGGCTAAGTAGTTATGATGAACCCAAGCTAAATACTGGTGGGAACAAACTGGTGAGTTAGTGCTGCTTGTTGGCACAGTTGATAACATTACTTTCTTGGTTATCATAACTAACTGAGTTGGATTTTTCCTACCTGTTTTGAACAGGATAGACCTGGGAAATTTTTTTCACATTAAGTTGTTGATAAAATTGCAATAAGCTAGCTTCAATTTAGCTCATTCTGAAGCCTATGTCTACAATATCATACCCACAATGTCTCCGTGAAGTGCATTCTATCGAGTGCAGTCAACCTTTTCCTGATGTCTTCTGAAGTGGATCAAATCTGACTGAACAAACGTTGTAAATGCACAGATCTTGATCTGTAATGATCATTAGATTATGAGGACATGCAGTCCTCTTTTATTGTCATATTCCTCGGATGTGATTATCACAGAAACACAGGACAGACCAAGACTGAAAAACTAATAAAAACCACATAATTATAACATATAGTTCCAACAATGCAACAATACCATTACTTGATGAAGAACAGGCCATGGGCACAGTAAAAAAATGTTCAAAGTCTCTCGAAGTCCCACATCTCTCGCAGACGGGAGAAGGAAGAAAACTCTCCCTGCCATGCCTGACCACAGTCCAACTCTGAGTCGTTCGAAAACTTCAAGCTCCGATCAGCCCTGCAACACTGAGTACCGAGCAGCATCTCTGCTGAACGCTTCGACCCCAGCCTCGGTCGCCAGTAGCAGGCAAAGCCGGGGATTTTAGGGACTTTCCTCCGGAGATTCTCGATCACATGGTAGCAGCGGCAGCAAACCGGGCATTTCAGAAATTTCTCCAGATGTTCCTCTGTGCCTTCTCACGTCTGTCTCCATCAAATCAGAATTGTGCACGGCATCCTACTTACAAATACGATATAATTTCACCAGAGAGCTGTGCGCGCTGCATCGCGCCACCATCTTCTCCTCCCACCGAGAGGGGTCCTATGATCACAAGGAAGCAGATGTTCATGGAGCCTTTTCCTCTTTATTTAATCAGCACCATTCAGGACTAGATGTGGATGGACTGCAGAGATTTGCTCTGATTTGTTGAGTGTGATGTTACTTTGCTCTTTCTATTGCATGCTATTTTGCATGCATGTGATACAGCTTCACGAGGCTGACATCTCACTTTTATAGAATACTCATGGTCTTTCTGGCATGCCCTTCTATATTGCTTATTGAATCACAATTAATAACTTGCCATAAAAACAATAGTAGACTCTGGGGTATTTTTGGACCATAGGTTACATATTGTGATAGTGCATATTTCCCCTGCCTAACATGGTCCACACTGCCTAAGGCACACTGAATTTTGAGCTGCCAGATCTGTACTGACTCTATCCCATTTCTTTCACTCAACTTGAACATACCTTGTAATGATCTCACGTTATTAAAATAGAATCCATATCTGTAACAATTCTAACTTAAGTGCTGGAGTGCCTGTAATCGCTTGAATATAAACTGAAAAGATTATGACAACTCCAGTTCACAAATTTGCCTTTTACTTGTCATCAATCCTGCTTTTCCTCTTGAGAGTGGAGATAATTTTGCAATGTTAAGTTTTTTTTAATTTCCTGGTAGACTGAACATTTTACTTGAGGTGCAGTCACTGAAATTTAGTTTCCTCTGCTTTCTCTCTGCACCACTAATCCTATCTCATCTGAAACACCAATTCTGAAAGGACTGTGATGAAACATCTGGTTTCTCAGCTTGTTCATTGGACACAATACTGACATTATCAGCATAATGGAGGAAGTGGGATTTCCAGGAACTTAGGGAAAGAGCAAAGTGCTCCCAGATAATTTGAAAATGACTGAAGAAAAACAGTGTGATAAATTAGTGTAAAATACTAGCAAATTCAGAAAACTTGGTGTGAGACACAGGTCATCAGAAACCTTATAGATTTTGAAAGTCTGGTCTTAGCTTGTGTGATGGGTATTCACTTCTTGGTTGATGGCAAAGTTCACTTTCTAAGCACAGCAGCTGCCACTTGTTAGATCACAAACAGATGGAAGTAAACTTACAGCTAATGTTGCTTTGCTTAGCTTCTGGTCATAATTGGGAGTCAGTCTTCAGTTTTTAAAATGTAAATGGAAAGCAGTCATCAGTTTAAAGTTAAAAACAAAGTATTGTCTATAGCAATACTATTGAAGATGCTCTGTCTATAGAGGCAGATATAGCTCACTGCATCTGGTTTATTGCTTCTCAGAGTGTAACATAAGACAACTGGTTATTTAATTAGGCTTGTTTCAGAACAGACAAGTTGATTAAATTGCTTAGTGCAAGGACGTTTGCAGACCTGATGGATATTATCACTTAGTATATCAATAATTGATGTGTTTATAGTTGGAAGGTTTATGTACCCAGAGAAGTTAGCTTCACAGCATTAAATGAGAATTGTGTCTTCAAGATGCTTTGAGATTGTTCATGTAAATAGGATATCTGAGGAAATATAATATGTGTGTGAAGTCACCCAAGTGGAAGTGAAACTGCATAAATGTACAGAGCAGTTTAGACTTATTAGGAACGGGGTAAGGAACATCAAATAGCTATGGAAGAAACATGGGGTAAGCAAGAACCCACTCCTTTGACTTTGAATTTTGCGATGGGACGACTCGTTCGCCGCATCATAGGTATATCCTTTTTCTTCCGTGCAGTCCGCCTAATCCAGGCTTCACACGCTAGGTAGACAAGCCCTGAGTGTTGTGGGTCTACGGCAGTTCTTGCAGCGTGCTCGCAAGCCTCCCTACCCATTGTTGGACATCCTCATCCACCTTTGCAGCCGTTGGGAGATGTCTTCTCTTCCACCTGCTCCGCCGTTGGGATGATCACCTAGTGGTGTAGTAATGACACCACCCTCTCACTTGTTTTCGCCCACTAGCTGCTCCACCTTCGCCGGGTCCTGCAGCTGCTCCCGACCATACCAGGCAGACACTTCTTGTTTGCTGATGACTGCGCACTCAATGCCAGAACAGAGCAGGAGATGCAGCGTGAAATGGACTGCTTCTCACAAGCCTGCGACAACTTCGGTCTCACTATCAGCACCAAAAAGACCGAAGTTATGTACCAGCCTGCCCCAGGAAAGCCATACCAGGAGCTGCGCATCACAGTGAAGGGCCAGAACCTCCAGGCAGCCGACAACTTCACCTACCTGGGCAGCATACTCTCTCGCGCAGTGAACATAGACGCTGAGGTCAACAACAGGATTGCCAAAGCCAGCGCCGCCTTTGAGAGACTCCGTGAGAACGTCTGGGAGCGGAGAGGACTCAGCCTTACCACCAAGCTGAAGGTCTACTGTTCAGTGGTCTTTACCACCCTCCTTTATGCCAGCGAGACCTGGACTGTCTACAGCAGACATGCCAAATAGCTCAACCACTTTCATCTGAGCTGTCTCCGCAGACTCCTCCACATCAGGTGGCAGGACAAAGTCCCCAACACGGAAATCCTGGAACGAGCTGGGCTCTGCAGCGTCTACACCCTCCTGCTGAAAGCCCAAGCCAGGTGGCCTGGACATGTGGTCAGAATGCCAGACAGCCGATTGCCTAAGCAGCTGCTGTACGGAGAACTGTGTCAGGGCAAGCGCTCAGTCGGGGGGCAGAAGAAACGTTACAAAGACTGCCTGAAAGCGTCCCTCAAAGCCCTGGGTGTCGACATCAACACGTGGGAGATGCTTGCCCTCGACCGTCCAGCTTGGCGCAGCAAGATCACCACAGGAACCTGTGCAGCTGAAGTCAGGCGCATCATCGAGGCGCAACGAAAGCGTGCTGTGCGCAAGGCCCGAGCAGCATCCACTGCCACAACAGCACCCATCCACTTGTGTCCCACATATGGGCGAGCCTTCAGGGCCCGGATTGGCCTCATCAGTCACCTCCGGACCCACAGCAACCAATCTCCCATTTGACTTTGAAGCCATGGTCATCTTCGACTACAAAGGACGAACAACAACAACAACAATATCCTTTTAGTTTATTGGAATTGTACCCCTGTTTTGGAAGTCCTTTGTCCTTTGTGGTTTTAGAAATGCCTTGTGCTTTGGAACTGGTTTGCAATTTGGAAATATTTTACAGATAGAAATTCTCTGTGAGTTTCAAATGTGTTTTATGAATGTTGTTTGGATTTAAATGTATAGCCCTGAAAATAAATGAACTGTGTTTTAAATTACATTGTTAGCTTCTTCTTGGTAGGGAGAGGGGACCTACCGCTCAAACAGAGAATAAACAGCGAAATGAACTAGCTTTTAAAGATTATGTGGTTGTAGTATAATCTCCCTTTAGTGAGAGTATTCGTGGCTGTTTCTTTCAGATAGGGTTTAAGGTGTTCATTTGAGTTTAGAACTTCATGGTCAGCAAATCCAATACCATCACACGTGAAGGATCTAGTTTAAAGTAACAAGGAGATGCACAAAAAATGCAAATCTTTTTCTGAAATAAGGATACAATTCTATTAAATTGTGCATAAGAACGATGCCATCAATGAGGCAATAAACCTGCTAATGCAACTGCTAATCTGGTCAACGCTTGTGACTGTAACACATCATTAGGTTTGTGGACATCTTGTTTCTCAGAACCACACTAATTAATGCCCACTAAGTGAAGGATTAAATTAAGAACTCAATTGTGGAATACACATTATTTATCTTTGTTAGTGCTTAGTGGCCACCACTTTCAGGAGTTGATGGTTTTATGAAATGACTTTTCTGCGGTTTGATCACTGTTAATTTTGCAGATAAGGTAGTTCTCATCTTTGAAAATGCTATATATGTTGCATTTGCATGTGTTTCCTTAAACCTCTGCAGCTTTTTTTGTGGCAGCTCACAACACTAAGGATAGCTCAATAGAAATTGAAACAAGTGCACACTCCCTTGTCAGCGGTGCCAAACATTTTTGAAAGCGTGTGTCCAACCTGGCAGTAATCTAAAAATTCTTCCCTGTGCCACAGTAATTTTGAGCAGAGATTTCATTGATTAATGAATAATTATGGACTCTTTTGAGGAAAAAGAGGGAAAAAACTCCTGTTGCTTATTTATGTGCATTCATTGTTTTACTATTAATAAAGGTATAAAAAAAAACTGAAATAAATGAAGCATTTTAAAAACCTGTTCAAATACTACTAATAATTTTGAAAAGAAAATTGAACAATAACGTCATTTCTAAATAGTACTGTTATTGTACTATTTGCTATCCAACTACTAATGTGTACATATATCTGTGAGGATTTCAAAATGTAACATCCAAACTCATCTGTTCTTGTAACAGTCTAGCATCTGTTCTTGTAACAGTCTAGCTGGCATCAAGCTGGTGTGAGATGTTTCCTGTGAAAACATCTCACTGCTCTTGGGTTGTTAAAAATTATCCGCTGCTTCATTTGGTAGTAACGATAATCATTATGTATCTTTCTATTTTGAGTGAGATTTCAAGGATTGAGGGGCAGCACTGCGTGCCATGTATGAACAAAGTATTTGCGCTTGCTATATTGAGCATATGTGCCATAGGTTCACCACCTCTGTCCCAAGACGTGACAGTAATGGATTCCATGATTTTGTTAAGGTTAAAATGCCTTAGACTATTAAATGCTTTGATCTTCTGTCCCGATTTTAATGCAACTTAGGGTCCCTGGCTAATTGCTTGTTCTTCAATCATTCTATGAAGCTGTGCCATTCGAAGGTACTAGTGTGATGAGGGTTGTAATTGGATCCTGATGAACACATTAACTACTTGGCCAAGGAACCATGTACATGAGCCAGGGACTATAAACTCTAAAGTCTTATAAGTGCCTGGCAAGCCTTCAACTCATCACCCACTCAGTCATGCAGTCAACAGCTCATTTGAAGTAACACAAAACACTCAACGAAGGCAATTATTTAATGGAATGGGTTTGATTTCTGAAATGCGTTGCAGCACCTGGGTTTATGTTTGTCCTGGATTGATTGTAAACTTCAACATGCAATTTTGAATTGCATTTTGAATTACATTTTGCTTTTTATTGGCAATTCTGCAGACTGGCCAGGAATGAAAATTGCTAGAGAGTGATATTTGATTCCTTTGGGACTCTAGACAACATAAGTGAATAATTTATTCGATCATTTGGGAATTGTAAAATTGGTATGAATGGGAAAAGGTCTGGAAAGTTGAAATGGAATGTTTGCTATCTATTTGTTAGCAGCTCTTTCCATTGGATTTTAATTTAGGACACTTGACTTATAGTTTCCCCACAGAACTTCAGTAAGTTCTTATTGAACATTACATCAGATGAATTGCATGCCTTTGCCAAAGCCACTGCAATCCTGCACTGATTTCTGTCCTCTAACCCGTGTATGTTGGATAAGGAGGAGACTAAACTTGGTTTTGAGGTAACTCATGATTGAATTGCCACACTTTCTGGATTCATACTTCAAGGGTCACTTGATTGCTGGTTCTTGTGGATAGCTGTATCATGCTGGGCAACAACAAAAAAAAAGTGAAGAATATTTGGAATGGACTGGAAAATGTGCTAATGAATTTATCAGCCTTTGGCAATGAAGAGGTAGTAGCCCTGCATCTGGTCTTCTGAGCCTCTTCCTGTCTTGCTTACCCTTCGTTTTATTTGTTCCATAATGTAATTTCTTCACATGAACTGACCCAGAGCTGGTTAGAGTGACTGAAAGAAATTATTACTGCAAAACCCAGCCTTCAGAATATTTAGTCAGTGGGAATGGAAACCAGATGTAGTTCAGGTGATATTGGACTGCTCAGTGGGTCACTTCCTAGCAAAATAGAGACTCTGTAGGATAAACATCATTACAGTGTAATAACTGCAATAAAAGAAGATTAACAACATGCGCTTTTATTGGAATAGAAGTCTCGATTCACAGCTTTTTAGAAGTGTTTTGGAAAAGGTTGCTCAGTCTGCAGAAACAAGCACTCAAAGGACTTTGCAGGGCTCCTGCAAGATATTTAAGAAAGTTTTATTTTTCATTCAGTTTGGTCTGACTCTGAGAGGAATGACAACATTTGTTATTCTTTTCCCTTAAAGGGCTATAACTTGAGGAAATTGTGCTTTGGCAAAACGATACTGTTTATTTGCCATTCTATGACATTGCATCTTGCATATTATTTCATTAAAAGGGTTTAAACTCTTCTACTTTCCTCTGCTTAACTTATTTTGAATTATTTTTGAATGGCCTCTGTTGATTGAATCAAGGCTGCCATGTTTCCATTCTCTTTTCCTCTCTCAGCAATCTATTCAGGTCAAGGATGGACTGTTTACACTTTAGGTCTTTGGATTCAAAGTTGGACCCACAGACTCTGACACTGGTCAGCAGGAGCCACTTAAACTGAATGTCTGTGTAGGCAGTTTTCTAATTGGCAGCTAATAGCATGCTTTTCAAAGTTACTAATGATGACATTCATGTTCTCAGTGCCATACTGAGTGGTCTTAGGTTAGGAATTCCCTAGTTAATAGGATGTTACACTTTTTTAAGCTGATTTTGAGAATATTCTTGAGTCACTTCCTTCGCATTTCCACCTAGTAAACTCTATGATGAAGTTGGAGCAGTGTATCTGTGTTGGTAGTCAGCTGTCGGGCATGTCAAGAGCTTGACCTCCCTATTGAACCCACGTGAGTGTAACTGAGTACTAGGGATGTTGTTGTGGGACAACATATTGGCACTCATTCCGCTACTCCACTGGTAGAACTGGATTGTAGTGGTTACTTGAAAACAAACCAAAACCGCTTAGAGACTAAGGAGTGGGGAGGGGGGTGGGTGTTGATACTGTATGATGCAGCATTCATTCAATAGCAAAGTTCCAATGTCGAAGAGTACACTTGATCCTTTAGTAAGGAACCAGCAAAATGAACAATTTTGAAACAATAAAAATGAAATAAACAGCCTTAGCATATTAAACGTACTAACCAAGCATTGTATTCAAGCATACCTAAATGTATCTAAGTGATCAACAAAAAAGTTACCACCCCAGACACGAAGAAGTCTGCAGATGCTGGAAATTCAAGCAATCCACACAAAAAATGCTGGTGGAACGCAGCAGGACAGGTAGCATCTCTAGGAAGAGGTACAGTCTACGTCTCAGGCCGGGACCCTTCGTCAGGACGTCAGTTATCACCACAGCTCACGTTCTAGCTCTACCAAAACTAGACTGACTAAAGACAAAGCATGAATATGTAACTACACCCTTTGCTTCTACCATACCCAGCCTCGTGACTAACTACCCATAATGAACATGCAACACAAAATACAAAACAAATAGAAAATAGGTACATGGCTCCTGCATGGAGGATTTAACAGAGTCAGCAGTTGTTGTGGCTGTCCAGCTCTCGAGGTTCTTGTAGAAGGCAGCCAGCATCTTCGGGCAGATGGGTGTGCGGGGATTACTGCAGCCAAGTAGGCTGTAAGCTTTGAGTTCTTGAATTTCGAAAGGTGGTTCTAATGTGTGGAATGCAACTGTCAATTTCACCATGGATATTAGCTTTTGTGGAGACAGGCTTCCCCAAATAATGGAAATTGTTCACATTTTCCATGTATCTATATTGTCAGAGGACTAGTTGGCAGAGCATCTTTCATTGGCAAGTTTTAGGTACTGGGAGCTTGGTCTTTGTGCCCACATGCAAGTGTTATCTCACACTGCAGCTTGACTGAGGTTCCAGTAATACATTTTAGGAACCAATTTCCAAGAGCCCACTCTGTCTGGAGCTAACAACAGAGAATAATTCATCAATGACAGTGAGGTCGGTAAGAACGAGCACTTTGAAGAACTCTCCAACCTTAACTCTCTCCTTGATATGGCATCTTTAAGCTCGTCCTCATCCACAGCAAGTTACATGGAACCTGTGAAGGGAATGACATCCTAGGCAAACTCAGAGATGTTATGACCATAACAACCTGCACCAAAATGGATAAATCTGATTACAGCAGAATTTCCACTGTCTGCTATCTGGAAATAAGTAAGTCATCAGGGTTCTCCTCAGTCATGTGGACATTGATATAATGCAGAGATGGGCTGAGAAGTGACAGATAGAGATTAATCCAGAATAATGTGAAGTAGTTCATTTTGGAAGGTCAAACTCGAAGGCAGAATGCAAGGTTAATGACAGAATTCTGAGCAGTGTAGAGAAACAGAGGGATCTTTGTGTCAAGTCCACAGGTCCTTCAAAGTTGCCATGCCAAGTGATAGGGTGATTAAGAAGTCATATGGTATGTTGGCCTTCATTAGTCAGGGGGACTGAGTTGAAGAGCTACAAGGTGATGTTGTGGCTTTATAAAAGTTGAGGTGAGGCCTATGTGGACAGCCAGCACTTTTTTCCCAGGGAAGCAATGGCCAGTATCAGACAACATCTGTTTAAGGTGGGTGGAGAAAAGTTTAGGGGTATGGCAAAGTTACATTTTTTACACAGAGAATGGTGGGTGGCTGGAACACACTGCCAGGGGTGGTAGTAGAGGCTGATACTATAGGGTCACTTACAGGCAAATGGATATAAGAAAATGGAGGGTTATGGACTGTGTAGGAGGGAAGGGTTAGATTGATCATGGAGTAGATTAAGATGTCAGCATAATATCAAGGGCAAAAGAGCCCACACTGTTCAGTGTTTTCCTCAGTGGGGAAGGAACTGCCCCATGAATCATAGTGTGAGTTCTGTCCATCTTGAAACAAGGTGGATGTGGTCTTCTCAGCATAACAGTGTCAAGAGAAATACAGGAAGTAGAATCAATTGCTCTGCAGGATCTTCTTTTAATCCCCAAATTTACTTGATGCTATCAATCAAGTGGAAGATTTGGAGCATACTTTTCAAATTTGACTGCTCGAGCAATTTATCTTCATCCTAAATGTGTCAGTTTATAGCATTCAGACCGTGACCTTAACTAACTAAATTTAAGTGCAGGAAAAGCTTTATTACCCCACCCCCAACACCCACACACCATCCAGTACATTTTTCTCCATGTTTCTCACTGTAATCCCCTTCTACACCTTCCCTCCAGTAAACTTCTTGCTAAAATGGAGCTGGTCTACAGGACAATTTGTTGCCTACTACTCTGTAATATCAATTTGGTCCACAGCGGAATAAACACGTAGAAGAAGGAGGCAGCCACAGCTATTCTTGTTTTAAAACGAGTTTCAGGCTCATTATTTTCCTTAATGAGTGGCACATTCAAAATGTTATCTGTGTAAATAGGCTGGTCTACACATTTCCCCCTTTCAGTGTAAGAGCTCTACCAGATGCAGACAGTCTCTGATAGACAATCGGTGTCTGTAATCACAGTTGACCAGAGAGTTTGGTCTATGGCATTGAGCACGAGGAGGGGACAGTTGGTACTATGCCCAAACAGCTGCAACTAGGCAGGAAATGCTAGACAATGAACTTCGGTTGGTGTTTATTTTCTATGTACAGTGGTATTGAGAAGTATAGCAGCCCTGGCTGAGAACAGCCCAGCCCAAGAACAGAAAGCTGGATCTTCATGATATATATGCACTCCACAATCTTGACAAATCACTTATGAAATGCTAACTTTGTTTCTTAAAAGTTTAGACCCGTATAAAGGGCTGTACTCATACTGAAAGGCGAATTGAACAAATAGTAATTCAATGTCTTACGAATGAATTTCCAAAAGCCTTCAGACTGCAGAAACAACGAAGGATTGTGAAGTGTCCAACTTTGAGTGCATAAGAAAAAAGGGGTAAGAAACAGAAGCTGATTTTGGTGCTCTGGAATTTCGGAATGAGGAAGAGTACATGAGGAAGTTCGAAGAAGAAATAATCAGAACCGAGAATAGAATAAATATTGCAACATTAGGAGATGTGAATGACATTGTAATTACCAAGCAGCCAACTTTCAATAGTGAAAGCCCTTGAGCAATAACAATCAATTCTCTGAAACGAGGCAGATATTATATCCAGCTCTATCCTTGTATAATGCTAAATGCATTCCATTCAACAGAAAATATAACTCTATAAATAGGATTTCATCTCAGACTAATCTTCTCCTCACAAACAATCATTCTTCTGTCTGTATAAGACAACTGTAAATATCAATTGAAGATGGAAATTCTTAATTCACAAGGCTCTCCTGGGAGGTGCAATTGCTCAAAGCGAGAAGATGTTGCTCTGTAGTGCAAAATAGTCCCTGTGTTAGCTTCATAATCAGAGGATGTCTGTTTTTGTACTTAATGATTCTCATGTGAATTGCAGCTCAGAGCAAGGCAGCTTGCTTTCTTCCCCCGATGGCTTAATTGCTTTACCTGTATTTGGTCAGTTGTCAAGCATAAATATTTCCACAGAGATGGAGTGAATTAAATGGAGTAAGACCCCAATTCACAGACATGTCACTTTTTGGTGAGCTTGTAAGCCATCTCTATCATGTTGAGGGGTAGGGTTGCGGCTAACGGATGGGGAAGATCAGAGCTGCATGAATACTGAAAGTTTAGAAAGTTCTCTGCTCTTCAGTGGTTTCTAGTAACAGGATAAGATTCACTCATCATATTTCTTCTGAATTACCAATATTTTTGACATGGAATCAAAGGAAATATTGTATATCGCAATTTAGTTATTATACTACTTGCTTTTTTTACTCACTTAACAGAGACATTTCCTGCTGCCATGGGACAATTGTGCTCATATTTTGCGCTGATGAGGAATCCATTTTTAAAGTAATATTGTTCTTCATCTCTATCTTGAATATCACAATCAGCAATGTAGAATTAGAAATGCGTATGAACACTGTAAAGTTTTGGTACTGCGATATATGGGGCAGCACTTGAAAGATTGTTGTAAGATTGCAAAAAGTGTATTTTTTTAGGCTTTTCTCCTGCATTACAAACATTTGTAGTTGGAGTCAAAGTTACTATGACTGTTGCAGCAAATCTATCCACAAAAATCGAGCAATATCGGACATGTAATCTTACTTCTGTTACTTGATCTCAGTCTTCAGATGTAGGGAATTTCAGTAATTCAGAATGAGCTACAATCTACAGATCAGTGAACAGGAATGAGGCAAGGGTGGTGTAAACTGACAAAACAAAAGTCTTTGTTCTTGCCATATGGTTGCAGGAATGGCGGTGGCCAATTTGTGAGACTGTCCTTGCATCCACCATTTTGTGAAATATTTTTGAACGTATACTTGCTCTGGGATAACTTATTCAGAACAACCTAACATGGACATGGTGAGTTTTCTGCTGAGACCATTTTCAGATAAGAAGCTCTTTATTATGTAAAATGTAAGCTTGCAGAAACAACTGCTTCTTACCTGATCATCTGAATCCAGTGTTTAGTAGGCCTGGTTGAATGAATTGGAAATAACAAAAGGAATTACTTAGGACACAGGTCTGGAGGGGAAAAGGGTAGTAAAGCAATACTGTTTGTAGCTTTGGGTCAGATCCAATGAGAAGCTGACACATGTCAGTCAGATGATCTTGAGCCAATGAAATTGAAAGATAATGGATTGATCCGATACAGAAAAGAGTAAGAATGAGGATTTTGGGAGCACGTACAGCGACAATTTTGTGGAGACCAACCATCACACAAGTGGATGACCCCATATTGAAAACGTAGAGATGACATTGGGGTCAAGAAGAATGCCTGGCCAGCATAGACTCCTCTTCCTGCATATCACTTTTCCTCTATTTTGACTGTTCAGGAAGGGTCAAGGAAACCCAGTAGAGTGCACACAGGTATTTAGTTTTGTAAATTCAAGTGCTTGTGACCTGAGCCAATAAAAGTACTTGTCAGTAAATACAGATTCTTTCTGTGCCTAACTGGTCATCATTATTGAGGGTTAATCATTGTAACATGGCCAATCACATTCATAGTCATAGTCATACTTTATTAATCCCGGGGGAAATTGGTTGGTCAGAAATTCTCTCAATAAACCAAACTGTAAAATAATTAAAAGGGACATCAAAATATTATAATTTAATCAAGAATTTATTTAGAGATGTTATCTGTTTATTCTAATCAGTTCTCAGGTTATGAATTGGGGCAAGATTGTGCCTTGTTTGTGGGGTCACTTTGTTTATTAGAATCATATATCGGAGATCATTCAGTTTACGGTAGGATTTAGCCAAACAACCTGCTAGTTAGTGTTGAACACTGCAGTGTATTGCTTTACTTGAGAGCTTTCCTACTTGCTCAGTGTATTTCAGAAATGTGTTCATTTATCAATAATTTTCTATAGGTATGCTAAGTTGGTCTACAGGTACAATTCAAGTGCTGTGACCTTAGACTTACACTCCTGACTATCCTGCCGGCAAATTTTCAGTCTCTGGAAATTAAAATTGAAGACCTCACAGGAAGATTGCTGTACCAGAGGGACATCGGGGACTGCTGTGTACTCTGCTTTATGGAAACATGGCTCACACCCGCAATTTCAGACATGGTGCTGCACCCTGATTGCTTCATCATTCTCCTCAAAGGCAGGACAGCTCAGTCTTTTAAAGGCAGAAGTGGTGGAATATGCTTTTTTATTAACTCAACATGGTATACAAATGTGGTGGCTTACCCAACCTGGAACATCTAGCAGTCAAATGTCATCCATTTTATCTGCTTAGAAAGTTTTCTAACATCATCCTGGTAGCGGTGTACATTCCACCTCAGGCCAATGTCAGGCAGGCACTGGAGGAACAGAGTAATGTAATCAGCGGACACAAAACTGTGCATTTTGATGTCTTCCCTATCATTACGGGAGATTTCAACCAGGCCAGCTTGAAGAAGTCTCTGAACAACTACACCAATATATCACCTGTGGAACAAGAGGAGCCAACACACTTGACCACTGTTATACCACAATCAAGAGTGCATACTGTGCCATCCCATGTCCAATCACCTGGCTGTACTTCTACTTCCAGCATATAGGTAGAGGCTTAAGAACACAGTGATGAGGACCAAGAAGGTTATGGTCAAGGGAGGTGGTGGAATGCTTACAGGACTGTTTTGAGTTGCTGTACTGGACAATATTCAGGAATTCATCTTTGAGTCTGAATGAATACATTACAGTTGACACAGACATCATCAAGACCTGTGTGGACTATTGTGATTTTAAACAAAGTCACCAGAGAGAAATAGAAGCTGGTACATATAGAAGTCTTCATTCTGCCAAACAAACAGTAGGCATCATACTGGAGACACTCTCAGAAGAAGATGCGTGCCTGACCCAATATTGCATGACAATTTATGTTAAAGATCAGA
Organism: Mobula hypostoma; assembly: GCF_963921235.1. Taxonomy (NCBI): domain Eukaryota; kingdom Metazoa; phylum Chordata; class Chondrichthyes; order Myliobatiformes; family Myliobatidae; genus Mobula; species Mobula hypostoma. Next base: position 57,829,036 of record NC_086107.1, read on the forward strand.
GGTAACATCAGGATAATTCTATAGTTACAATGTATACACAATGCTTCCTTTGATTTACATATAATTTTCAAACAGCTCTATCTTCACGCCAGCACTCCAGCACCCAAAATAAATGTTAATCTGCACTGACTCTCGGCTGCATCCATACATATGCAGATATCTCATGTAAAATTAAGTATTTCTTTGTTTGCAATCCACGCCAGTCTGCAGCTCAAAGAACACATTGTTCTGGGTTTATTTTAATCTCAATCTACTACCTACGTTCAGGTTTGAAGAATGGTTTCCTTTGCAATTAATATTTCTTATATACAATAACTCCAGAATATGCCCTAAAATGGATGAGTGTGTGCCTTCAAGAACATACTGGCATATCCAAACCAAAAGCTGTAGATGAACCAGGAATTCATAGTCTGCTGAGGGCTAGATCGGTGGCATTTACGTCCAGGCATGACCTACAGAAGGCTACTTTAAGAGCGAATCAACAATTCCAATTGAGGATAGAGATGGAATTGGATATATATCAGCTCTCGTAGGGAACCTTGGATATGATACCAGATGAGCTCAACAACTTTTATATAGACTTTGAAAGGGTGAATAAAACTACATCTGTGTGAATCCTTGCAGCATCTGGTGTCCCTTTGATCTCTGACTCTGAGGCAGATGTCAGAACTTCTTGTAAGAGGGTGAACCCTCTTAAACCGGCATCGGGCCTGAATTCTATATGCGGCAGGGCTCTGAAAACTTGTGTCAACCAACTGGTGGGAGCCTTCAATCTCTCACTTCTGCTGTAGGAGGTTCCTGTCTGCTTCAGAAGGGTGACAATCATACCAGTGCCCAAGAAGAGTAGGGTGAGCTGCCTTAATGACTGAAGCCGAATGGCACTGACATCTACTGTGATGAAGTGCTTTAAGAGGTTGGTCATGGCTAGTATCAACTCCTGCCTAAGCAGGGACCTGACATGCTTCAGCTTGCATGCTTCCTGTTGCCCCATTAGGTCTACAATGTATGCAACATCACTGGTTCTTCAGTCAGCCTTGAACCACCTGAACAATAGTAATGTCTACAACAGGCTGCTACTTATTGACTACAGCTCAGCGTTCAACACAATCATATCCTCAGTTCTAATCAACAAGCTACAAAACCTGGGCCTCTGTACCTCCCTTTGCAACTGGATCCTTGACCTCCTCATTGGGAGACCGTAAGCAGCACAGATTAGAAATAACTTCTTCACCTCACTGACAATCAACACTGGCACAGCTCAAGGATGCATGAATAGCCCATTGCTCTACTCTCCCTACATCCTCAATTGTGTGGCTAGTCACAACTCAAACACAACTATGCATTTGCCAACTGTACAACTATTATTGGCAGAATTTCAGATGATGACAAGGAGGCAAAAAAGAGCGAGATAAATGAGTTGGTTAAGTACTGTCACAGCAACAATATTGCATTCAACAATAGTAGGACCATGAAACTGATTGTGGACATCAGGAACGGGAAGTTGGGCAAACGCACACCAGTCCTCACCGAGGGATCAGAAGTGGAAAAGGTGAGCAGTTTCAAGTTCCTGAATATCATCATCTCTGAGGATCTATCTTGGGCCCATCATATTGATGCAATTACAAAGAAGAGATGGCAGCAGTTATATTCCATTTGGAGTATGAGGAGAATTGGTACTATGTAATTAGACACTCATAAATGTCTACAGATGTATCATAGAAACCATTCTAACTGGTTATCTCACCATCTGGTATGAAGCAGCCACTGCACAGGATCAGAAAAAACGGTATGGAGATGTAAACCCAGCCAGCTTCATCTATGGCACTAGCTTCTCCAGAATCCAGGGCACCTTCAAAGGGCAATGCCTCAAAAAAGGTGGCATCCATCATTAGAAACTCCCATCACCCAGAACATGTCCTCCTCTAACTGCTATCATAAAAGAGGAGGTACAGGAGCCTAAAGCAATTCAGAAACTATTTCTCTCCTTTTTGCTCTACTCATTTAATTTTCTCTTTTTTATATAAACTTACTGTAATTTATAGTAGTAATTATGGATTGCAATATACTGCTGCCACCAAACAACAAATTTCATGACATACACCAGTGATATTAAACTTGATTTTGATTCTGATACAGTGTGATAAATATGGTATTTAAGCTGGTTTTGAGAAAAATATTTGACCATAAACATTAGCACTGTTCCTCTATTCACAGATGCTGCCTGACCAACTGAGTATTTTTAGCACTTCCTGTTTTTATTTCAGATTTCCACCATCTGCAATTTTTTGGTTTTCCCTTGATACCGACAACAACTGCGTACAATTTAAGGAAACACCAGCAGATGGAGTGTTTATTGAGCGTAAACAGTAGGAACCTGCAGAGATTTCGACTTTGAGAGAAATGCATTATAAATAAACAGAAATCTCTTGGAGGATCCAGACTTCAATAAAATGGGAATGGAGTCCTGATACTGTTCGTATTGTCTGAATTTACCTCAAAGGAATCTGAAAACACCAGCTATAAACATGCTAAGATCTGAAAGTACATATAATTGTAACAGACCCTAAAAATGATCACCTCACCTGTTAATGGAATGTGGCCATTTGTGGCAGAGTTCATAAAGAGTTTTAAGATTCCAGAGCTTTTCTATAAATGATGATTTTGTTGGATAAGTCAGTTCGAGTCTGGTCATGGTTGTGGTGGAATTGGCAGAGGGCAATAAGAAGAAATAATACATGAAAATGGGACAATTCTTCACCAATTTGTATCCAAATTTTATTCTGAACTCGTATTTCTTTCCCACTTGTCTCTTAATTTCTCTATCTCTCGTTCAGTTTCATAAGGTCATGAAAGGACTGTGCTTTCCTGCTTATCTGGCATGTTCAACATTCATTTGCAAATTAGGCAAGTATTCCAGCTATCTTCCATCTGGGAGATTCCACAAACTAAAATTGTTAGTCTGTTGGAGGAAATAAGTGTTTGAACATAAGATGGGATTGTAATAGAGAGGTTTTGATCCTGACCAGTGACATAGGTCTCTGGACTAGGGATCTGAAAACACAAATTCAAGGTTCAACAGTTAGAAAGTGTACATTTAAATCACTAAATTAAGAAATAATAAACAGCTAACATGATAATCATGAAACAAATATACAATTATTTAAGGAAATTAACAACTTGATCAGAAAGGTGGTGTCACTGTAAACTAATGAGAAATTAAAGTTTAAAAGGGAAAAAAAGAAAATACTGCCCAAATAGCATATTAAGCCTAAGGAGTAGCAAGGACTTAGAATTCTGAAAATGATCAGCAAGACACAAATAGAAGTAGGAAATGGAATATGAAAATAATTTGAAGGAGTCATAAGAGCAGACTACAAATACCTTGACAGGTGTGGCTCATCTACTTTCAAGCATAGATGAGCCATAACTGGGAGTAAGGAAATGGCAGAAGCATTTAAAAAGTACTTAGTAACCAGTCTTTGTTGTCAAAGCTGCAAAATAAATTCCAGAAATGGTGGGAGCGAAAAAGGCCAGTGACAACATTAATAAATTCCTAGTGAATTAATCAAAAAGGTAAGGACTAAGCAACTTCCCTTCTGACAGAGTAGTCAAAGCTAGCCAAGTACAAGGTAGAGTGGAAGACATCCGAAATGTTCAGCAGTTGCGACCGCTGGATTAACCTGACAGGAGAAACAGTATCAGAGAAATAAATGTAATTCTAACAAACTTGTAGATTTGATTGTCTGAATTCTAGGCATTAAGAGGTCCACCTGGATCAGAATGTAGAAAAGTTGGCTCTGTTCCTTAATAAAAGAGGGAGAGAGAAAAGCCTACAATAGGGTAAGAACTGGAGTCAAATCTTGGGAATATGTTAGCAGGATGTTTAGGAAATGGTGTGATTTGGCAGGACGGGCTCAAATTTGCAGTTAGGAAGTCTTGTATGATGAATCTTCAGCATTTGTTATGGTTGCAACTCGTGGAATAGATAAGGGAAAGGCACTGGCTCTCTGTACTTTTAAATTTAAAGTCAAGTTTTCAGTAAATGACCACAAGGAAAATCATTACACAGATCTGAAAGTCATTAGATTTGAAGTAACTGATGGATAGATAACAGAGATAGAATGAATGGGCTACTGTAGGTTGTCACACTGTAACTAATAGTATGCCACAAAGGACTGGTGGAAAGGGGTCGGTTATTTTTAACCTATTGAATGAAGGAACCAATTGTAGTTACATGTATAATAATATCTGATACAAAACTATTGGCGGGGTTGGGATGGTGAGTAGCAAATTCGGAAAATGCTGGAAATACTCAGATTTAGGTAGCAGCAGCGCAGAGAGAAACCGTTAATGTTTCAGGTTGACGATCTCCCATCAGAAATTTTAAATTGCACAGAAAGGGGGAGGCATGGAGGGAACAGAAGGGAAGATGGAGATCAGGAGAAATTGATTGGCATTAAGAGTGTCAGCTGAAAGAGGAAGACATTTCTCTAAGAAGTGTAAGAGAAGATAAATGAAAACTGAAGTGCCAAAAGCAGAGAAGAGAAAAATACTCAGTGCTGAAAGCATGGTACAGGAGATTGCAGTGGCTGATTATGTCAGATAGATGACTCCTGCACACTGCAATATGTCCAGATCTGTTTCAAATAGAAAAATCAGTTTCCTGAAATTGTTGAATTCAATACTAAATCTGGAAGTTAGACGTTGAGATGATATTCCTCATACTTTACACTGTGTCTCATAAGAACAGTGCAGAGATTATAAGCAGGTCAAAATAGGAGATGACGAATTAAAGATTTTCTTTAAAGAGCTTTGAAGAGTATGAGAAGTTAGGTAATGAAGTTCAGGGACAGACCATATTATCACTGAACAATTAGCTTTCGAACCAAAGGGAATAACTTTACTCAACTTCATTTGCCCTTTCACTGAGCTGTTGCCACAAACTACGGACTCCCTTTCAAGAACTCTTCATCTCATGTTCTTGATATTTATTGCTTATATATTATTATTATTATTTTCCTCAGCTCAAGCTGGTAAACCCTGAGGTACAGGCATAGCCAAGCACACTCATTTCTTAATTGCTAGGAACCTTTGGATAATTCTCGAGGTGTTTAGTATTTTGGCTTTCTGGAGTTTTGCCTAGATATTGCCGTGCAGCCTTAATTGTTTAATGCTATTGTGTAGTGACTTTGGGATGATATCACTTCTAGATATTACTATCGAGACAATGTATACCCTGTTCTGTTCCATTGCCTTTCAATTTCCTCTTTTAATTCAGCATATTTCTGATGTTTTTCATTCATTAATTTCTGTATGTTATGTGTGTTTGGAATGGGCGTATATATTAAGTAAGCTGTTCTTGCTTGTTTATCCTGTAATATGATATCCGGACAGTTATTATGGATTGTCCTATCTGTAATAATGGATCAGTCATAATATAATTTGTAGGACTATGACTCTAAAACCGGATCAGACTTGTATTTATAATAAGGTATAGTTTCTTTTATGAGTTTGTATTTTAGAGCAAGATTTTGGTGAATGATGTTTGCCACTTGATTGTACCTGTGTAAGTAATCAGATTGAGTTAAACTGCTGCAAGAGCCTGTAATATGTTGGATTGTTTTTAGTTTATCTTGGCATTCTCTGCATTTATTGTCTTGAGTTTGTTAGTCTTTTATTATGTTTTTTTAATGATTTTTTGTGTTAGCTACCTGTTTCTGTATTGCCACAAAGAACCCTTCTGTTTCTGGGAGGAGATCTCCAATTCTGAGCCAGGTGCTCAATGCTTTCTTGAAGACATCTGTTCTGCCTAGATCATGGGGATGTCTTCCATGGAGGGTCATGTTCTTCCATTGGTTAAATTTTTCTTCTGTAGTGATAATGTCTTCATTTTTCTGAGCTGTGCTTTCATTTAAGCTTAGTGGTGTGTACTTCTCATCAGAATTATATATGTCCACAAGGAGTGCTGAATTGTGTTTTAATTGATGAAAATATACCCTTAGAAGTTTTATCTGACTGTTGTGTAAATTTTTATGTCTGTTATTCCTCTTCCGTCTTCTGACCTAAGTTGTGTTAGTCCAAGCGTGTTTGAGTGTACATAGTGTTTGCTAAAATTTGTCATTTCATTTCTTATTTTTCTTTATAAATTTTCTAGATCAGTTTCAGACCAAGATGTTATACTGAAAGAATATGTTAATATGGGTATAGCAAAGGATTTATTGCCTTTGTTATACTGCTACTGTTAAGCTCTATTTGACAGGTTTTCTTAAGCCTTGAAGTAAATTCTGAAAGTTTTTCCTTTATCACACTAATATTATTACTATTTCTTTGCTTCCTTTCTTTTTGTATTTCCACAATTTGTTGTCATTTGCACATTGGTTGTTTGTTCATCCTGTTGGGTGTGATCTCTCATGGATTCTATTGTATCTACTGTGAATGCCATCAAGAAATTAAATCTTAAGCCCGTATGTGGTGACATATATGTATTTTAATAATAAATTTACTTTGAAGTTTGAATGGCAAAGCAGGCTTAAGGAGATGAGTAATCATAATCTTGTTCCCATTTTCTAAACTAAATGGATAATTTGTGCTTTTGAAATTGGGTGGAAATTTTAGTTGATATCATACCAGTCTGGAATGACAAGATTATCTCATATCCCAGGATGCTTTAAATGCAATAATTTCAAATGAAGCCAAAAGTTGAACTTGCGGATCTTATCTGTGGCTGTGATACTTCACAAGGTTGTACAACAAGCAATGGAATTCATACCAGGATATTAAATGTATCAGATGTTGGCTCATATAGTAAGACCTCTAGAAATACAGTGGACCATTAACGACCTTCATGAAAAGAATTTTTAAAAAAAGCATCTCACATCATTGTAGAATATGAAAAAGTACCCATTTATTACTTAGGTTATCACAAAGTACTTCACAGTCAATGAATTATATCTGCAGTGTGGTTGTTAACATAGCTAATGGCAGCTATTATTGTGAATACGCAGTTTACTATAAAGGTTAACATACCAACTGGTTGAACTGCTTTTAGCATTGTTTGAGGGATAGATTTTGGCCAGAAGACTATAAGAACTGCTCATTGTTCTCCAGATAATGCCAGAAGAGAAAATAACTCTCTGAGTAACAGGGACAGCCCCAGTTTAGTATTTCATTTGGAAAGCTGTACCATTGACAATACAACATTTCCTAATACTTTCACTGAAGTGTCAGCTTATATCCTGTGTTTAGATCCTGGGCTTGGGATTTGAAACAGTTCAGAAGATATCTCCACTGGAAACTGTCATTGATCTGTCATTACCTATCCAAAATTCTCAGCTCACCACATTCTCAGAATGAAGACCAGCTAGTGAGGAGATGCACACAATTCCCATATTTCAACATTCAACATGGAAAATAATTGCGGCAACTTCTCTGTTTAGTTGTTATACCACATTGTTTGTTGATAAAAGATAAACATAATTGTGTGTGGGGGGAGAGGATTGGAGAGATGGAGCAATATTTATTATGTAAAAGTCCAATGGGTCAAAACGGGTCAAAATAGTGCCAGTGAACCACCGTGACATGTTGTGGGCTGCTTACAAAACTTATAAATATACATCTTCTGAATTACACTCACTGCAAACTGCAGCCTGTAATTTCCCTTTTGAACTATCCTAATGAACTAGTGATTCCCTGATCTTCTGAAGGATTAAACTCCCAACCATGCAGATGTGGCTCCTTTAAGTAGACAGAGGTACATTGCTATAGCTGGGAGGAGGGGAGAACTGCAAGCCAAGCTGTAACCAGCTCCTCTACCCAGCATCTTGTTGGCAAATATATAGTCGCTGAAGAACAAGATTGAGGACCTGAGGGTGACATTTCTGTATTGGAGGGAAATGTGAAATTGCTGTGTTCTTTGGTTCATGGAGACATGGCTTACTCTGATCATGCCAGATTCAGCAATCAGATCTGAGGGCTTCTCAGTACACAGGATGGACTGAACTGCTGATTCAGAGAAGACAAAAGGTGGGTCGGTGTTTCATGATTAACTCTCTGTGGTGCTCAGATGCAGCGGTCTTGGTCTTGTCAAACTCTTGTTCCCCTTAACTGGAACATCTAACAAATAAATGCTGAGCATTCTAATTAACTAGAGAGTTCTCCTTCAGGATCCTGACTGCAGTTTACATACTGCCAAAAGCCGACATTAACCAAGCATTCGAGATATTGAATACAGCCAACACCAAACAAGAAACTGTTCACCCCAATGCATTTCAGTACATAGTCTGGCACTTCATTTATGCTTGTTTGAGGAAATCTCTGCCCAGTTATCATCAGCATATATCCTGCAGCACCAGGGATCCCAATATACTCGACTACTTCTATACTACGATTAGGAATGCCTACTGTTGCATACCTAGACCGCAGTTTGGGAAATCTGATCTCTTGGCTGTCCTTCTCTACCTGGATACAGGGAAAGGCTAAAGAGCAAGGCTCCAGAGATAAGGACAACAAAGAGGTGGTTGCAGGAGGCAGAGGAGCAGCTACCGGATTGCTTTGAGTTGGTGTACTGGAATGTGTTCAAGGACTCATCAGAGGATCTGAATGAATGCACCATGGTTGTCATGGAATTCTTTAAAACAGTTGTGGATGAGTGTTTCCCCACAAGATCATTCAGAGTGTATCCCAACCTGAGGTCCTGGATGTACCATGGAATCCACAGTCCACAATCTCTGGAAATCTAGCTCATATGAAAAGAGACAATTCTGGACTAAACTTGACTCACTGGGGTATTTTCGACAGCTGTGGTAGGTCTTGAATGCTAATTCATCTTACAAAGTGAAATCAAATGACACAGATGACAGCAGGGCTTCACTTCCAGATGAACACAATGCCTGCTATGCTCTCTTTGATCATCAAAATGTGGAGGAACTTTCACAAACTCCCACAGCCCGCAGATGACCCTGTGATCTCAATCTCTGAGGAAAGAATGACAACATCTTTCAGGAGGGTGAACCCAAGGAAAGCATCCGGCTCTGACGGGGTACCTGGTGAGTATGAAAGACCTGTGCTGATTGACTGGCTGGTGAGTTCATCTTTCATCTCTTGCTTTGGCAGACTGAGGTATGTATCTGCTTCAAGCAGGCTTCAATTATACCAGTGCCTAAGAAGAATGTGGTTTCTTGCCTCAACTGTTATCATCCACTAACACTTACATCTACTGTGATGAAGTGCTTTCAGTGGCTAGTGATGCAGCACATCAAATCCTGCCTGAGGAGCAACTTGGATCCACTCTAATTTGTCTACTGGCACATCAGGTCCACAGCAGATGCCATTTCATTCGCTCTTCACTCAACCCTGGAACATCTGGACAGCAAAGATGCATATATCAGGATGCTCTTTATTAACTACAGCTCAGCATTCAGCACTATTGTTCCCTCAAAACTAATCGATAAGCTTCAAGACCTTGGCTTCAATACCACCTTGTGCAATTAGATCTTCAGTTTCCTCACTTGCAGACCCTAGTCAGTTCGGATTGGCAACAACATCTCCTCCACAATCTCCATCAGCACAGGTACACCACAGAGCTGTATGTTTAGCCCCCGCTCTACTCGCATTACACTTATGACCGTGTAGCTAAGCACAGCTCCAATGCATTTTCAAGTTTGTTGACGGCACCACTGTCATTGGCCGTATCAAGGATGGTGATGAATCAGCATTTGCAGATTTTATCTTGTTTGTGATTGGACAAACGTCTGCAGATATGTTGTGCAGACTATATTGACTGGGTGTATCAGAGCTTGGTATAGAAATATTAATGCCTTTGAATGGAAAATCTGTCAGAAAATAGTGGATGCAGCACAGTCCATCACAGTCCCTTCCCACTATTCAGCACATCTACATGGAGCGCTGTCACAGGAAAGCAGCATCCATCATCAAGGACCCCTATCACCCAGGCCATGCTCTGTTCTCACTGCTGCCATCAGAAAGGAGATAAAGGAACCTTTGCACCCACACTACATTCAGGAGCAACCATCAGCTCTTGAACCAGAGGGGTACAACTCTCGCCCCATCACTGAACCCCGTTCCCACAATTTATTGACTCACTTTCAAGGACTCTTTAGCTCATGTTCACAGTACTTATTGCTTATTTATCTATTAATATTTTTATATATTTTCTCTTCCATATTTGCCCGGTTTGTTGTCCTTTGTACATTGGTTGTATGTCCATATTGCTGGCTGCAGTTGTTCATTGATTCTGCTGTGCTTCTTGGATTTACTGAATATGCTAACCAGAAAAATAATCTTACGGTTGTAGATGGTGACATACATGTACTTTGTACATTGCATGGACTTTGACTAGAATTTATGGACTCCAAATTTAAAAGTAGCTGCTGTCAATTTTAAAAGAAATTTATGAAATTATCTATTAAGTTTTATGCCTTAACCATCAGCAATTGGGCATTTCTTTAACGTTAATATTAAAACATTGTTGTCTGCTGAGCAAATCATGTATCCTTGCAGAACTGTTAGCGTTAAACTTAGCTATTGATTCGAATAGGCAACCTGAATGCTTTTGTTAGTAAAGGACAACTGCAAATTGGTGAAGTTGAAGAAAGTGGAGCAGTGCGCATGCGTACATCTGTCTATATAAGACCATAAGAGACCATAAGATACATGCCATGAAATTTGTTGTTTTGTGGCAGTAGTAAATTGCAACACATAATAATAAAAACCATAAATTACAATAAGCAATTTATATTAAAAAGAGAGAATTAAATTAAATAAGTAGTGCAAAAACGAAGGAAAAATACAGTGATAGAAACAAGAGAAAATCTGCAGATGCTGGAAATCCAAGTAACACACAAAAATGCTGGAGGAACTCCGCAGGCCAGGCAGCATCTATGGAAAAGAGTAAGTCGACGTTTTGGGCTTAGACCCAGTACTGCCGAAGGGTCCTGGGTGATGGGGGTCCTTTTTAGAACATAATACCATAAGGTACTGGAGCAGAATTAGGCCATTTGGTTGAATCTGCTCTACCATTTCATGTGGTTGATCCATTTTTCCTCTCAGCTCAATTTCCTACCTTCTCCATGTATCTTTTCATGCCCTGACTAATCAAGAGTCTATCAACCAGTACCTTAAGTATACATAAAGTCTTGGCTTCTACGGCTGCCTGTGGCAATGAATTCCACGGATTCTCCGTTCTCTGGCTAAAGAAATTTCTCCTCATCTCAGTTCTAAAAGGACATACCTCTATTCTGAGGCTGTGTCCTCTGGTCTTAGACTCTCCCACTATAGGAAACATTCTCTCCACATCCACTATATCAAGGCCTTTCACAATTTGATAGGTTTTAATGAGGTCACCCACCCCTCATTCTTCTGAATTCTAGTGAATACAGGCCCAGAGCCATCAAATGCTCTTCATATGACAAACCATTTAATCCTGGAATCATTTTTGTGAAATTTCTGTGAACCCTCTCCAGTTTCAGCACATTTTTTCTAAGATAAAGGGCTCATAATTGCTCACAATACTCTAAGTGAAGCTCACCAGTGCTTTATAAAGTCTGAACATTACATCCTTGCTTTTACATTCTAGTTCTATTGAAATGAATGAAAACATTATATTTTGCCTTCCTCACCACAGACTCAACCTGCATATTTAAGGAATCCTGCACAAACAAGGCCTCCCAAGTCTGTTTGCGCCTCAGTTTTTTTGTATTTTCTCTCCATTTAAGAAATAGTCAACTTTTTCATTTCTTCTACCAAAGTGCATGACCATACTCTTCCTGACACAATATTCCATCTGCCATTTCTTTGCCCATACTCCTAATCAAGTCTCTGTAGCCTCTCTACTTCCTCAAAATTACAACCCCTCCACCTATCTTCATATCATTTGCAAACTTTACAACAAAGCCATCAATTTCATTGTCCAAATCATTGACATATAATGTAAAAAGAATCGGTCCCAACACAGACCCCTATGGAACACCACTAGTCACCGGCCACTAAAAAGCAAAGGCTCCCTTTATTCCCACTCTTTGCTTCCTGCCAATCAGCCACTTCCATATTGATGCTAGTATCTTTTCTGCAATGTCGTGGCCGCTTAAATGTTAAGCTGCCTCAGGTGGAGCAGCTTGTCAAAGGCCTTCTGAAAATCTAAGAACACAATATCAAACAATTGACCTTTTTCTATCCTGCTTGCTATTTCTTCAAAGAATTCCAACAGATACGTTAGGCAAGATATTCTCTTAAGGAAACCATACTGCCTATGGCCTATTTTATCATGTGCCCCCAAGAACCCTGAAACCCCATCCTTAGTAATGAACTTGAACATCTTCCCAACCACTGAGGTCAGACCTGTAGTTTCCTTTCCTTGGCGTCTTTCCTTCTTGAAGAGTGGAGTGATATTTGCAGTTTTCCAGTCTTCCGGAACTATTCCAGAATCTAGTGATTCTTGAAAGATCATTACTAATGCCTCCACAATCTCTTCAACCACCTCTTCAGAACCCTGACATGTACACCAATTGGTCCAGGTAACGTATCTACCTTTAGACCTTTCATTTTGCCAAGAACCTTCTCTCTAGTAATGACACACACTTCATGTCCCCTAACACCTGGAACTTTCACCATACTGCTTGTGTCTTCCACAGTGAAAGGTGATGCAAAATACTTATTCAGTTCATCTACCATTTTCTTGTCCCCATTACTACCTCTCCAGCATCACTCTCCAGCGGTCTGGTATCCACTCTTGTCTCCCTTTTACACTTTATGTATCTGAAGAAACTTTTGGTATCCTCTTTAATATTATTTGCCAGTTACTTTTGTATTCCATTTTTACCTTCTTAATGACACTATTTAGTTGCCTTCTGTTGGTAATTAAAAGCTTTCCAATCCTCCAACTTCCCATTAATTTTTGCTCTATTATATGCCCTCTGTTTTGCTTTTATGTTGGCTCTGACTTCTCTTGTTAGTCACAGTTATGTCATCTTTCTTCTGAAATTTCAGGGTGTATTCGATCATATTATGATCAGTTGCCCTTCAGGGTTCTTTTACCTTAAGATTTCTAATCAATTCTGCTTCATTGCACAACACCTAGTCTAAAATAGCAGATCCCCTAGTGGGCTCAACCATGAGCTGTGCTATAAGGACATCTGATAGACACTCTAGAAATTCCCCCTCCTGTAATCCAGCACCAGCCTGATTTTTCCAATCTACCCGCATATTGAAATCCCCCATGACTATTGTAATATTGCCCTTTTGACATGCATTTTCTATCTCCTGTTGTAATTTGTAAACCACATCCTTATGACTGTTTCGTGGTGTGTATACAACTCGCATCAAGGTCTTGTTACCCTTGCTGTTCCTTAGTTCTATCCACAATGATTCAACACCTTCCGACCCTATGTCACCTCTTTCTAACTATTTGGTTTCATTTTTTACCAACAGAGTGACACTGCCTCCTCTGCCTTCTAGCCTGTCCTTTTGATACAATGTGAATCCTTCAAAATCAAGATCTCAACTATAATCTTCTTTCAACCATGATTCAGTGATGCCTACAACATCATAGATGCCAATCTGCATCTGTGCTACAAGTTCATTTCCCTTACTTTATACACTGTGCGCATTCAGATATATCACCTTCAGTCTTCTATTCACCCATTTTGATTTTTGTCTGACTTTTACATTGCAACTTATCCTATTGACTGCAATGTTGCCTATCAACAACCTCTCCTCACTACACATGGCCTCTGTTTGTAAACCAACTACTTCATCTTCAGCACTATCATCCGCCTTTCCTACAATATTTCTTGCATTGAAATATACACAGCTCAGGACACTAGTCACTCCATGCTCAACCTTTTGATTCCTGACTTTGTCTGAGGTCTTACCAACAATGGCCTCCACAACCTCTCCACTGACTGTTCTGGTACTCTGGTTCTCATCCCCCTGCAATTCTAGTTTAACCCCACCGTGCAGTATAACAAGCCTTCCTGCTAGGATATTAGTCCTCCTCCAGTTTAGGCGCAAATCATTCCTTCTGTACAGGATCCCACCTTCCCTGGAAGAAGAGCCCAATGATCTAATAATATTATGCTCTCCCTCCTACACCAACTTCTTAGCTACATTTTAACTGTATAATCTTCCTAGCCCTGGCTGCACTAGCATGTGACACATGTAGCAATCCTGTGATCTCAACCCTGGAGGTCCTGCCCTTTAACTTAGCACCTAACTCCCAGAACTCCCTCTGCAGAACCTCATTACTCATTCTACCCATGTCTTTGGTATCTACATGAACCATGACTTCAGGCTGTTCACCTTCCACTTAAGAATGCTTTGGACCCAATCCAAGATATCCTGGACCTGGGCACCTGGGAGGTAACATACCATCCAGGAATCTTGTTCTTGCCCAAAGAACCTCCTGTCTGTTCCCCTAACTAATGCATCCCCTATCACCACAACATACCTCTTCTCACCCCTTCCGTTCTGAGTCACAGAGGCAGACTCCGTGCCAGAGACCCGACCACTGTGACTTTCTTCTGTTAGGCCAACCCCCAACCCTCCAACAGTATCCAAACTGCTAAAACCTCTTGTTGAGGGGGATATCAACAGTACTGAGGTTGAGAAGTTTGAGAGCTTCGAGTTCCTAGAAGTGAACATCACCAACAGTCTGCCCTGGTCTAGCTATATTGCTATCATGGCAAAGAAAGCTCATCAATGCCTCCACTTTCTCAGGAAGCTAAGTAAACTTGGCATGTACCATCAATCCTTACTCATTTTTATCAATACTCCATAAAAAGCATTCTAACTGGATCCATAATGACTTGGAATGGCAACTGCTCTGCACATGACTGCAAGAAAAAGCGGTGTTGTAGTAACAACTCAGTACATCATGGAAAACAGCCTCCTCTCTATGGTCTATACTTCTCGCTGTCTCTGTGAAACAGCAAGTATAATCAAGGGCGCCACCCTCTGCAAACATTCTCTCTTCTTCCCTCTCCAATCATGCAGAAGATACAAAGCATCACCAGGCTCACGGACAGGCTGTTATAAGGCTCTTGAAACAACCTCTTGTACAATAAGATGGACTTTTGATCTCATTATCTATCTCATTATGATCTTGAACTTTGTGCAATAGTTTGTCTGTCTGAACAGAATGCAAGACAAGCTTTTCACAATAACTTGGTACATATGACAACAATAAACCAACTCCAATTCCAATTCTAAGCAATTGTGCTTGCAATTATTCTTTGCTCAACCAAACCAGATTAACTGGCCGTTTCTGTGAGTAAAGGGGCTGTCATATTTGCCCACAAAACAGTAACGAATTAATTCCTTATCTTTGGCCCTCCGCTCTTTTGGCAATATCTATGTGACACATTTATTCATTCTCTTCTTTGTAGGTATCGCCACGGTCCTCATATGTGCCAATCACGATATGGGAATGGGTGCTGCCTTGGATGGAACCCAACACTGGGCAGTGGGCTGTGTGTCATACGTAAGTGACAAAATGAAGGAGATTCTTCAGATTTGGCTTCACTTTCTCAACCTGCTCCAAAACCTCTAGGCTACTGTCCAATAAGTTCTGATTTGGTCAGACATTCTTTCAGTGTAAATCCTATACAGAGTGAAGGGTAAATTCACTCTATATTTTACTGTGGCAAGAGCATCTCTTATATGCACAGACAATTTCTGGTGTGTGACTGGAAATATAGAGTGACGCATTGCCAATAATGCACTCACTCACACTTTCTCAAACTCAATCATTCTTCAATGACTCTGTCTCTCACTCGCTCACTCAGTTATCTCCTCACTTGCTGAACACTGACTCTTACTTCCTCACTTGCGCCCATGCATATACCATTGAGCTGAACATACCACTGGCACCCACACACACATACACAATATCACTCTTTGCTCTTATTCCTACTCTCTTTCACACCGGAAGCACAATGATGGGCAGGACCATTGCCTCCAGGCTGATGGTGTTTACTGCCTGATTAGCACAGGGAGTGCCAGAGCTTGTGTGGAGATCACAGGAAAGGCAGATCTGATTCCTATCCAAGGTCTATTCATGCCTTGTCTGTCAGCCTTTGAAATCTATCCCAACTCCCTCCTATTGCACTGTCTGTCCCCACATTATCAGCTGCAGATTCATCTTCTACCCCTCCAGTTCTGAATCTTTTTCAGTATATTGTAATGTTCACTTCAAGAATATTCTTGTGTTCCTTTGTTTCTCTGATACGCTTCTCCAACATGGTCTCAGGATCTTTGTTGCATATCTGAAGCACTATTGGTTGGAGTATTCTTTGAACCACATTGCTTATACTTGATAATGATTGTTATAAAAAAATGTCTTGGAAAAGTCGTGCAATAGTTTCTAAAATTAAAGAACCTAATTATTACAAGCTGCGATGATTACTGCAAGCAGTTCCAAAGTTCAGCTGTTGTAAATTAGTGCAAACATTTTCTACTGGGAGAGTGGTGCACTTTAACTTTTGGCCTTTCTTGATTTGTTTGTAGCTGTGTGTTCCTTTGGATGTGGGAATGGTTTCTGTGTCGCACCCAATCTCTGCTTCTGCAGAGGAGGTCAACAAGGAATCGCCTGTTCAGGTAACCATAGCAACTATCAATTACTTCTGAGATAGCGCATCTGCATTGTTTAGTTTTGAATGCGATAAAAATTGGAAAGGAGATTTTTTTTGTGTGGGACCCAAATTAACACTGATTAACTTCAGATACTTGGTAGACATCCTCTGTAATAGCATTGACTTGAGAGGCAAAGTCAGCAATTTGAAAATTAATTCCAATATTGTCTTTTCTAAAGAAATTTATAAAGATTGCAAGGTCAGATATATGTGCTGGGATTTAATTGATATTTTCATAATTTGTTTTTTTTAAATTTCAGATGATGGAAGGTCCAGTCACCTTTTCAGTGATACATTATTAAACCATTCTGACATTGATGGTGAGAAAAAAAATGAACATCACTTTAGGTCTAAATTGGTAAAATTGTGCTGGTAACATTTTTGATGGGTACTAGTGAACAGTGTGTAAAAAGATGTCTAAGCAATGTTATGTAAATAAACAGTAGATATTTTAAAATAAGAAACTATATTGAAAGTTTGGTTGTTTTGGCTATGCTAAAAGATTATAGGTCTGAATGTAAACTGGTCTCCTCCAACCCACTCATTTTTAAGTGTAACTGAGTCGAAGCACCCGCAAACCAAATTGGGTGTTTTGATAGTGTCATGAGGCTGACACCTTCTAACTGACCCTGCTTTCAACGGTTAACTCTAGACTGAGTCTCCTAGGCCTTGGGAAATGACAACTGAAAAAAAGTGAAAGCAGCTTTGAAAAGATGTGCCTTACAGCTCTGCTTCTGGGCTAGGAACAGCCAATGCCTCTTACACAGCCAACCCCAATCTCTTTCACTGAGCAGTTTCAGGCACTCCACTATGTGCGTACCTCCTTGGCTTTGAACATCTGTGGACTTGTCTGATGTTTGCAATTATAAACAGAAAATGCTGGAAATAGTCTTAGGTTGGGCAGTATATGTGGGAAGAGGAATAGGCAACGAGAACAATTTTGGCAAAGAACGATAGTCATTCTCTATCCAGACATGCCTCAGATGGCATTAATATCCCACGGATCAAAATTGATATGGCTTCCAGATATAGTTAGTTCAATTTTAAATTTGTTAGCCAGTATGATTAAAATGACATGTTAATTGTAATCCACTTACCTGCCAATTTAAACTTATTGATCGTAACAGATCTTGGTATATCAGCATAAAGAAACTTATTAAATGTGCAACATTGTATTTTCTTAAAACTTGCATTTTTTAAAAAAGTTTTTTTTTGTTATACTTCATCATCATTGAAGGCCCTCATAGTTAATACCGTGATTTCCCTTCCTTATTGTATGACTGATCTGATTATACATTAACCTTCTAGGGTGTCAGAACTAGTACAGGAAATTGTTCTGGCCCTGGCCTTAACAATTCAAAGCAGTATTTAGCTTTTCTTCACAGTCATATGTGAGCCAGTCAGAAACAGATTCAATTTTTATTTTGAAGAAATGGATCAAATTGACAATTATTGAAAAGTTGGCAGGAAAAGCTTTTAATTCTAAGGTCTAGTTTTCCTTAAATCAATTTATTTTAAACTGCTTGTATGACTGGATGTAGCCTTTATTTTTCTGAATGTTTCGATTAAATTATCTTGAGAACAAACTCCTCTAAACTGCACCCAACTCCCTTGGGGTGGTGCATTCCAATTTGTTTTTTGTTTTACAATTACACATATGTGCAATAGTTTCTGAGTACAGATTGGAAATGGTTTTAAAATAGACTGAGATTTATTAAAAAGGCAATCCTGCGTTTTCTGAAACAGGCATTTCATAGCTAAGGAATCCACTCACTGATGATGTAATAAGACTCAAGTTTTTCATTTTGCGTTCTGAATCACTTTTGTAGAGACCTGCTGATTTTGCAATCCCTGGAATGTTTTTAAAACCTACTCTGTTGTTTCATCTTCTCTTCTAATGATACTTGATTAATTTCAAAATTAGAATGGAGAATATTTCCCTCCTTTAAAATCTCATTCACCGTAACACTCAGCCTGAGTTGTCTATTATGCGGTTTTGATACGTTGCCTATAAAAAGTATTCACCACCACCCCCCACCCCCCGGAAGAGTCCTCATGTTTTATTGTTTTACAACATTGAATGACAGTTGATTTAATTTGGCTCCTTTTGACATTGATCAACAAAAAAAGATTCTAGTGTCAAAGTGAAAACAGATCTAAATTAATTACAATTATAAAATACAAAATACTTGATTGCATAAGTATTCACCCCCTTTAATATGACACACCAAATCATCACTGGTGCAGCCAGTTGGTTTTAGAAGTCACGCAATTAGTTGAAGTGTCCTAGCTGTATATAAACCTGTGTGCAGTCAAGGTGTTTCAATTGATTGTGGTAAAAATACACCTGTTTCTGGAAGGTCCAACTGCTGGTGAGTCAGTATCCTGGCAAAAACTACACCATGAAGACAAAACAACACTCCTAGCAACTCCGTGAAAGAGGTAACTGAAAAGCATAAGTCAGGAGATGGATACAAGAAAATTTCCAAGTCACTGAATTTCTGTTGGAGTACAGTTCAGTGAATCATCAAGAAATGCAAAGAATATGGCACAGCTATAAAATCAGCCTAGAGCAGCCTGTCCTCCAAAACTAAGTGACCATGCAAGAGAGGACGTGGGGGTTACCAATAAGAGACCTATGAAAATTCTGAGGAGTTACAAGCTTCAATAGCTGAGATGGGAGAGACTGCGCTAAAAAAAAACTTCCAGTCACAGCTTTATGGAAGAGTGGCAAAAAGAAAACCACTGTTGAAAAAAACTTACATAAAATCTCTGCTAGAATGTGCCAGAAGGCATGTGGGAGACTCTGAAGTCAGCAGGAAGAAGGTTCTACGGTCTAATGAAACAAATATCAAGCTTTTTGGCCATCAATGTTATCTTTAGTGTAAACCAAGCACCGCACATCATCCCTACCGTGAAGCATGGTGGTGACTACATCATGCTATGGGGATGCTTCACTGCAGCAGGCCCTGGAAGGCTTGTGAAGGTAGAGGGTAAAACGTATGCCACAAAATACAGGGGAATTCTGAAGGAAAACCTGATGCAGTCTGCAAGAGAACTGCGACCTGGGAGAAGATTTGTTTTCCAGCAAGACAATGACCCCAAGCATAAAGTGAAGCTACACAGGAATGGCTTAAAAACAACAAAGTCAATGTGCTGGAGTGGCCAAGTCAGAGCCCAGACCTCAATCCAATTGAGTATTTGTGGCTGGATTTGAATGGGGCTGTTCACTCATGATCCCCATGCAATCTGACAGAGCTTGAGCAGTTTTGTAAAGAAGAATGGGGAGAAATTGCAGTCCCCAGATATGTAAAGCTGATAGAGACCTATCCACACAGACTCAAGGGTGTAATTGCTGCCAAAGGTGCATCTACTAAATATTGAATTGATTGTATACAATCAATTATTTTGTGTTTAATAATTGTAATAAATTTAGACTAATTTTTAGAAATTTGTTTACACTTTGACATGAAAGAGTCTTTTCTGTTGATCAGTGTTAAAAAACCAAATTAAATCCAGAGTGATTCAATGTTGTAAAACAATAAAACATGAAAACTTCCAAGGATGGATGAACAACACACATCAAAGTTGCTGGTGAACGCAGCAGGCCAGGCAGCATCTATAGGAAGAGGCGCAGTCGACGTTTCAGGCCGAGACCCTTCGTCGGGACTAACTGAAGGAAGAGTGAGTAAGGGATTTGAAAGCTGGAGGGGGAGAGGGAGATGCAAAATGATAGGAGAAGACAGGAGGGGGAGGGATAGAGCCGAGAGCTGGACAGGTGACAGGCAAAAGGGGATACGAGAGGATCGTGGGACAGGAGGTCCAGGAAGAAAGACGGGGGGGGGGGGGTGACCCAGAGGATGGGCAAGAGGTATATTCAGAGGGACAGAGGGAGAAAAAGGAGAGTGAGAGAAAGAATGTGTGCATAAAAATGAGTAACAGCTGGGGTACGAGGGGGAGGTGGGGCCTAGCGGAAGTTAGAGAAGTCAATGTTCATGCCATCAGGTTGGAGGCTACCCAGACGGAATATAAGGTGTTGTTCCTCCAACCTGAGTGTGGCTTCATCTTTACAGTAGAGGAGGCCGTGGATAGACATGTCAGAATGGGAATGGGATGTGGAATTAAAATGTGTGGCCACTGGGAGATCCTGCTTTCTCTGGCGGACAGAGCGTAGATGTTCAGCAAAGCGGTCTCCCAGTCTGCGTCGGGTCTCACCAATATATAAAAGGCCACGTCGGGAGCACCGGACGCAGTATATCACCCCAGTCGACTCACAGGTGAAGTGATGCCTCACCTGGAAGGACTGTTTGGGGCCCTGAATGGTGGTAAGGGAGGAAGTGTAAGGGCATGTGTAGCACTTGTTCCGCTTACACGGATAAGTGCCAGGAGGGAGATCAGTGGGGAGGGATGGGGGGGACGAATGGACAAGGGAGTTGTGTAAGGAGCGATCCCTGCGGAATGCAGAGAGAGGGGGGGAGGGAAAGATGTGCTTAGTGGTGGGATCCCGTTGGAGGTGGCGGAAGTTACGGAGAATAATATGTTGGACCCGGAGGCTGGTGGGGTGGTAGGTGAGGACCAGGGGAACCCTATTCCTAGTGGGGTGGTGGGAGGATGGAGTGAGAGCAGATGTACGTGAAATGGGGGAGATGCGTTTAAGAGCAGAGTTGATAGTGGAGGAAGGGAAGCCCCTTTCTTTAAAAAATGAAGACATCTCCCTCGTCCTAGAATGAAAAGCCTCATCCTGAGAGCAGATGCGGCGGAGACGGAGGAATTGCGAGAAGGGGATGGCAGTTTTGCAAGAGACAGGGTGAGAAGAGGAATAGTCCAGATAGCTGTGAGAGTCAGTAGGCTTATAGTAGACATCAGTGGATAAGCTGTCTCCAGAGATAGAGACAGAAAGATCTAGAAAGGGGAGGGAGGTGTCGGAAATGGACCAGGTAAACTTGAGGGCAGGGTGAAAGTTGGAGGCAAAGTTAATAAAGTCAACGAGTTCTGCATGCGTGCAGGAAGCAGCGCCAATGCAGTCGTCGATGTAGCGAAGGAAAAGTGGGGGACAGATACCAGAATAGGCACGGAACATAGATTGTTCCACAAACCCAACAAAAAGGCAGGCATAGCTAGGACCCATACGGGTGCCCATAGCTACACCTTTAGTTTGGAGGAAATGGGAGGAGCAAAAGGAGAAATTATTAAGAGTAAGGACTAATTCCGCTAGACGGAGCAGAGTGGTGGTAGAGGGGAACTGATTAGGTCTGGAATCCAAAAAGAAGCGTAGAGCTTTGAGACCTTCCTGATGGGGGATGGAAGTATATAGGGACTGGACATCCATGGTGAAAATAAAGCGGTGGGGGCCAGGGAACTTAAAATCATCGAAAAGTTTAAGAGCGTGAGAAGTGTCACGAACATAGGTCGGAAGGGATTGAACAAGGGGTGATAAAACAGTGTCGAGGTATGCAGAAACGAGTTCGGTGGGGCAGGAGCAAGCTGAGACAATAGGTCGGCCAGGACAGGCAGGTTTGTGGATCTTGGGTAGGAGGTAGAAACGGGAAGTGCGGGGTGTGGGAACTATAAGGTTGGTAGCAGTGGATGGGAGATCCCCTGAGCGGATAAAGTCGTTGATAGTGTGGGAGACAATGGCCTGGTGCTCCTTAGTGGGGTCACGATCGAGGGGTAAATAAGAGGAGGTATCCGCGAGTTGTCGCTGTGCCTCGGCAAGGTAGAGGTCAGTACGCCAGACTACAACAGCACCCCCCTTATCAGCGGGTTTAATAATAATGTTAGGATTAGTGCGGAGGGAGTGGAGAGCAGAGCATTCCGAAGGAGTGAGGTTGGAATGGGGACAAGGTGCGGTAAAGTCGAGACGGTTGATGTCCCGTCGGCAGTTAGCGATAAAGAGATCCAGAGCAGGCAGAAGACCAGAGCGGGGTGTCCATGAAGAAGAGGAGGGTTGAAGACGGGAGAAGGGGTCATCGGTGGGGGTGGAAGAGTCCTTGCCGAAGAAGTAGGCTCGGAGATGGAGACGGCGGAAGAAAAGTTCCGCATCGTGGCGAACACGGAACTCGCTGAGGTGTGGGCGAAGGGGGACAAACGTGAGGCCCTTACTGAGGACAGAGCGTTCTGCCTCCGACAGTTGAAGGTCGGAGGGGATGGTAAAGACCCGGCACGGATGAGAGCTGGGATCAGAGGGGGGAGGGGGGAGGCTGGGGGTGTCAGTGGAGAGGGGAGGGTTGGGGTGAGAGAAAGATGGAGCCTCTGAGGGCCCAGGAGCTGACGGTGGGATCTGAGGAAGACGGGGCTGCGGAGTGGTGGTGGGGGAAGGGGAGACGGGAGTCACAACAGCAGCACATAAAGACCCGGCCTGGAGTTCAAGGCTGGAGTCGCAGTTGGTGGTTGCGTAATCACTTCGAATGTGTCCATGGTCGTTGCTGGAGTCCGGGCCCTGAACATGTCCCGAGGTGTTGGAGCCGCCGAGATCAACGGCAGGGGCCGCAACCGAAAGTTCATGCCTGCTAGCGTCGGGGCCGGCAGGCTCTGGAGTCCGCAGATGCAAGATCTTGCGATCCTTGCCCAACATGACAAAGTCAAAAAGGATGGATGAATACCTTTTATAGGCACTGTACATATTATTCAGGTTTTTCTCGTTATACTTGGGCTCTGGGAGAAAGGAATGCAACTGTGTTTTTAGAAATCTTGTGAGTGCTTGGATACCATCTATATTTCCTTTGACATCATAAAAGGCCATTACAAGCAACTCAATCTTGGGGCAATCCAATTCCTTAATAATTTTTCCTGTAACTTAATCTCCCAACATTTCCAGCATCTTCCTACAGCCCCCGCCCCAACCTGCAGATTCTACATCCCGCTAAACAAACAAATGAATTTATATGACAAATTAACCTACCAACCAACATATGTTTGGAATGAGGAAGGAAATTTGTGTAGTCAGAGAGAAAATGTACAAATTCCACATGGGCAACACCAGATTCCAAGTCTGAACCCTGTTGCTGGAGATGGAGGGAGCCATTCTGGTCACCGTGCCACTCTGCTATGCTGCCTTTTCAAAAGAGAAGTTAACGGCTGTTTCCTTCACCGTGAACTAGTTTGTTGTCAACACAACTGTAATATTCAAAAATATAGTTTAAAACTTTCCCCTGGGTGCAGAATGGACTTATTGAAAGATATTTCTTGCCATAACTGAGTTGCTGATCACACAACTTCCCAAATAGCCAGGGCTAGTTCAGTGAGGGCCAGATTCTTTCTGGGATCTGATCTGCTGGATATTAATTAAAGGTAAATACCTGAGTATAAGAACAAAAGAATACATTAACACATAAAATATCCCGAATAGAAGGAGACGTTAAGCATGACTTTATTATAGACTTGGACTTAGGATAGCAGGCATTCAGCCGACTGGGAACAATTACTAAGGCTAACAGTGCAAGGGCGCTGGATTTGATTTAGCAGTTTCATTGAATGTATAAGGTTTTCTGGGGAAGAAACTGAGTTCATCGTATGGAACAGCTGTATTAAACTATCACTAGTGGAAATAGTGCAATTAAATATATTCTGAATGCTATATTTTTGATAAAATACTGTCAGAGAGTTTATTTTTAGAAGTGTTTCTGTTGGTTGATACTATATATGTTGACATGTATATCTTTCTGTCATGCATGACTTAAAAACTTCCTCCATTTCTATTGGTACTTTTCCTTATTCTAACTAAGGTAATTTCAGAACCTCAGCCGTGCTGGAGTCACCAAGGAATTAGGAGCTGCCTTTAAGTTCCTGCAGCTCTCCACTATTCACTTAAGTGCAAACAAAGATATAAAGTTCAAACGGGAGCAGGCAATATTACCCTTCAATTCTGCTCTATCATTCAGTGCAATCATAGCTGATTTAATTTCTGTCTCCATTCCATTATCCTATCAGTTCCCATTATCCTTGACTCCACTGCAAACAAAATCTGCCTGTCTCAGCCTTCAGTATGTTCAATAATTTAGCCTCCACATTTTTCTGTGATATAGAATTCTACTATATTCTAACCTCTAAATTTCCTCCTCATTTTCAACACAAATAGTCAAATATTCTAGAATCTGGCACTACAGTTCTGAAAACCATACCATCCTCCCCCTACTAATGAGGGGAAATATTCCTTCAATGTGTAACATGTCAATTCTTCCAGAATCTTGCAAGATTTGATGTGGTCACCTCTCTAGAATTCTAAACTCCACTGAGTATTGTCTCAATCTGCTCCACCTTATAATACCTTCCAGATATCAACTGAATGAATCTTCTCTGAACTGTTTTGAAAGTGAGTATATCCCTGAGTCTTTTATTAATAAAGAGGCCAGTCCATACGAATACTCTAGACCTGTTTCTGCCAGCAAACTCTTAAGTTGCAACATTGTGTCTGTATTTGAAATCTGTTTACACTAATGGACAAAATTTCATTTGCCATCTTAATCACTCACCGCATGCTAAATTTCGACATTTCATACACAACAACACTCAGTAAAATCTTCTAGCGCTTTAAACAATACTTCGAAATTCCGATTTCTCTTTCTACCTGCCCACCTTTGTTCCAAATCCCTTATTAGTTTAGTGTATCACTCTGAAAACAAATGATAAACATCTATCACTCTGAACCTTCAGACCTCAGCATTCATTTCCTTCTCGATGAGAGAAATAAGATTTCTGCAGAAGAAATACCCCCTAATTTCTCTTTGAAATAGTCATAGTCATAGTCATAGTCATACTTTATTGATCCTGGGGGAAATTGGTTCAGAAAAAATAATTTTGATCTTTTTTCACATGGTACCCTGGCTCTAGATTTTAGGATTATAATGTTCTTGATTTGCTTTTCAGATAGAATATTTTTTCTCCCCTATCAGATCCTTCTAACGTGTTAAACAGATAGGTTCCTTTAAGAGAGATAATCAATCATCATTTTCCTTTTCAGCAACAAAATCATTGTGAATCGATGCAGTAATTCTCAACATTACAATCTGCACATGGTCATCTCCTACTAACCGAGCCGGTCAAATCATAGATCTCACTTCAGACCTTCAATATTCCTAGATTGGTTGTGTGAGTGAGGCCTCCGTTGGTGCGGTCAATCATGGATGTTGTGTCCAAGCAGTCTATGCGATACGCAAGCCAGGACAGTACGATATGAAGAGCAAACTGTTGCCCATGCAGCAGTCTCCCCTGTTCAAGCAAAGCAACAGTGGCAGAGGCTGATACAGTTTGGCACCAGCAGTCTCGCAGGACTTGCCAGTCAGAGTTGAACTCAATGTAGTACTGCCTTAGGGACTCCAGCTCTCGATTTTTCCTCGATGTTCACTCCTGAAGCCTTCCCAATGCGTGGGTAAAGCTGCCATGCAACGGAGCTTTAAGATCAGTTTTCCTTTTCCTAGATGAGCTGCCAACTATGGCTAATGAGCCCCATCTACCCGGAGTGACTGGTTTTAAGATGCCCATAACCCATCTTTGCTTCTTCTGCTGTTAGTAGAAACAGTTCCACCTGCTTTATTAGCTGAGTCACATGTGAAGGCCAAAAGTTGGACTTGTTTATCAGAGGCTTTATGAGACACACACCATTTGGAGCATTTAGGGAGTTTATCCCTACTCCCCTCCACCCCCCCCCCCCACCTGGCTATGATGACATTAGAGAACATGGCTCAGTAACACCTTAAGGTATGCTTAGCCAGTATTATTCGGTGTAAAAAATTCTTTATCTCATAAAATAAATATTTTTTTCTTGTATATTGAGTTGTTAAAAGCCAGTGCTCCAAGGAAGCTGCCAACAGCATGCAGTGTTGCAATGCTGAAGGTGGAAGTATTAATACAGGGAACACCAAAATAAATCAACTTTCACATGACATTGTGCTCAGATATCAAATATCAGATTTTTGTTGATATCAGTTTTGTTGCATCATTTTTACACTCTCGCTCTCTTTCCTGAGAGCATTCTGTCTTCAAGATCTGCTAATCGCTACATTCAGTAACTACATCCACAGATACTATTCAGTGCAGCGAAGGACACATCTGTTGAAAATGTAGTCTTAAGGCCCCTGCAGATGTATTCATCTTTCTTTGGCACTCTACTGCTTCTGGGAGCCGACAGCAAGCATGACAGGGCAACCTCTGGAGCAAGTAGCCATTGGATGGTGGAATAAACCACGACTGGCACTGACAATAGACCAGGGTTGTTTCTGCTTGCTTCTTTAGTTAAGTTTTTTCATTGTACTAGTGTGCTTAAAAACTCTTTGTTTGTGGATGGGGCTAAGTACCCTTAGTTAAGTCAATAGAAGATTCCTTTCAAGTACACTTTCAAAATATGACTTATATTTTGAGTCACCCTCCTCCTTTGTTGATGACAGGTCAACAACTTTGAGAAGAATTGATATCTCACCAAAGGCATTCACAAATTTCTCAAGATGTACTGTGGAGAGCACCCTAACTGTCTAGCATGGAGGTGCCACTGCACAGGACTGGAAAAAATCTGCAGAAAGTTGTAAGCTCAGTCAGCTCCATCATGGGCACTAGCCTCCCCAGTATCCAGAACACCTTCAAAAGGTGATGCCTCAAAAAGGCAGCATCCATCATTAAGGGCCGCATCATCCAGGACATGCCCTCTGCTCATTGCTATCATCAAGGAGAAGGTACAAAGGCCTGAAGACTCTCACTCAATGTTTCAGCCACAGTTTCTTCCCCTGCACTATCAGATTTCTGAATGGAATATCAGAATTCTGAACAAACACTACTTCAGTATCTTTCCCCTCTTTTTCCACAACTTAGTTAAACTAAGTTACTCTTTTTATATATACTAATAGTAATTTATAATCTTTATTGTTATGTATTGTAATGTACTTCTGCAAAACAACAAAATTCATGACATACCGTATGTCAGTGATATTATTCCTAATTTTGATTCTGAAGCATTTAATCAGCATACTACTCTTTAACCTGCCCTAGTTATTGAAGAGCTTTGTCATAACAACAAGTAATTTCTCCTAAGAGTGGGCTCACTCTTATTACATATACAACAGCACTGAACTGTGTTTCTATGATAACCAGCTGTCTGCTTTGAAACAGAACATTTTTGTTGTCAGTATTTTTGATAATAAAAATGAGATGGTGAAAGACCTGTTCTTTATTGTTTTAGTAAAGGTTTAGTCTCCATATGTTCTAACAGGTTTACTTAGTTTTAATGCATGAATGAATGGCCAGAATTGTTCTGTGAATGAATAAATGGATGCTCAGAAATTGTTTTATGAATGAACGACTTAGATTGGTATTGGTGTGTGTGAATGAAATTAGCTGATCTAGTTTGCTTTGCTTTAGTCTTGGCTTATAAATAAATTACTTGTTTCTTCATGAAGGCATAGAACAGCTTTGGAAATATATCATGTTGCAATTATAAATGGTGGTTGTCCATGGCGTCCAACGGAGACAGGGAACCTGTGCGGGAGAGTTTTTAATGTGGAAAAGCCACTGCACTGGGGCAGATCCAATCTCTCCACCTCAGAAGTCTGGGTCCAGTGGTACGAACAAACTTCACCAACAGGGGTCTTCCTTGCTCGCACAGGATGACTGCGACGTCTTCTGTGCCTTGCCATGTCCTGTGCTCTCCACGGAACATTGCAGTACCACCTTCCTGCCCATTGGATCTCACTGTAGATCTCATTCAGCAGGTCTGCCAGAGCTGATGTTGCATGCTAGGACAGGCATGTCCCTCTCTCTCCAGGGTTTGAGGCTGCATGTTGAAGCTGTGTACTGGATTGTGGCCGCTGTTAATTTAGGCATTGTTTATTTATTTGTTTATTGACATACAGTTTGCAATAGGCCCTTCCAGTCCTTCGACCCCCTCCCCCTCCCCCCACCACTCAGCCACCTCTGAGTTAACCCCAGCCTAAATACGGGACAATTGACAATGACCAATTAACCTATCAACCGATACATTTTTGGACTGTGGGAGGAAACCAGAGCACCCAGAGGAAACCTACACAGTCAAGGGGAGAACGTACAAACTTCTTACAGGTAGCGCAGGAATTGAACCCAGTCGCTGGTACTGTAAAGCATTGTGCTAACCATTACTCAATGCATTTCAGAGGCATCCTGTTGATTGAAAGTTCCTCTGTAAAAAAGGGCTGTGTTGATAATGTTCTGTCAGACATGCTTTAGAAAGCTTCTGAGAAATAAGTTCCCATGTATATTAGCAATGATGTTTGATATGCAGGAATTTGATGGCCTGTAGTGTGAGAGTATTGATGATGAAAGTCATTTTGCTGACTGAGATTACTCTGCACAAACAGGGTGTAGAATGCTGGTAACACCAAAGCAATCATCATCGAATTAGGAGACAGACTAAATATCAGTGACTGTAATGAAACAGTCACCTGCTTCAATTTTCCAATGAAAATTAGTTAAAAAATAGATTTGATTCAAAGAAAAATTATACCTAAAATGTGAAGTTAGTTTTGGCTTCTGCTTTGTGGTTACATGCAGTTCAACACAGCTGCATTCTGCTTTGTTTTGTGTGCTTGCAAAAGCTCTCTACTGTAGCAAGACCTACAGTCTGTTGCAGGAATGCCACATACAAAGTGGAGCGATGTACATTGGACTGAAACAAGGAATATGATCTACGAAGCCAGAACTTTGCCGCTCAACACTGGGTCTGTCTGCAAACGAGCAGCGTCCCATTTGTTGAATATATTAATCTCAGCATACTTAAGGATACAGTGTTCCCAAGACTGAATAAAATCTTGGTTTACGGGGAGTTTTGGAAATGGCCTGATGAATACTTTTTCATCTGAAATTTGAGCCAGCTATTGATGATTCATTAGGGGATATTGTATGCTGCCACCACCTTAGGAAACAAATATTGTAGCCTCAGTTACTGCTAACTCTGTATGGGATATTTTCCCTTGTACAATCCAGTAGCTGTATGTTATGTTCATCATGCCGTCATCTGTGTTGGCTTATGTTGGCTACTACTGTGTCTTTGACTGTCCAGACACATCTGCTGGTTGTTTTTATTTCCCTGCTGTTGTCTTGCTGCCTATTGACTCTCCTATTTCTATGTTTCTCTTAAAGTCCTTCTCTGCTGCGATCTGCTGTTTTATCAGCTACCTGTTAGGTCTTCCTGTTTTCTTTCTGGACTAGCAAATTGGCTTTTGCTTCCTCTGAAATCACTGCTTGGGCATAGATTTGTAGAAACTCTCCTGCAGCCCTGGAATCTGAGTGTGTAATCCCTGAGGAGTCACGCTGATAGTGGGCAGTCTCCAAGTTGTGTGTGGCCTCCCCAAGTTTTCCTGCTGCACCATCAGTCATGTGTGATCTGTTGTATTTCCCGCTGGGCTAAGTGTTAAAGTGGAGACATCAGCTGCATACGGACTCTCCCGAGTTTTTGGCTGGCCCAGGAGTCCCTAAGTTTTTCTTTAGCAGCTTTTCTTGTCTTTCCTGCAAGGTGCAGCCTCTTTGGTAGCTGAAGTTGGCTGAAGCAGTAGCTCTGTACTACCACTTCTCCTTTACTGCTAAAATGGTGTTTCACCTACTGGATCGGTTCCTGGTGTAGCTTCTGATTTCCAGATAGATTGGGTGCTTGTGGACCTCCTGGATTTTCTGCTTAACCAATACCTGTGGGCAGATTCTCCTGCCTTTCCTTTTTGTTTTCCATGGACACAGCTGATTTCCTTCCTGACTAGTACCAGTGTGCAGGCACTCCTAGGTTTTCTGTCAGACCAGTAGCTGCATGTGAGCTATCCTTTCCCGCTGCACTAGAATCTTTGTGTGGGTTCTTCAAATTCATTGCTGATCTGATAGCTTTATATTGGTGTTTGCACCAGGGTTTTTGAAGGCTGTAGGGTCTTCAGATTCATGATAGATGTATAAGGCTCTGCTATGTTTCCGGTTGGGTCAGTTATTGAGTGTGGACTCTCCTGGTTCTCTGTTGATTCAGTATCTTTACTTTGTTAGTTCTAATATGTGCGAGGCTTGACTATCTTGAGGGTTTGGTGCATTCCCTGCCATTACCTTACGTAATGGTGCTATCTCTCGCTGGATTACACTGGTGAAGTTACTGAGCCAGCAGTCTTGTTGCCTGAGATGACGATTCAGTGACATTGAACATAGCACCTGTGGAACTTAATTAAATAGATGTTAGATATAAAATTAATATTGGTAACACAAGCAAGGTGCAGGTGCTGGATATTTAGAGCAATGTTGGAGGAACTTAGCAGGTCAGGCAAAATCCTTGGAGGGAAATGGACAGTGTATGTTTTGTGATTAAATCCTTCTCCAGGACTGGAAATAAAGACCTAAGACCATAGGATATAGGAGCAGAAGTAAGCCATTCAGCCCATTGAGTATGCTCCGCAATTCAATCATGGGCTGAGCCAATTCTTCCAGTCATCCCTCCTCCCCTGCCTTCTCACCACAACCTTTGGTGCCCTGGCTATTCAAGAACATATCTATCCCTGCCTTAAATGCACCCAATGACTTGGCATCCACAGCCGCTCGTGGCAACAAATTCCACAGATTTACCATCCTCTGACAAAAGTAATTTCTCCGCATCTCTGTTCTAAATGGACGTCCTTCAATCCTGAAGTCGTGCCTTCTTGTCCTTGACTCCCCTACCATGGGAAATAACTTTATCTAATCTGTTCAGGCCTTTTAACATTCAGAATGTTTCTATGAGATCCCCCGTTATTCTCCTGAACTCCAAGGAATACAGCCCAAGAGCTGCCAGACGTTCCTCATACCATAACCCTTTCATTCCTGGAATCACTCTCGTGAATCTTCTCTGAACCCTCTCCAATGTCAGTATATTCTTTCTAAAATAATTTTATATTCTATACCTCTAGGAATGAATGCCTACATTGCATTCATCTTCTTCATCACTGACTCAAACTGGAGGTTAATCTTTTGGGGGATCCTGCACAAGAAGTCCCAAGTCCCTTTGCATCTTTGCATTTTGAATTCTCTTCCCATCTAAATAATAGTCTCCCCATTTATTTCTTCCACCAAAGTGTATGACCATAACTTTCCGACATTGTATTTCACTTGCCACTTCTTTGTCCATTTCCCTAAACTATCTAAGTCTCTCTGCAGGCTCTCTATTTCCTCAACACTACCTGCTCCTCCACCTATCTTGGTATCATTGGAAAATTTAGCCACAAATCTATTAATCCCATAGTCCAAAACATTGACATGCATCATAAAAAGCAGAGGTCCCAACACCAACCCCTGTGGAGCTCCACTGGTAAACGACAGCCAGCCAGAATAGTATCCCTTTATTCCCACTCTCTGTTTTCTGCCGATCAGTCAATGCTCCACCAATGCTAGTAACTTCCCTGTAATTCCGTGGGCTGTTATCTTGCTAAGCAGCCTCATGTGCAGCACCTTGTCAAAGTCCTTCTGAAAATCCAAGTACACCACATCCACTGCATCTTCTTTGTCTACACTGCTTGTAATTTCCTCAGAAAATTGCAGTAGGTTAGTCAGGCAGGATTTTCAGGAAACCATGCTGGCTTTGGCCTATCTTGTCATGTGCCTCCAGGTACTCCGTACTCTCATCCCTAACAATTGATTCCAACAACTTCCCAACCACTGATGTCAGGCTAACAGGTCTATAGTTTCCTTTATGCTGCCTCCCACCTTACTTAAATAGTGCAGTAACATTTGCAATTTTCCAGTCATCTGGTACAATGCCAGAATCGATCGATTCTTGAAAGATCATTGTTAATGCCTCCGCAATCTCTCCAGCTACTTCTTTCAGAACCCAAGGGTGCATTTTATCAGGTCCAGGAGATTTATCTACCCTCAAACCACTAAGCTCCCTGAGCACCTTCTCATTTGTAATTTTCACTGCACGTACTTCACTTCCTTTACAGTCTTTAATGTCGGGTATACTGCAGATGTCTTCCACTGTGAAGACTGATGTAAAATACGCATTCAGTTACTCTGCCATCTCTGCGTCTTTTGTTACAATATCTCTTGTGTCATTTTCTATTGGTCCTATGTCTACCCTCAACTCTCTTTTACCCTTTATATACGTAAAAAGGCTTTCAGTATCTTCATAAATAAAGCTACTATAAAAGGGTGGGTGCAGGGGTGCAGCAAGATCTGACAGGTAAATCCAGGTGAGGGGGGAAGGGGAGTTTGGAAATGATGTAAGAAACTGAGAAATGATATGTGGAAGTGACAAAGGGCTGAAAGATGGAATCTGATAAAAGAAGATGGTGAACAATGGAACAAAGGGAAGGAAGTGAGGAGAGGAACTGGAGGGAGGAATGTGTAGGTGATGAGCAGATTGAGAGGGTGGAACAGAGGAAGAGAAGAGGTGATGGAGCAAGTGGGATGAGGGCAAACAAAATGGGGGCAGAGGGGAGTGCTGATCTGAAGTTAGAGAAATCAATGTTCATGTCGTTAGGCTGGAGTCCACCACAGTGGAATATGAAGTGTTCTTTCTCTTATCTAGGGGTTCCCAACCTGGGGTCCATGGAGCCCTTGGTTAATGGTAGGGATCCATGGTGTAAAAAAGGTTGGGAGCCCCTGTTCTAATATGTGTTAAGCATATTCAACATGCAGTAGATAAAGACATGGACAGACATGTCAGTCGGGAATAGGAAATGGATTTAAAATAATTAGGAATGTTGTCAATTCACTATGAAACTACAGTACTGTCATTGAAACCTGCCTGTTTCATGAGTATTCCTTAAGACAAGTAACCTGCAATCCTTGCCCTGTGTGACACTGGGCTACCAATAAAAGCCTTCACAGCTGCCCCTTGAAATGGTTGTTTGTTCCTGTCCGTGCCTTGTAGCGCAGCAACGATGCTGTTTCTTTAGCATTTGTTGTTTTTTTTGTATATAAATGAGGCCAAATTGCTAGCTTGACAGTCAACCCAGCATGGATGGAAAGTGTGCATGGGGCCTGCTGGATTCGAACCGGAACCACATGCCTCGTAGTCGAGAATGGTTGCCACTACACCACCAGCTGAAATGGTCAACATGTATTCCCGAAGATGGTTATTCATATGTACTATATTCTGGCTATACCGTGATTGGCCAAAATAAAACCTGCTGACCTTGAATGTTATTATTTGGTTGTTTTAATATTGGGCATTGCAGATTAGCTCAATATTGTCTGCAAAATGATATTCTTGCACTTCTCTTGGGAGAGATGGGAAAATGTGATCAACAGGGCATGATTTAACCCCTCTGTTTCTAAAGGCACCAGGATCTGAGTTTGCAGATGAAAGTGCCAAACTATGAATTAATTGTCATTGAGAGAGATAAATGAAAGATACACCTGGGGTTCTTTTAATAGAGCAGTTTTTTCTTTTATTGAAAAAGGGGAAACTGCCACGTGACCTCTAATCAGTTTCTGATACACAATTCTCCACTAACAGCTTTGGGCAAATGAGCAAGAGACACTACTTGGGTTGGTGACTGTTTGGCCTGGAACTGTTGATTGCTTTCACAATAACCCTCCTGAACTCTGCCCATCAGCAGACCGTATCATGCACACCAAAGCCTGCCTCTACTTGGATATTTTACATGTTGGTTCAGTGGTCTGCATGCCTGGTTTAAAAGAAGTTTGGAAGTATGTAACAGACAAATATTTTCACTTACAGGAGAAAATCTGCAGATGCTGAAAATAAGGTAACACACATAAGATGCTGGAGGAACTCAGCAGGCCAGGCAGCATCTGGCCTGTTAATGTTTTGGGCCGAGATCCTTCAGCAGGACTGGAAAAAAAGAGATGAGAACTCATAGTAAGAGGGTGGGGGGAAGGGAGGAAGAGGTACAAGGTAGTAGGCGATAGGTGAAACCAAGAGAGGGGGAGGAGTAAAGTAAAGAGCTGGGAAGTCAATTGGTGAAAGAGATAAAGGGACGGAGAAGGGGGAATCTGGTAGGAGAGGACTGAAGACCATGGAAGAAAGAGAAGGGGGAGGGGCACCAGAGAGAGGTGGTGGGCAGGTAAGGAGATACAGTGAGAGGGGCAAATGGGATTCGGGGAGGGAACAACTACTGGAAGTTCAAGAAATCAATGGTCATGCAATCAGGCTGGATGCAGAATCAGAATCAGAATCAGGTTTATTATCACCGGCATGTGTCGCGAAATTTGTTAACAGCAGCAGCAGCTCAATGCAATACATAACAAAACAAAATAAGGTGTTGCTCTTCCAACCTGAGTGTGGCCTCATTCAGGTTGGAAGGACAACATCTTGTATTCTGTTTAGGTAGCCTCTAACCTAATGGCAGGAACATTGATTTCTCAAACTTCTGGTAACTGCCCCACTTCTCCATTCCCCATTCCCATTTCCCTCTCTCAGTGCATCCCCTTACTTGCCCATCACCTCCCTCTGGTGCTCCTTTCCCTTCCCCTTCCTCCATGGCCTTCTGTCCTTTCCCTTCAGATTCCCATTTCACCTGCCCTTTATCTCTTTCACCAATCAACTTCCGAGCTCTTTACTTCACCCTTTCCCCCTCTCTCAGTTTCACCTATTACCTACCACTTTGTACTTCTTCATCCCCTCCCCTCACCCTCTTACTCTGACTTCTCATCTCTTTTTTCCAGTCCTGATGAAGGATCTCAGCCCAAAACATCAACTGTTTACTCTTTTCCATAGATGCTGCCTGGCCTGCTGAGTTCCTCCAAAATGTTATGTGTTACCTAAACATTTTCATTTGATTTCTCCCAAGATTAGCTGTGTTTTCATGGATTGCCAGAACACTTGGGTGCTTCAAAAAATTAACCATTTTCACCCGTGAGATGAATATTAGTGGATGATTTGACCAAAGTTGCTGAAGGGGGATGGGATGCAGATGACCATTGTGGCATCATCATTCAGCGCCTATTGATGCCTTTTCTCCTGCAGATTCTCTTGTTGGAGCATAAATCATAGTTTACATTTTCTAAACAAGAATGCTCTATTAATGAAATGCTGATCTTTTGAGTATAGTACTGGCTGCAAGGAGCAACCCAGAACCAGAAATCTCTGGCTTTTGAACCAATTACCTGCATTAAGATGGGTATCTGTAACTTCCAATGCCCCTTCTCTAGATTAATGTAGAATACTTTGAGCATTTGTATGACGGTTTGGGGGAGGGGTTGATGTTGTGTTCTGTTAGTTTTTGTTTGGGCGAGGGGTTATTTTCCTGTTCCGTTTTGTGCGGGAGGAGGAGCTTTGGGGATTGATGATCGGGATGTCGTTCATTTTTGTGCAGGGAGGGGGGTGAAGGTGGATTGGATGTTTCCCTCCGTATGACTTTCAGGTTCTTCCTTTGTTTCATGGCTATCTGGAGAAGACAAATTTCAGAGTTGTGTATGGATGCATTTCTTTGATAATAAATAAATGAACCTTTGAACCTATATGCAGCAATATAAAAGAGTTAGCGGTTACCTTAAGCGCTACCTCCCTTAAGACTTGAAGAGGCACTGATTTCCATGTTCAACTGCTCATGTGATCACAAAAACACTGCAGCTGAATTTACTGCTCAGCCATTGTGAGCACTATTGGTTTTACGGCAAAATTCAGAACACTATATTTGAGTAGTATCGAAGGTAGTTGTTCAATGGTTAAGAACTCCCTGTCAACTGAGACAGAATAAATCTGTTCAAAGGACGAGTAGCTATATTTCTGGAAAGAGGAAGGATTGTGACAAGAAAATAAATGGTCAGATAGGTCAGGGTAGCAGTAATCAGAAAGTGTTAATGTGTTATGTTCCCATTAATTCAATATTTAAATCCTGGCAACTTTTCATCTTTCTCACTTACGAATATCTCCCTTGACATCTGGCTGTTTTGTTTCAGAGATTCTCAAGAATACATTTTGGGACTGGTGAGAACACCCCCACCAAATAATTCCTCTGGCAGTTGAAAATGCAGATTTATTGGTGCCCTGTGTGTCTTTAACATCTTACAACTTACTTAACTTACCATTCTGTTTAGTGTCTGTTCCACTCTTAGTAGATAGACTGAAAGGTGGTTTCTGGGAACAGACCACATTTTTGGCACCATCCTTATATTGAGCTAATCAGATATTCCTGAAGTTGGATAAGTATATAATAGGGATCTATAGCAGAGACGTTTATATTGCCATTTTCACACATTATAGAGCAGGTTTGCACTGCCACGTTAGGAATAAAGCTCCCAATATTTTGTCTCAACAAACAAGTATCATCTATAACATTTACTTGGCAATACTTGATTGGGGTTCTCGTAACTCTCCATATTCTCGAAGTTAGTTCCATCTTTCTCACCAAGGTGCAAGGAGGAAGCATTTACAGGAAATTGACAGCAAAATTGACAATGCACATGGGTCTGCTGTCAGCTCCCTTTTTGGCACTGATGATTTGTTTGTGGTGGGCAGAAAGTGAGATACAGAGATGATGGGAAATCCCAAAGCAGAAATATTTTCCATTATCTCTATATTTTTTCCTGCTGAAAATGTAACTGCATTGTCCGGTACAAAAGGACAAAATGATTTCAGATTTTTTGAAAAGTGAGGTAGGAATATAATAAAGGCTCATTGTGTCTTTTTTATCTGTCCCTCTTCATGTAGATGCCTCCCAAAATACAGCTAAGCTTAGTTTTCCTACAGCTTGCCAGATCACTGCCTTTCCTCACTTCCAGTGCTACTTAATTCAGGCCTAATCCACTCAGTGTAGCTCAACAGTTATTTAAATAAATATCCTTTGTCAAGGTAGGAACATGAAGCAGAACTGACACCCCCCCCCCCACCCGAAACAGGTCTCTACATCTTTGCCTCTTGTCAAAATATTTTTAAACTTGTGTAGATTGGGCAATAATGACAGGATAAACAATGTGATAGGGAGAGTTGGTTTAGTAAGGAAGAATTACCTGACACACAATTAAGATATGTGCTTTGTAGTCAAATATTGGATTAAGCAGTATCACCAAACAGTGAGTGGTTGAGATACCTTTCAGCAATCTTTTCAAAGTTCAAAGTAACTATTATCAAAATACATACAGTATATGTTCACATATATCACCCTGAAGTTCATTTTCTTGCAGACATTCACAGTAGAAAAGAGAAGTACAATGTAATAAAATAAAGACTGAAAAACAACCAATGGGCAAAAGAAGACAAACTGGGCAAATGAAAATAAATAAGTAATACAGAGAACATAAGTTTTAGAGTTCTTCAAAGTGAGTCCATTGGTTGTGGAACTAGATCTGAACTGAGGTGAGTCAAGTTATCCACGCTGGTTTAGAAGCCTGATGGTTGAAGTGTCATAACAGTTATTGAACCTGCTGGTGCGGGTATTTAGGCTCCTGTACCTCCTTCCTCATTGCAGCTTTGAGAAGAGAGCATAGCATGGATGGTTGGGGTCTTTAATGATGGATGCTGCTTTCTTGTGGTAGAACTCCTCATAGATGTGATCAATGGTGGGGAGGACTTTTCCTGTGATGGACTGGGCTTTATTCACCAATTTTTTTAGGCTCTCAGTTCTTGGACATTGATATTTCCATCGCAGGCCATGATGCAATCGGGATATTTTCCACTGTCATCTATTGAAGCTTGTCAAAGTTGTAGATGACATGACAAATCTGCGCAAACTTCTGAGAAGGTTGAGGCATTTTTGAGCCTTCATAGTGCTGGCACTTGCACGCTGATCCCAGGGCAGATCCTCTGAAATGAGAATGTCAAGGAATTGAAAGTTACTGACCCTCTCCAGCCCTAATCCTCTCATGAGAACTGGCTCATGAACCTCTGGTTTCTTTCTCCTGTAGCAAATAGTCAGCCTTTGGTCTTGCTAACATTGAGAGAAAGGCTGTTGTGACGCCATTGAAACGAATTTTCAATCTCCCTCCTATGTGCCAATTTGTCACAACCTTTGATTCACCCAACAATAGTGTTGTCACAGCAAATTTAGATTGAAGTTAGAGCTGTACTTTGCCACACATTCATTGGTATAAAGCAAGTAGAATAGGGGGCTTTGTGTACAGCTTTGTGGTACATGTGTGCTGATGATGATTGTGGAGGAGATGTTTTGCCAGTCTGTACTGACTGGAGACTGCAACTGAGGAAATCGAGGGTCCAATTGCACAAAGGTCTATCAAGGCCTAGGTCTTGGAGTTCTCTGTTTAGTTTTTGAGGGGATGATAATGTTGAATGCTGAGCTGTAATCAATGAAGAGCATCCTGATGTATGCATCTTCATTGTCTGGGAGTGAAGAGCCAATGAGATGGCATCTGCTGTTGTCCTATTGTGACATTTGGCAAATTAGAGTGGATCCAAGTTACTCCTCAAGCAGGAGTTGTAATGTTTCATGACGTACTTCTCAAAACTCTTCATCACAGTGGATGTAAGTGCTATTGGACCTTTTGTCAGTTCTTGAGCTCCTATTGAGGTTCCTTGATGTCAGCAGAGAAGTCCTTTAAATCTCAACTAAATAAGAAAGACACTGTGTTTTGCAGCATTCCCCCCCCCCCCCCGACTTTTCAGATACTCATTCCCTAGAGTCTTAAGCAGATGCTCACTGTATATGTTTGAAACATGCAGTATATGAGAACTGTATCACCGGGAAAACATTGGAAATGTTGACATGGATAGTGACTGGAGATGTGTCAATAAATATCATGATTGTGCAATTTATTCAGGGATTTTGGATTGCATGGTGCTAAATAAAACAGTACCATATGATACAATTTCTAGGCACCAGTATTTCCTCAAAAGTGAAAAGCATGAAACAGTAAAGCTTCAAAAGGTTTTGGGAATCTATGTAGCTTAGTCGTCAAAATTTCAGGCCAAGTGTGGAAAATAATCAAGAAGATATAGTCACAAGATGCTGGAAGAACTTGGCAGGACAGGTAGCATCTATGGAGAGGAATAAACAGTTGACATTTTGGACTGAGACCCTTCATCAGCACTGGAAAGGAAGGGAGTAGAAGCAAGGAGAAGGAGCTGGGAAGAGAAGAGGTACAAGCTGGGCAAGAGAGGGGGAGGGGATGAAGTGAGAAGCTGAAAGGTGATAGGTGTAAAAGATAAAAGGTTGAAGAAGGAGAAGTCTGATAGGCGAGAACAGTGGACTACGGGGGGGGGGCAGCAGAGAGAGGTGATGGGCAGATGAAAAGAGGAGGGGAATCTGCATCACAATGAGGCCACACTCAGATTGGAGAGCAGCAGCTCATAGTCCATCTGTAGAGTCCAACCGGATGGCGCAAACGTGGATTGCTCTAATTTCCAGTAATTACTGCCCCTTCCCCATTTCTCTTTCCAGTCCAGATTCTGGCTCCTCACTTACCTCTTCTCTTATTCTTATCTGCACATCACTTCATTTTGTCTCCCCTCTTCCTTCCCTTTTCAATGCTTTCAGTCCCTTTTTGATATCCCATGGAGTGAATCGAGTTTACTGAAGACTGGCATCTAATCAAATAGCATTTGACCTGAATCAAAATCTGATTCATTAAATGTC
This sequence comes from Mobula hypostoma, assembly GCF_963921235.1. Lineage (NCBI taxonomy): Eukaryota > Metazoa > Chordata > Chondrichthyes > Myliobatiformes > Myliobatidae > Mobula > Mobula hypostoma. The sequence continues at coordinate 57,869,132 of NC_086107.1, forward strand.
CTTTCACTAATGGCCTTCATGTATATGGAACATAGTGGGAATATGGAGTTAGTTTACAGAATATAGATGTAGTTTATTAACTACAGGAGGAGGAAGCCGGAGGACAATAAGCCAGTCCTCATTAGGAGATCAGAGGTTGAGAGGATCAGTAGCTTTAAGTTTCTTGGTGTTAATACATCAGAGAATCTATCCATGGACCTGCACGTAAGTGTCATCACAAAGAAGAAACGACAGTACCTTTACTTTCATCCAAGTTGAACACATTTTGCATGTCATCAAAAGCTTTGATAAACTTCTATAGATGCACAGTAGGGAGTATCCTAACTGTTTGCCTCATGGCCTGGTATGGAAACACCAATGCTCAGGAATGGAAAAGACTACAGAAAGTGATGGATATGGCCCAGTCCATCACAGGCAAAGCCCTCCCCACCATTGTGTACAGTACATTTACATGGAGCGCTGCCATAAGAAAGTTGCGCCTATCAGCCAGGTCATGTTTGTTTCTCGCTACCATAATTGTGCAGGAGATACAGAAGCTTTAGGCCCCATGCTACCACATTCAGAAAGAAATACAACCATCAAACTCCAGAACCGATGTGGATAACTTCATGAACCACAACTCTAAGCTAATACTACAATCTAAAGACATACTTTCAAGGGCATTTTTACAACTCATTTTATTTGCAGTTTGTCTTTTGCACATTGGTTTTTGTTTATGTATGCTTTTTTGTAGATTCTATTGTATTTCATTATTTTTCCTGTAAATGCCTGCAAGAAAATCAATAGGTCAATAGGTACATTTAATGTCAGAGAAATATATACAATATACATCCTGAAATTCTTTTTCTTCGCAAACATCCATGAAAACAGAAGAGTGTTCCAAAGAATGAATGACAGTTAGAACCTCAAAGCCCCCCAGCTCCTCCCTCCCATGCACAGGCAACAACAAAGCAACAAACCTCCACCCCACCCCCACCAGTAAAAAGCATCGGTGCCCTCCACCAAGCACTCAAGCATGCAGCAAGCATCAATAAAGACGCAGACTTGCAGTACCCCCAAAGACTACTTGTTCACCCAGTAATTCGAGATACCACAGGCTCGCTTTCTCCCTAATAAGGGAAAAAGAGATGTCTCCGTTTCACAGCACGAGGGGAGAGGCAGAACAAACAACTTGCTGATTTTCGATATTAAAAGTCTTTTGCATCACTTTTTCTGAGCTCTGCTCCCAGAGAGTCGGCCCCAGGAAGGACCAGCCCTCTGGACACATAATCCACGGCAGCTAACCCACTACTCCCAATGTTCTGTGTTCTCCCACAATGCTTCAGTCAGGGGCACTGACTTAGAATCAGCACGTCTCTACAGCCACGAAAATTCAGCACCCTGAAGGCGCTCGAGTCTTCCAGGCCACGGCCTTGGGATATCAAAAAGCCCTGAGAGCAGGTCCCATTCCCGCAAAGAGCCAAAGTCAGAGTGTAACACACCAGGTCAAGGTCTTCAAAAGAACCTTGAAAGGAGAAAAAAGAGATATCAAAAATAGAAATAGAGCTGCTTCCGAAGATGCAAGCAAAGAAGTCACCGTTTAGCGTCAGCATAACTTTGCTCCACCCTTCTGAAGTGTTCCGAAAATGAATCTCAAGTTTGCGCATGGTGAATTATGCATACTTTGATGATATATTTACTTTGACCTTTGATCAGACGTGAACTCGTTGATTTTGCTACAAATTAGATGTGCGGAATGGTCATCTGCTGCCCTGGTGGTCTGTAGTTTGCTTGAACAGGGAAATGAACCAAATTATTTCTCTCCAGTCCTGATGAAGGGCCTCAGCCCAAAACGATGACTGTACTCCTTTCCATTGAAACTGCCTGATCTGCTGAGTTCCTCCAGCATTTTATGTGTATTGCTTGGATTTCCAGCATCTGCAAATTTTCTCTTGTTTGTGGAAGTTCTTTCTCACTTTGCGCTCTTTAGTTTGTACTCTTCCTATCTATAGCAGTAGTCTGGATGTTTCATTTGGAGAATCCTAACTGTAATATGGGTAAGCTAAAGAAAGTACACAAAGTTGAACATTTGTAATCAGCATGAAATAATTTGTAAAAAACAAAAGAAAGAAGGAAAGAAATACTGGATTAAATAAAAAAGATAAATGTAAGAGAACATAAAATAAAAGTCTGCAACAATAATTAAATTCTTCACTTGTAAAGACAGAACATGAGTGTGCATGCTAAATATGATCTTAGCTGCTAAGAAGGCCAACAATGGATATGGAGTTCCCACTTTCAAAATAGAGCTGTCATTTGGCCGTTACAGTCATAAAGGAGTATAACATGAACATAGAAATCTACAACACATTACAGGCCCTTCAGCCCACAATGTTGTGCCCACCATGCAACCTACTTTAGAATCTGCCTAGAATTTCCCTATCACATAGCCCTCTATTTTTCTAAGCTCCATCTACCTATCTAAGAGTCTCTTAAAAGACCCTATTGTATCCGCCTCTACCACCTTCACTGGCAGTGCATTCCATGCACTCACCACTCTGTGTGGAAAAACTTATCTCTGACATACCCCTTGTACCTACTTCCAAGCACCTTAAAACTATGCCCCCTCATTTCAGCCCTGGGAAAAAGCCTCTGGCTATTCACATGATCAATGTCTCTCATCATCTCATACACCTCTATCAGGTCACCTCTCATCCTCCGTCGCTCCAAGGAGAAAAGACCAAGTTCACTCAACCTATTCTCATAAGCTATGCTCTCTAATCTAGGCAACATTCTTGTACTTTAACCTTTTAACTGTTATTTAAAGGTCCACATAACTCACAATGAGATACTGGAAAAGACAGCTCCAGAACTCACTGGAGACTGCTTCCATACGTCCCGATGTACTCAAACATGGCTAGTATTATTTTGGAGCACTTAACCTCCGAGAAGCACATTTAATGTGTGTCTCTGTTTTTATTCTACATATAATATCCCTCTACTTGAACCTGCTGAAGTATTGTGCCCAAGAGGGCACTCTTCACATCTTGATGGCCTCCCTCCTTGCAGTCTTTGCCTGAAGGGAGAACAACTTCTTTCCTGTACGTTTGTAGACCAAGTGTGAGCCTTGACCATGGGGAAGTGGAGGTGATTAAGAAACTGGGGAGAAAAGTTTGGTTTCAAATAACTCCTTTATTTGATTAATTTTTGCCACTCTTATTTTCTCCCTCAGAGTTTGAATCTGTAAGCTCATATATTTATTGAAACATTAGTTTTTTTTTAAATGTCATTTAATACCCTTTGCTTGGGTTTTGTCAATGAGTGATTAACACAGAAACAAGTGATCAATTGGACCTTGTGGAAAATATTTGAATGAGGCTCTTAAGCTCTTTTCCAACATCCTTTTGTGTGAGAGTTTCACGAAATCTTTTGCTCTTTGTTCACACATTCTCTCATGAAGTATCTTGTTCTTTTCTCTTTTGGTAGTCGTTACTGAATAAAAGAAGTCACAGTTATCAATTGCTTTTACAGGAAACCCACCCTCATGCTTGAACATGAATTGTGATCAAAGCTGTGCACTGATTGGAGGGATGCCTGTCTGCAGTTGCTATGCTGGTTACTCTCTGGGAAAGAATGGAAGGACCTGCTATGGTAAGTCTAATATATATGCCTGTCAATAGTGGGTATTGATCAACAAAAAACAAGGCTCGAGGGACGGGTAAATTGTTAATAGATGTTGCTTAGCTTGGTGGCAAAATTTAAGATTTCAAATTTTGTATTGTTTGTTTACAAAATTATTTGAGTGGATGTATTAAGCTCTCATGTTTATTCATATTTATTTGTGAGAATAAACACAAAGATATGTAGGAACTTTATTAACCAAAATATTTGACGTCATTCTGGGAAACCGCCCCATGTCAGTCTACCTTTGGTGGGAATCCACTAAATAAATGACCACACACAAATCGAACTGTTTTAAAGAAAATCCAGCATGTATCAATGTTTGATCCACACACACAGTAAAAGAAAAATGTTTATGGAAAATATACAATGGAGCAGAAGAATGTAAAGTATACCTATCACAGAAGTAGCACAGAAAGTCAGTGCTGATTCCAGCCAGACATGGATCCTTCAAAGTTGCTGTGCAGGTTGATGGGGAGATTGAGAATGCATATGGTGTGTGTGTGTTGGTCTTACTTATGTGGGGGACTACTGGTTCAAGATCTATGAGGTAATGTTGCAGTTCTATAAATCCACACGAGTATTGCGACAAGAAAATCTGCAGATGCCGGAAATCCAAGCAGCACATACAAACTCAGCAGGCCAGGCAGCATCTATGGAAAAGAGTCAACAGTTGACGTTTCAGGCCGAGATCCTTCTTCAGGACTGGAAAGGAAGTTGAGATGTTCGGCCAAGAACGTGGGGGGAGGGGAGGAAGAAGTACAGGGTGGTAGGTGATAGGTGAAGCCAGCGAAGGAGGAAGGGTGTGGTAAAGGGCTGGGAAGATGGTAAGTGGAAGAGATAAAAGGCCTGAAAAGGGAGAATCTGGGATTGTTTTCTCTTTTCCCTAGATGCAGCCTGGCCTGCTGAGTTTCCGCAGCATTTTGTGTGACTTGCTTGGAGTATTGTGCTCAGTTCTGTTCACCTCAATTTAAGGACATGGAAGTTTTAGAGAGGGTGCAAAGGAGATTTATGAAGATGCTGCTGTCTTATGAGGTTGGTTTGAGAAAGCTAGGGCTTTTCTCTTCGAAGTAAAGCAGGATGAGAGGTCACTTGATAGAGGTGTATAAGATGATAAGAGGTACAGATAAAGTGGATAGTGAGTACCTTTTTTCCCAGGGTGGAAATGGCTAATATGAGAGGGAATAATTTTAAGGTGATTGGAGGAAAGTATAGCATATAGTCAGAGGAAGATTTCTTACTTAGAGTAGTGGGTGCATGGAATGTGATACCAGGGACGGTGGTAGAGGCAGATACATTAGGAACATTTAAGCAACAGGCAAAAGGGTTGAAAGACAAGTGGAAGGAGCATTAGGTTGATCTTTGAGTAAGTTAAAAGGTTGTCACAACATCGTGAGCCGAGGACCCTGTACTGTGCTATACTGTTTAATGCTGCACCTGGTTTCCATGCTTCTGATCTAAGGAGTTATATGCAGTGACATGATGAACCATCGATGCTGTATAGAATGTAAGCAGATGAGGTTTACAGTGTGTATTTTTGGCATTGTCCTTGATATGGAGTTCAATGGACTTTTCTCCAAGAATTACTGTTGAAATGATAAATTGACTTATATCGTATCAAGGTACAGTGGAAGAAATTGTCTTCATACCATTTAATACATTACAACAATCTATTGAGGTGGTACAATAAGGTGAAACAATAACTGAGGTAAAACAATAACAGAGTGCAGAATAAATTTCAAAGTAAATTTATTACCAAAGTACACACATGTCATCATATACAAATCTGAGATTCATTTTCCTGTGGACATACTCAGTAACTTCATAATAGAATAAATAATCATTATAGAATCAAGGAAAGACTGCACCAACGTGGGCATTCAACCAGTGTGCAAAAGGCAACAAACCGCTCAAATACCAAAATAATAAATGAATAATAATAAATAAATAAGCAATAAATATTGAGAACATGAGATGAGGAGTACTTTAAAGTGAGTCCATAAGTTGTAGGAACATTTTAATGATGGGGCGAGTGAAGTGGAGTGAAGTTATCCCCTTTGATTCAAGAGCCTGATAGTTGAGGGGTAGTAATTGTTCCTGTAGCTGGTGGTATAAGTCCTGAGGATCCTGTGCCTTCTTCCTAAAGACAGCAGCAAGACAACAAACTATGCAAATACAAAAAAGAAAGTAATAAAAATAATAACAAGATAAATATCAAGAACATGAAATGAAGAGTCCTTGAAAGTGAATCCATAGGTATGGGAACAGTTTAGTGACAGGGCAAGTGAAGTTGAGTGAAGTGACCCTGTTTTTGTTTCAGAGCTGATGGTTGAGGGGTAATAACTGTCCCTGAATTTGGTGGTGTGAGTCCTGAGGCTCCCATACCTTTTTCCTGATAGCAGCAGAAAGTGCATTGCAAGATCATAATAATGTAGATTGTGAGGTCATGGGTCCATCATATCGTACCAGGTAGCCATTCAGTAGTCTTATAACAGTGGGGTAGAAGTTGTCGCTGATTCTGGTGTTATGTGCTTAGAAGCTTTTGTATTTTCTGCCCAATTGGAGAGGAGAGAAGTGTGAACATCTGGAGTTGGTGGGGTCATTCATGATGCTAGCTGCTTATCAAGGTGATGAGAAGTTTAGACAGGGTTCATGGAAGGAGGCAATGGTTTTTGCATGAGCTCAGTTGTGTCTACAGCTCTCTGCAGTTTTCTGCAATCACAGGCAGAGCAGTTTCAAGATTTAGGACTCAAGACTGTTTAATGTCATTTCCAGTACACAGGTGTAAAGGAGAATGAAATCGTTGTTGCCATAGCCAGCCATGATGCATCCAGATAAGATGCTTTCTATGGTACTTGAGGGTCAAAGAGAACATGCCAAATTTCCTTACCCTCCTTTAGAAGTAGATGCGATTTGGGTCATGATAGACAGTAGTGGTGTTCTCTCTGAGGAACTGAAGTTCTCAATCTCAGCATCATCAATGCTTTTCAGGTGCAAGTGCACCGCAATCGTTCTTGAGGTCAATAACCAGCTCTTTTGTTTTCCTGACATTGAGGGAAATGACTCTCTATTTCCTTCCTGTACTCCGACTCGTTGTTATTTGAGATACGGCCCACTACAGTGGCTTCATCCGCAAACTGGTGGGTGGAGCTGGGGCACAAACTGGCCATGCAGCAATGACTGTACAGGGCCAGGGCCAGGGTGGTGGACCTTTCTGAGAGCGTGTGCCCAAATTAATGATAAACTTTAACAAAAATCTCTCACGTGCCATGGTAACTTTGAGCAGAGACCATCATTGACTCATGAATATGTAGCAATAACTATGGACTCTTTTAAGGAAAAATGATGAATCCTGTTGCTTATTTATGTGTGTTCTTGTTTTACTATGAATAAAAGTATAACAGAGACAGACTGAAATAAATGAAGAGTTTTAGAAAATGTGTTCAAATATTATTAATTTTAGTCTTCCAAGAAGGCAATTGGAAAAATACAATCATTTCTGGATATTATTGTTATTATAATGGTTTACTATCCAAATACTGATGTGCACACTAGGTCTGTAAGTGTTTCAAAATGTATCATCCAACATCCCACATTCTTGCAGCCGTCTAGATGGTGCCAAGCTGGTCTAAGATGTTTCCTGTGAAAACATCTCAATGATCTCAAGTTGTAAAGAAATACTCACTACTTCATTTGGCAGCGAAGATAATCATAATGTATCTTTTTATTATGGGTGGGTTTTAAAGCATCAAGGGGTATAATACCAACAAAAGATTTCTGCGTGAACATTGGGCATGCGTCCCAGAGGTTTGCCATCCCTGTAGGGAGGACTCAGCCTTGTAAAGCACCAGTGTTGAAGATGATTGTGGCAGAGGTACTGCTGATGGCAGTCTGTTGGTCAGGAAGTTAAGGATCCAGTTGCAGAAGGAGGTATTGACTCCCAGGGTCTGGAGTTTGGTGAAGCTGTGCTTGGGATTATAGTATTGAAGGTAGAACTGTTGTCAATAAACATTTGTCTAAAGTAGGCATTTTTATATCCAAATGCTCCAGAGTTGAATGTAGGACCAGGGAAATGGTGTCTGCCATAGACATGTTTTGGTGGTAGGCAAATTGTAGTTGGTCAAGGTTTTCTGGAGTTAATGCATGCCATGACTAAAATCATAAAGTGCTTCATGGAGGTAGAAGTCAGAGCCAACGGTGGTAATAACTAAGACACTTTACCCTTGTTTTTCTTATGTACCAGGATGATACTGATCTTAAATCAGTGGGAAACTTAGACTGAAGTAGGCAGAAGTTATAAAAAAAATGCAAGTACCTGCACCAGCTGATCTGCATAGGATTTAGGTTTGTAAGGATGGTTTTGGGGACAGAAAGGGGAGTTCGGGGTCAGGCTAGAAGTAAAAATGAAAAATAGTTTCCAACAATTTAAATATTACTCACTTGTCTTTGAGTGGGGACAAAATTCAAGATGACACTCAGGAAAATTCATCAGCTGAGTTCATCTTCCCTTCCTCCCAAACCCCACCCCACCATTCATCCACTCCTTTATTAGTAATCATTAATTAGCTATCAATAATTAAAGCCAGCTTCTGGACCTGGCACTTATGGAGAGATCAGGTGTCCTGACTGCTTAATGCCAGCTATCCAGTGCTTCCACAAGTAGCTCCCATGTTTCAGAGACTACCAATTTTTCATCAGTGATCCAGACGATCTTCACTGAATATCTGGTCTGGATTCTCCTGATTATCCCTCAGTGGTGCAGATGTTCCTGATTTATGGTCAGTGGTTGGGATTCTCTAACTGTACTCAAGGGCATCACGTCTTCCACCTTTACATGGCTGAGTTAACTTCATTTTACAGACAATTAGTGAAACTCCGAATTCCTAATCTCAAATAAAATGGTCTAAAGTACTAGGTAAATGAGGAAGAGAATCACAACAACCAAATAAAGAGCGACAATGCAAAATGTAACATTGTCTTTAACTTGCTTCAGCACATGGGAGCCCATATTATTTTCTGACAGTAACAATTTACAAGGAGTGAGATGAGCTATCTCTTGACTGAGGTTGTAGTTCTCCTAAAGTTATAATGTCATGGAGTTGAGAAAAATGTGAGGCCATCTTATTGAAGTACGCAAGATTCTGCTGGGACTTGACCAGATACAGTATATCCTAAATGTTTCCCCTTGTAAGGAAATCTGAAATTGGGGACATGGTGTTGGAAATAAGAGACCTGTTTCATACAGAAATATGGAGAAACTTCCTTTCTCAGAGGGGCATGAGGCTTTGGGATTTTCTACCTCAGGAAGCTGTGGAAACTGTTCAAGGCCAAGAGAGACAGACCTTTGATCCTTAGGAAAGTTTGACAAGTAGGCAGAAAAGTGGAACTCAAAACAATGGCTAATTACCAATCATTTTATTCTGTGGCTGAATAAACTCAAGGGTTTTATAGCCTACTCCTCCTTTTATTCCTTATTTTGCACATTTCGGTTTGGATGCAGAGTAGGGAACACTCAATGTTGTCAGTACTGAGTCATGATAGTCTAATGGTTAGCGATCAGCACCAACGATCCAGGTTCAATTCCCGCGGCTGTCTGTAAGGAGTTTGTACGTTCTCCCTGTGACCGCATGGGTTTCCTACAATTGCTCTGGTTTCCTCCCACAGTTCAAAGATGTAACGGTTGGTAGATTAATTGGTCATTGTAACTTGTCCCACGATTAGGCTAGGGTTAATTTGGGGGATTGCTGGGCGTTGTGGGTTGAAGAGCCAGAAGGGCCTATTCTGTGCTGTAGCTCAATAAATAAATAACAGACAAGATCTGCTTCATGTGCAAAGGAAAGGGCACAGCAGCATCTTCCAATTCCGGTGCATGTGCTGCATTTAATATAAATCTTCCCTGCAACGCAATCAGTAACCTTGACTGTAGTCAGAATGATGTCCTCTGGACTCCTTCTGCAATAGTAAAAAATCTAGTCCCACAGCTACAGTAATATACCTGTCTCCACTCCAACTACGTGCATGAAATTCAAACCCCTTTTACGATGTGGTGCCACATGTTCCCGTTCATCTTTACACCACATCTGTTTTCTCAGGTCGTACGATGTGCAACTCACTAATGAGAATAACAACTGAAGGCAGAGCAAAGGTTGGTTGGTGCCAGGTTCCAGCAATAATGGAGAATGACAATAGACCTTGTTCTGTTACATAATGGTACAGTTCCTTTCATTTATTACAAGGGTAATTTTAAACTTCCCATATTTTTGTAACATTTTGTGTAAAAATAGAAGTGATGTGTATCGTAGCTGTCTCCCTTAGTTCCCTTCATGATATTATTCTAAATTTTAGATGCTGTCTGGCACCAGACACTTACTGTAGACTATGTATTATGTAACATTAGGACAATGATAAGGTAAGATAAAACTTTATTTACCTGAAGGAAATTATTGTTGTAAGGTTGCTCAGTCAGAAATACATACTTTAAAATATGAAATGCAAGCATTGATATATGGAAAAAATACAAAATGTGCATTAAAAAGTAATAGTGCAAAGTACAGATGTGCAATGAAACCATACACTTATATATTTAAGGAGGAGAAGTTGTACAGTCTTATAGCTACAGGGAGAAAGGATCTCCTGTGGCTTTCAGTGGTGCACCTCAGTGGAATCAGCCTGTTACTAAAGGTGTTCCTCTTTGTCCAGTATGTCATGGAGGGGTCAGATGGATTGTCCATAATGCTCTGTAGCTTCTGCAGCATCCTCCTCTCAGACACAACCACCAGGGAATCCAGTTCCACCCCCAGAACAGAACCTGCCTTCCTGACGAGCTTATCAATCTTCTTGGCATCAGCTACTGTCACCCTGCTGCCCCAGCAGACCACGGGTAGAATAGAATGCTGGCCACCACTGAGTCATAGAGCGTCTACAGCACAGTACTGCAGACATTGAACCACCGGAGCCTCCTCAGGAAGTACAGTTGGCTCTGTCCCTTCTTGTACAGAGCTCCTGTATTTTCAGTCCAGTCCAGTTCATTGTCCAGGTGAGTTCCCTTAATGGAGATGGGAGTGCAGGGTGTTATCACCTTCTTGAAGTCCACCACCAACTCCGTTGTCTTAGTGATGCAGCATTTGAAATTTTTATTCTGCTTATTTCCCAGACATCATTGTTTTAGAGTGTCAATCACGTACTTAAGGTTGCATTATGAATGCGAAGTTCACTCGCTGTGATATTATTTTGGACTCTCCATACTGCTTAGGATGTATGCTGGAAACTGAGCTTTATTATAGAACCACAAACCACTGCTAGCCACTTGGCCTCACTAACTCAAACTCTCAAGTGTCTGGGCCTTCAAGCTGCTGATTGACATGAACACAGGGCCTTTCATTTTATGAAGGTTTTCATAAAACCTATGATCATTTCACATCCAAAATGATTTCTTCAGAACAAAGAGTTGGCAACAATCGAAGTGTTCAATGAGCACCAGTATTACCCTGAAGATATTTTCTGTAACTTCCAAATACTACAGGAAATGTCAAACCAGCCACTTTGTTGGAGAGGATGTTTCTTCAGGTGGGAGAGTCTAAGGCCTTAGCACACAGCCTCAGGAAAGAGGGGCATCCTTTTAGAATGGCGATGAGGAGGAATTTCTTTAGCCAGAGTGTGGTGAATCTGTGGAATTTGTTGCCACAGGCAGCTGCGGAGACCAAGTCTTAGTGTATATTTAAGGCAGAGGTTGATAGATTCTTGACTGGTCAGGGCATGAAAGAATATGGGGAGAAGGCATGAATTGGGACTGAGAGGAAAAATGAATCAGCCATGATGAATTGGTGGCACAAACTCAGTGGGCCTAATGGTCTAATTCTGCTTCCTCTATCTTATGTTCTTTGGTCTTTGTTGTCTCCTGCTCCCTGTTTTAAAGTAAAGCCTTATTTCATTATAAGCTCAAGTACACAGTCCAAAGTAGTAGCAGGACAGTTGCAGCAACAGCAACCTCAGCATCTCTGTCAGTTTTCTTTGGTACGTACATGGAGTGGACATATGTCTTTCCTTGCTTAATGCAGCCCACTGAAGATCCCGGAGATCCATTCCGCTAAAGTCCAGCGTTGCAGTTTTCACATGCGGTAACACTCACCTTTACAAAAAATCAGGATAAGACCTCTGTAGGTCTAACAGGGATGCCAGGAGACAATATCATCCTGAAGCAAAGTCCCAAACAGTTAATTATGGCAGGACTTGCACGCTCTGACAGGCAACAAAGTGAAGTCAGGTAGATTGCTAGTCGCACATCCCTTCCCTATGAGTTTAATATATCCTGCATTTGTTTTGACTGAAAGGGGATAGGAATGTCATCACCTATCCTGATGGCTTCCTGTGCACCCAAACCCACAAACACCACATGGATTTAAAATCGGTCTTCCAGAGTGTGAACCCAAGAAAAGCATCTGGCCCAGATAGTATCCCTGTCGTGTCCTTAAATCAAGATTCAGGGTTCAGGATTTAAATTTAGTTATCACATGTACAGTTAAATGCTTCATTTGCGTTAACAGCCAACACACCTGAAGACGTGCTGGGGGCAGCCTGCAAATGTCTCCACACATTGCAACGCCAAGAGAGCATGCCCACAGTGCTTGGCAAAACAACACAGAACGCGGCATGCAGCAAAGTTCAAAGTAAATTTATTATCAAAGTACATATCTGTCACCCTATACAACCCCTGAGATTCACTTTCTTGCAGGCATTCACAGTAAATACAAAGAAACACAATAGAATCAGTGAAAGACTGCACACAACAAAACACACAACCAACGTGCAAAAGACAGCAAACTGTGCAAACACAGAAAGAAAATAATAATAATGAATACAGTAAATAAGCATTGAATATCAAGAAAATGAGATGAAGAATCCTTGAAATTGAGCCCATAGCTTGTGGGAACAGTTCAGTGATGGGTTGAGTGAAGCTGAATGCAGTTATCCCCTCTGGTTCAAGAGCCTGATGGTTGAGGGGTATTAACTGTTCCTGAACCTGGTGATGTGGGTCTTGAGGCTCCTGTACCTTCTTCCTGTTGGCAGCAGCAAAACAAGTCGCATTCCTCCCTCCCACCCACACATGTACACAGTTCTTTGACCCCAGAATGGGCTTTCTTCTTTAGCCTCCAGCCTCCAGTAGACTTGGGCTCGGGCTCAGGCCTGTAGACATTGGGCTTCAACTTCTCCAGCCTACTTGCAGAGATTAGAGAGTCAGCTCTAGCTGACAGGCCTTGATTTCTAGACCTCTGATTTGAACCTTGGTTCTTCATCCTCGGCATTGATCCCAGGTTACAGCAATCACCAAACTCTAGGCCTCAAACTCTGGACTCGCCAATGATGGAAGATTGAACACCAGACCTCAAACTCTAGTCTCACCGATTCACGAACTCTGGGGGAAACTCACTCCTTCTGCCTGCATGGAACTCCAACTCTGGAACCTGTCAGCAACTCACTGACCTCCTTTGTCCACTTTTTGCAAGCCTGATATCTAACATTGACCACGGATATCCCACAACCTTGTTGCTGGCCTTCAAATGAAGAGCAGAGACTTAGACACTTGTCTAACCTCTAATTCCTCACATCTCTATTCCTGGGTGCTGACCTGACCCGTAACTCCCCTCTCTGTCCCCAAAACCATCCTTACAAACCTAAATCCAATGCAGTTCAGCCGGTATGGGTACTTACATTCATTTTCACCCTACACTGAACCATGTAATGTGCATGCATTCATGTTCCATTTAGATATCTGATGGCAAAGGGGGATGTCATGACTTGCCTCCTCTTTCTTCCCTTTTCTCCAGTCTCCTACACCACTATCGCAAAAGATTGGTTTGCAAGTGCAGCAGGCTATCAAGAAGGCAAATGGAAGGTTGGCCTTCATTGCTAGAGGGATTGAATTTAAGAGCAATTGTATAGGGTACTGGTGAGGCCGCACCTGGAGTAGTGCATGCAGTTCTGGTCTCCTTGCTTGAGGAAGGATATACTGGCTTTGGAGGCGAAGCAGAGGAGTTTCACCAGGTTGTTTCCAGAGATGAAGGGATTAGACTATGAGGAGAGATTGAGTCACCTGGGACTATACTCGCTGGAATTCAGAAGGATGAGCAGAGATCTAATAGAAACATATAAAATTATGAAAGAGATAGATAAGATAGAGGCAGGAAAATTGCTTCCACTGACAGGTGAGACTCAAACTAGGGGATATAGCCTCAAGATTTAGGGGAGTAAATTTAGGTTGGAAATGAGGAGGAACTGTTTTTTCCAAAGAGTGGTGAATCTGTGGAAGTCTCTGCCCAATGAAGCAGTGGAGGCTACCTCAGTAAATATATTTAAGACAAGATTGGATAGATATTTGCATAGTAGGGGAATTAAGGGTTATGGGGAAAAGGCAGGTAGGTGGAGATGAGTTCATGGTCAGATTAGCCATGATCTTATTGAATGGCAGAGCAGTCTAGACAGGCCAGATGGCCTACTGCTGCTCCTACTTCTTATGTCTTTATGTAACTTCTACAGTCATAGAGAGACAGAGCACAAAACCAGAATTGTCAGCCCAGCTGGTCAAGATGCAACTCAACAACTCTTAGCCTTTAATTTCCAACAAGGTGGGCACCACAGTAGCATAACGGTTACCTCAATACCACTACAGCTCAAGGCTTCAGAGCAAGTTCAGTCCCATCCCAGCTCCGCTGTAAGGAGTCTCTGTACGTCCTCTGCGTGGAATGCGTGAGTATTCTCCGTGTGCTCCGATTTCCTCCCACAGTCCAAAGACATACTGCATAGGTTAATTGTTCATTGTAAATTGTCCTGTGGTTAGGTTAGGGTTAAACCGGGGTTGTTGGGAGTTTCTGGATGGTGCAGTTCAAAGGGCCATAAATAATAATAAATAAACAAAACATTCAATTGGCATTATTTGTTACTTATTGCAGCATTCTGTTTTAAAACAATTGAAAGTCAATTGACATTTGAGGGGTCCGCATGCCATAAGTTGATCCCAGCTTGTGTATTCATTCGTCAGCCTGAGCTTGATGAATGTTTTTCCCCCAAATTTGCTTAAATCACATATAGTTTAAAAGGCATTTCAAGTATGTTTTGCTTCAGAATCCAATAAACCTTCGCAGATTTTGGAATGCTTGTTCAGTTGTCTCTTTCTTCCTATCAAACATATGAGAAGTGCAAAGAGCTGATGTAACTTTTATATAAAGGCACGAAATGACATGCATGCCATGATATTTTGGAGTTCTTCATGGAGTAAACAGATGTGTGCAATGGGTTGATTGTTGCTACAATTCATTTTAATTAAAACAACATGTACTTGCTTTCTGTTCAATCCCACTAATCTCCTCAAGATGTAGCGTAAACACTTGAACCTTTCTGAAATAATATTCTCAAAGCACAACATGTGTTACTAGTTTCATGCATTTTATAAAATATTACATGTGACAAATTTTAATTTTTTACCTTTTATGTTATGTTTTGCATTTGAAAATGATTTGATACAGCAATCCGTTTCATAAATAGTGCATATTTATATAAGTTGCTATTAAGAGATTCATTTATTT
This sequence comes from Mobula hypostoma, assembly GCF_963921235.1. Classification (NCBI taxonomy): domain Eukaryota; kingdom Metazoa; phylum Chordata; class Chondrichthyes; order Myliobatiformes; family Myliobatidae; genus Mobula; species Mobula hypostoma. The sequence continues at coordinate 57,884,371 of NC_086107.1, forward strand.
ATTTTATTTATTGAGATAAAGCACGGAATAGGGCCTTCCAGCCCTTCAAACCACACCACCCAACAACCCTTTGATTTAATCGGAGCCTAGTCACAGGGCAATCTGCAGTAACTAATTAACCTATCAGCTGCTACGTCTTTGGACTGTGGGAGGAAACCGGAGCACCTGGAGGAAACCCGTGCAGTTCACGGGGAGATCGTACAAACTCCTTACAGGCAGTGGCAGGAAGTGAACGCGGGTCATCTATATTGTAAGGCGTCAAGCTAACATCCACACTACCGTATGGCCCAATGGGGGGAATAAGATTTACGAATGTGATTGTGATAACTATTTCTTTCATGAGATGGGTTAGGAAACAATAATCCACATACTTTCTCAGAGTTAATCAAAAAAAAAGTTGCAGGGAAATTTGTGACAAAGTAGCCTGGATACAATGAGCAATCTTTTCCGCTTGGACTCTATTCTTGTTAGCAAATTAATTTTCTAAGGAATTTCAATTAAAGTTGGTCAGTAATAAATTGGACACAGACTTCAAAGAGACTCGAGAATACCTTTGTTCATGAATAAGGGAAGAATGACCAGTTAACGGTGCGATCGTCAAGTCTTCCAAAGGACAATAGTCACAGCCTTTTTTATACGTACACACAGAAAGTCACTTACATCAGCTAAAGCTATAAAAGTCAATCCTGAGTGTCTTATCAATTCCCATGAAAATGCCAGAGACAGTCTCTTTCCTGCCCACAACAGACAGATACAGGTTGTCAGAATATCCTTGAAACTAAGGTAGATTATTGGAAGCGTGCTGAGAACTCTGGCCAAATGGTGAGTCTTTAATTTTGGTATAAAGAAAGTTCATTAAATATTTAGATCCAATAAGTCATTAAAAGTATAATTTGTTTTATATGTTAGAACCAGACTGGTGAAGGAAAATTATACACACTGTTTAATTGCCATTAATTTGACAGCCCACAGGGTCCTCTCTACAATTTTGACCTTCACTGTCTCCATCTTGTTTGTGCTGCTGTTTTATGCACTAAGATCAGCACTGGGCATATTGCTAATTAAAGGAAGGTTCAGGGTGTTAACAACTCAGATATTTTAGTCCTTTATTCAGAATTTTCTTCCACAATTAAGTCACGTCAGCTCGTGGTGTATGGAAATAGACGAGAGGGCAGTAGGCTAAAGGGCAGCACCACGACTCTCTGCTGATCTAGGCATTAAGCAATACAGACACGCGATTCTATATTCTGCCCGACCCAGATGGCCAAATTCTTCCACAGTTCTACTCCCCAAATGTTTACAAGAGGAACTCTTGGAGAGTAACCTTTGGCTCTCAGCAGTACTGTAGGACACAGGCTTTTTCTTCATTACATATCCTTTCCAAAGTTATTACATTTTATTCACACTTGTGAAGTTTTGTAATTGGTTCTTGTATCTCTATTTTTGTGATCTACGTTTTTCGCTTATACTCGGCCTGCATAAAATGACCTGATTCTGCCCCTGCTTAGACTAACTGTTAGTGAAAATAATCCAATAGGGAAGCAAATCCAGCGCACCACATCCACCGATGGTAGAGTAACGTGAGGTGTCACAGAGAAAGAGGCAACCACAGAGACTGAGGGAGTTCATAGAGCTGCCCGAGGAAAATCATGAAGGCATTTTAGCCTGAGGAAAGCTTTGAAAATGGAAGTTTTGGGGTCTGGAGCCAATGCAGATTGGTAAGGACAATGAACAGAATTTGATGGTGGCGAAGATTTTATCTGGCAATTTTGGATGACAAACTTACAGAGCATGGAGGATAGGAGATGTGATCGTGATTTGGATGATGATATTAAGAGTGTTTCAAGGCAGGGACAAGAACAGGAACCCAGGTGGGGGATATCACAATTTGACTATGTGAGGGCTTGTTCACTGAGATTATAAGCAGCATTTTGATCACAGACTGTGGCCAAATATACCAGTATCAAGTGGCAGAGCCCCTGACAGGGTCACTTCTCCTCGTGTATTACTTTTGAAAACTGTACTCAGTTGAGACTAGGTCCAATATGAATAGTCTCCCAATAGAAAAGCAATAAAAGACGCCACAGACACAACTGTTACTTGCAAGCTGAGTGTCAGTCTGAAAATAATGTTGTCAGTGAGTAACATAAGTAGGAATTGGGTGAAAAAAGGAGTTTTACAGAGCTGAGGAAGGGTAACCATTTCACAAGATACCTTGGCTAAGAATGAATGGTTGATTGGAAGCTAGCCAATGAAGCCCTTCTGGTTGAGTCGAAGCTGTGGTGAAATCTATGAGAACCAATGGAAGGTGCACCAGGGCAGAAGTACCATTTCCTATTTGGAGTAACAATTCTTTGCTTCCTGTATTGATTCAACTCCTGGTTGCAGAGTTTCAAACATGGACATGTTTGAAACTGTTGTCTGTTTTAACCAAAAACAAGCTTACTTGAAGGTCCTTATGTGGTGAAGCAGTGATGATTTTGATTATAGGCCGACCAACGTAAACTTAATATAAAGGGAGGTGGTTGTGCTTATTAGCTTGTTTTTGAGAGCTAACTAAGGTCAGGGGAGGTCTGTTACAGTACTGAGGTGAACATTAGTATCTTACAGTGGAGTAGTGGGTATTTGGGTTGAGATTTGTAAAATTATTAGTGGGTGACTGGCATCTGAGAGTCAGGCTTTCTTCCGATTAGATGGTCATGGGTTGTTGCTGTAGATTGGTGTTGAGGAAAGTCTGTGGTAGTGTCTAAAGCAGAGGAGTCAAGTTACAGTACTTCCCCTGTGCCACCAGCTTTCTGAATGAACAATGAACCTATGTACTGTACACTACCCCACTACTTTTTCCTATTTTTCACCAATTTTGCTCATTTTTTTCCACCAAGTAATTAATTTAAAAATACATATTTCTTATTGTAATTTATAGTTTTTTTAAATTATGTATTGCAATGAACCGCTGCAGCAAAAAACAGCCCAAAATTACAACATATGCCAGTGATATTAAATCAGCTTCTGGTTCTGAGAATGGGATCTCAATCTGGAGCAATGTTATTAAAACCTGGTTGTTCTAGGATTGTCTAATAAAGAGACTTCTCTGGCAATATGCACTAATTTCTCAAGCAGTGCTCTATGAAAAACAATGCATAGGAAATGACATAGTAGGTTTTCACAAATAAAATGAAGTGAGGCATTTTATATTTAATGAAACCCGTAACACATTTTATTGATCTCCAAAACCTAGACACAAAAGTGAGCTAAAAATCTGTATGTAATATCATCATTATGTCAGGCCAGTCTCTTAAACGAAACCCCAACTCAATGTCAGTACATGTGAATTATGTACATTTCTCCCCATTAGGTTACCCTGCACAGGCCCTCGCAGAATTCACTGAAACCAGCATTGTGAGCCTGACCGGAGCTTGGACGAGCCACTGGCTCAGGACCTGTGTTCCGGGGTGGGGGAATAACAGGTGCCTCTGGCACGCCCAGAGGTGCATTGACATGCTCATGGTCATGTTGTGATGCCAGGGGCATGGCAGTGGAATACTCCAAACCTTAGTGGGCCGATCTACCGAAATGCGTTCAGGTTTACCCTTTTCAACTATGATAAAAGTCTTTTCTCCTCATTCCAAAACATGGAACGGGCCACTGTAAGGGGACCAGAGGGGATGTTGGTGTGCATCATGGCGGAGAAAGCAAATAAGGCAGAATGAAAGTCAACCGGCACCCGAGAGGGCTGTATGCCATGATGGGAGGTAGAAATGGGTGAAAAGGAATTGGATTTACTGAGAAGAGTGGAGTGCTGTTCAAAGGCTGACTAGGCAGGTGGGGGTGGGGGGGGGGGTTGGGGGAAAGAAGACCAACATGACCTGGTCAAACAGTTGCTCAGGGACCTCAAAAGTTGCCAATGGTGCCAGAACATGATGGTTAATTTTTGTCCACTGGCAATCCCTGCAGGCTGCACTGCAATCACACACGTCCTTTCTGAGGCTGTACCAAAAAAACTTCAGTGCAACTGGGTTCTGTGAGGTTTTCCAGCCCAGATGTGAGAGGCCATGTATGGAGTCGAAAACAATCTGTCTCCAATGTGCAGGCATATTGGGGCAAGGGTGACTAGTTGAGATATTGCACAGGAGAGAAACCCAGGCTTCCCCAAACTTAATGTCAGCCAAATGCAGGCTCATGACTGCTGTTCGGTAATCTTGGACCTCTGGGTGAGTAACTTGGTCAGCTGACATGTTGGTATTGTCAACCCTGATGTGTATGGCCTCAATGGCTAGCCATCAGAGGCAAACAGCCGTGGGTTTATTTCATATATCAGTTGTGAACAATGATATGTAGGGCAGATGCCATTGCTGCCATGCAGACCAAGGGTCTGATATTTTGGCCATTGCGTGAACAAGTGGTTTGTGGTCAATGAACGCTGTGAAATGGCGACCCTCTAGAAGAAAATGAAAATGGCTGACCGTCAGATAGAGACCAAGAAACTTATGGTCAAACAGGCTGTACTTCCTTTTGGGTGGGGGGGGGGGTCAGAGCTGCCAGCTGAAGAAAGATGCCAACTGATCATACACAGCATAGACTGAAGCAACAGTAGCAACAATAATAATGGCTATGAGTGCATTGGGGAGCAGTTGTGCCAGTAGGGTCGAGTTAGAAAGAGCTAATTTCGTATCATCAAATGCGCTGATCACGTCCGCTGACCAGTCAAGCATCTGATTAGGGGTATTGTCTTTCAGAGCACTATATAGGAGGAGCATAAGTATATGGAATGAAGCAGTGATAGAAATTTATCATATCTAAATACTCCTATGGTATTTTAGTAGTGTAGGGTGATGGGAAATCCATAATAGCTTTGATTTTGTTCATTTGGGCTATAGCTTTTTTTCTTCAGTGACAACATCTGCATGAGCCACATCAGATGTAATTCCAGCACACTTAAAGTTCACAGCCACTCTTTCAACACAAGGTGAACTGACTGTATATTTCAATACACCATTTCTACACCAGGCAACACAAACCACCATGCATTCCCATATTAACAGTTAATATGCTGTGCCCCTCTTTCACACTTGAAGCCCATAAGTTAATGCAGAATTAAACTGCCAACACCACAATTATTTCAATACTGTACCTTTCACATGTTTTGACCAAAGAAATGAGAATGAATATTGAAGAATGCATCAATCAAATAAAGGAGATATACAGTATAAACAAGAGAAAGTCTGCGGATGCTGGAATTCCAAGCACCACACAAAAAATGCTGGAGGAATTCAGCAGGACAGGCAGCATCTATAGATAAAAGATCTATTGAAAAAGGTCTCAGCCGGAAACATTGACTGTATTCTTTTCCATAGATGCTGCCTGGCCTGCTGAGTTCCTCCAGCATTTTGTGTGTGTTGCTTAGATATACAGTATATATAGTTATAACTGCAAAATTAGTATTTCTAATACTAATTGGACACAATTTATTGGAAATAATAGGGAACCCAATGATGGTATTGTTTATTTGCAACTTGTAAAGTGACAGTGTTGTACATGAAACTCCTGAAGCTGTCATTGAAGACAAGTTTCATAATAAAAATTGAATCATACATTCTGACTCACTGTCATTGAACCATGTGAACTTTCTACATTAGTAAAGCAAACCTGCAACAAAAAGTTAAATTTGTACTTATTTATCTGGATACATTTTCAAAGTTCAAAGTAAATTTTATTATCAAAGTACATACGTGTCACCATATACAACCCTGAGAGTCATTTTCCTGTGGGCGGATCTATAGAATAGTAACTATAACAGGATCAATGAAATATTAACCAGAGTTCAGAAGACAACAAACTATGCAAATGCAAATATAAATAAATAGCAATAAATAACAAGAACATGAAATAACAAGATAAAAAGTCCTTAAAATAAGAGCATTGGTTGTGGGAACATCTCAATGGTTGGATAAGTGAGAGTCATTTTCTTGTGGGCGAACCTATAGAATAGTAACCATAACAGGATCAATGAAATATTAACCAGAGTTCAGAAGACAACAAACTATGCAAATGCAAATATAAATAAATAGCAATAAATAACAAGAACATGAAATAACAAGATAAAAAGTCCTTAAAGTAAGAGCATTGGTTGTGGGAACATCTCAATGGTTGGATAAGTTATCTCCACTTGCTCAAGAGCCTGATGGTTGTATGGTAATAACTCTTCTTAAAACTGGTGGTGTGAGTCCTGAGGCTCTTGTACCTTTTACCTGATGGCAGAAGTGAGAAAAGAGCATAGCTTGGGTGGTGAAGATCTTTGATGATAGAAGCTGCTTTCCTACAGTAATGTTGCTCAGTGGTTGGGAGGACTGTACTCGTGATGTACTGGGCTGAATCCACTGCCTTTTGTAGGATCTTCCATTCAAAGGCATTGGTGTTTCCATACCAGGCCGTGATGCAGCCAGCCAATACTCTCTGCACTACACATTTATAGAAGTTTATCAAAGTTTTCGAAGTCATGCCGAATCACTGCAGACAGACTCATAAGGAAGTAGAGGTGCTGCTGTGCTTTCTTCACAATTGCACTTACGTGCTGGGTCCAGGACAAATCCTCTGAAATAGTAAAACCAGGAATTTAACCCTGCTAACTCTCTCCATCTCTGATCCTCTGATGAGTACTGGCTCATTGACCTCTGGTTTCCCTCCTCCAAAGTCTAAAATCAGTTCCTTGGAATTGCTGACATTGAGTAAGAGGTTTTGGTTATGATACCATTCTGCCAAATTTTCAATCTCCCTCTCGTATGCTGATTCATCACCACCTTTGATACAGCCCACAGCAGTGATGTTGAAAATGGTATTGGAGCTGTGCTTAGCCACACAGTCATAAGTGTAAAGCGAGTAGAGGAGGGGACTAAGCATAGTCCTGTGGTGCACCTGTGCTGATGGAGATCATGGAGGAAATGTTGTTGCCAATCCAAACTGACTGAAGTCTGCAAGTGAGGAAATCCAGGATTCAATTGCACAAGGAGGTATAGAGGCCAAAGACTTGGAGCTTATTGATTAGTTTTAAGGGGATGTTGGTACTGAATGCTGAGCTGTAGTTGATAAAGAGTATCCTGATGTATGCATCTTTGCTGTCCAGATGTTCCAGTGTTGAGTGAAGAGCCAATGAGGTAACATTTTCTATGGAGCTGTTGCTCTGGTAAGCAGATTCGAGTACATTTTAGTCATCTTTCGGACAGGAGCTGATCTGTTTCATCACCAGCCTCTCAAAACACTTCATCGCTGTGGTTGTGAGTGCAAGTGGGTGATAGTCATTGAGACAGGTCACCACACTCTTCTTGGGCAACAGTATAATTGAAGCCTGCTTGTACCACACGCTGTCAAAGTGAGATGTTAAAATCACTCCAGCCAGTCGGTCAGCACTGTCTTTAGAATGTGGCCAGATACCTTGTCTGGTCCAGATACTTTCCTTGGATTCACCCTCCTGAAGGCAGACCCCACGTCAGCTTGAGATACTGAGATCAGGGATCATTGGGAGATGTGGGAGGGGCAGATTCCCCCATGTTATGATGTTCAAAGCAAGCATAGAGGGCATTGAGCTCATCTGAAAGCGAAGTCCTACTCTCTCTTCTGTCGCTTGACTTAACCTTGCAGGAGATGATAACATTCAAGCCCTGCCACAGATGTCAAGCATTGCTCATTGACTGAAGCTTGGTCCAGAATCTCCATTTTGCCCATGAGATAGCTTTCTGGAGATTGTACCTGCGCCTCTTGTAGCTTCCTTGGTCTCCAGACTTGAATACCACTGATCTGGCTCTCAGCAAATTTTGGATCTCATGGTTCATCCAGAGCTTCAGATTGGGGAAGACTCTGAATGATTTAGTAGGGACACACTCATTTACAGTTGTTTTAACAAAGTTCGTACAACTGTGGTGTATTCATTCAGATCGCTAGATGAATGCTAGAGCACAGCCTAGTCCACTGACTCAAAGTAATGTGAACCAACTTAAATAATGTGATACTTATTCATTATTGTCAGAGCCTTTCTAGTGCTAAGATTAGCTTTTTAATTCAATCAACTTTATATTGTTGCCAGAGATTGTGAAAAACCTGATTTTTGTTTTACTTTTTCAATTAACTTAATTTTTTCTCATCAGCCTCTTTAATTATTTTAATTATTTGTCGGATCTGATGTTTACTCTGTGGTCAAATTTTGCATTGCTTATTAACATTTTATCCATCTGATCAATTGACCAGATGAGGAGCTGTTTCCCTGCTTAAAATGGTAGCAGCAAGCACATGTATTTCCATTCTGTACTTACAGCAAGTTGTTGTGAAAATCACAAAAAAAAATTCAGTGACTAGAGGACACCATTTATTCACTGTTTACTTAAGGTTCTGGACAAGGTATTAACCTTCAGAAAGCAACATAGGAAGGTGAGGAACAGAATCATAAACATTCCAATTGTCTGTGTAAAATTTTGCTTCCAATTAAATATATATTTCCTTTCTGAGGCTAATTGCAAAATTCTAAATTTATTTTGAAAATCCAGGACTCGTTGAAATGCAATAATGCAAAAAAAAGCCTGTCTTTAAAGTTATAATATTAGCCAATTTAAATTGATTGCACAGAGGAATAAAGCACAATCAGGAAACAGATGAAGGAGAGCAAAACAATATGAATCAAAAAAGACCTGTGTATAATAAAATCCAATTTACCAATTACAGTATATAAAGGGGCTAATTTACCAATCCCATTCTCCTGTCATTCACCATAACCTGGCAACTAGCCTTACCAAAACTTCTGGTATAATTTGCGAATGATTTTAAAAGCTAACTGGTTTGGAAATAATTCAGAGTGTAGGCACAGATTTCTGATTTGCCTTCCTGCCAAGTAAGGCTCCCAAAAGGCAGTACAGAAATAAGCTAATGTGCAATCCATACTACAAGTGTACCGTTAACATTGTAAGATCAGAAAATGCTGTTTAAATACACTTTTTACGAGAAGTTTTAATTTTCAAGTTTAAATACAAATGATATTTTTCACATTTTTCATTGCTGGAAAAAATATTTTACCATTTGTTGTAGCCAAAGTATATATGGTATACTGTTATTAAGTATTTAATTGATGAAGAATATGCTAGTACTTCTATTCAAAGATGGCAGCTTCATCTCCACACATATTAGAAGTAACAGTAAATGAAATAGATGATACAGTAGATATTAAAAAGCCAACATCATCTTGTTTTCAATGGCAATCATGCACCTTGAATCTGTGTAACCAATGTGAAGATTAAAAGAACAATATCTGTGTGCTAAGGATTGGAGGCAAAAGGTAAAACTATTCTCCTCTGATCATTCATGTTACAACCTGTCTCATTGATGAAAAATTCCAGTAACCATATTTAGTTGCAGGAGTCAGCACTGGAATAGAATCATTTAACTGCTGCAATTCTGAAAGGAGATAAGAAAAATGTAATTTAAAATTCAGTTGGGACCAGTGACTCTCAGGAATACATTCATGATTTCCAATATATAAAAAAATACATAATGCATTCCTAACTACCTGCAAGAAAAGAAAGTCCACTTTCATGTTTTTACAGTATGCAAAATAAACTTTCCCTTCCTACTTCCCTTTCTTCGATGGTTCACTCTCCTCTCTATCAGATTCCTTCTCCAGTTCTTGACTTTTCCCACCCACCTGGCTTCACCTTTCACATTCCAGCTATCCTCCTTCGCCTCCCCACCACCTTTTAATTCTGGTGTCTTCTCCCTTTCTTCTCAGTCCTGAAGAAGGGTCTCAGCCTGAAATGTCAACTGTTTATTTATTTCCGGAGATGCTGCTTGACCTGCTGTGTTCGTCCAGCATTTTGTGTGCATTGCTTTGGATGTTCAGCATCTATGCACTTTCTTGTGTTTATAATGTAAAGGTTCATTCTCTTCCACACTACCAATTTGAGAAAATAGTTTTAAAGGTTTATGTTTTCCTAGCCTAGATTTTGAGGGTGGTAGTACTTTGTCCAATAACTAAGAAAAACAAGACTACATTTTTTATACAGAAAATCTATGGTGTTAGGATCCTGAAAACAGCTTTGAATGTGCAAGAGCCAAATTGAAATATGCATACCTCTGGCTCCTAACAAATGACTCCCGTTCCTGTGTTTACTTCTAGATGTTGATGAATGTTCCCGATATGGAGGACAAAGTCTTTGTCAGCAAATCTGCAAGAACAACATTGGCAGCTACAGGTGCCTTTGTTATCAAGGATATCAACTCTTAGCCAATGGGCGCTCTTGCATTACTTCAAAATATTTCAGCTTAAGTGGTGAGTAACAACTTGTTTGGAATTGGAGTGTGCTGCTAACAAGTAAGCATACATCAAAGAGATTTAATCAAAAATGAAGGATGATTTAAAGCAAATGATATTCAGAGGTCGGCTAAAATCTCAATTAGAGAATTTAAGTTGAGACTCAGCAGTTTCAGGTAGAAAGTCTTCGTACCTTGCGTTATCAACAATCAGATTTACCTGTGTGTCATTTAAGATTTTATTTTGTACACATTCTTCAAATATAGTTTTTGTATTCAGTGACCTTTAGCATTCCTTTCACCTGACTCCAGCATCACTCTTGTCATTGAATCCCTCGTAACCTCCATCCTATCACATACTGTAAATCCCCTGAGGATAATTCTTCTTTCCTATTTTTCTTTGGAACTAAACACTTCTTCATGTTGCTTAACCTGCTGTTTTTGTTCTTTATTTCCAATTATTTTTCTCCAATAAGAAGCTGCCCTTGTTAAAAGTTCCACTGTGTTTTTCACCGCTTTCAATATCTCAAGGAAAAAGGTCCTTCATTTCAGACATAAAAGATCATGGTAGTGTAGCGGTTTGTATTATACTATTACAGCACCAGTGACCTGGGTTCAATTCTTCCACTGTCTGTAATGAGTTTGTACTTTCTCCCCATGAGCACGCGGGTTTTCCTCCAGGTGCTCTGGTTTCCTTCCACATTCCAGAGGGTAATTGGTCACATGGGTGTAATTGGGCAGTAAGGCTTCTTGGGCCAGAAGGGCCTGTTACCATGCTGTATCTAAATTTACAAAACTCACAAACTTCTAACAGCTGTTGAATTTTGCAGATCATCCTCCTCTTTAACTTTCATTGTATTTCTTGCCATGTTTCACTATCCCATCTCATCTTCCATTCTCTGATTTGGGACAGCCAGTTCTCAGCCGAGGCCGTGGCTTCATCTCCATCTAAATCAATGCCAAGCTCAGCATGATATTAAACTGTTATTCTTTTTTAGGGCATCTTCAACCCCGTGCCCACTTGTTTCGCCAGAGGTCCTTGTCCCAATTTGCAGACTCTCTCAGCACCAGAAGTCTTGATTCAAAAGGCGCTACAGAGGGATTAGATATCTGTTATAAAGATAAGTTGGTTACAACCAGGAGTGGAAACCATTAAAGTGATAGAGAGCAACAGAGAAGTGGGAAGGGGATACTTTCAGCTTTTCACCAGCTCTCGACTTAGTGATCACTAAATGTTGATGTGACATTGACCACCTCAATCTTTTCCACTGTCTTATTTTATCTCTATCTCATTTTGCTCACCAAGGACCAGCCATAACATTGCCAACATACCTGCTGACAAAAGAGAGTGTTATTCGGATTTGATGGACTCTCAACTAGAATTTGAATTTCTCAAATTTTCACTGGACCATTCTCCTACCATTGAATAACAGGCCATTGTCTCCCAAGCATTTAACAAACTTACTTCCTCAGGAGATCTTCCCTTCGTTACTTTTCATATACTCCCCACCTGCACAGTACTCTTCTACCTCCTCTCCAAGATTCACAGGTAGACCTGGCCTTGCTTTGGGTATTTTATGCCAATTGGAAACTATTTCTTTCTAACTTATCTTTCTCTGGAAAACAAAACTGCAGATGCAAGACATTCTTCATACAGTAACCCTTTCATTCCTAGAATCATTCACGTGAATCTTCTCTGAACCCTCTCCAATGTCAGTATATTCTTTCTAAAATAAGGAGCCCAAAACTGCATTTAATACTCCGAGTGTGGTTTCACAAGTGCCTTATAGAATCTCAACATCACATCCCTGCTCTTATATTCTATACCTCTAGAAATGAATGCCAAAATTGCATTCACCTTCTTCACCACGGATTCAACCTGGAGGTTAACTTTTAGGGTATCCTGCACAAGGACTCCCAAGTCCCTTTGCATCTCTGCAGTTTGAATTCTCTCCCTATCCAAATAATAGTCTGCCCATTTATTTCTTCCACCAAAGTGCATGACCATACACTTTCAAACATTGTATTTCATTTGCAACTTCTTTGTCTATTCCCCTAAACTATCTAAGTCTCTCTGCAGGCTCTCTGTTTCCTCAACACTACCCACTCCTCCAACTATCTTTGTATCATCAGCAAATTTAGCCACAAATCCCTTAATACTGTAGTCCAAATCATTGACATACATCATATAAAGCAGTGGTTCCAAAACCGACTCCTGTGGTACTCCACTGGTAACCGGCAGCTAGCCAGAATAGGATCCCTGTTTTTTGCCGATCAGCCAATGCTCCAGTCACGCTATTAACTTCCTTGTAATTCTACGGGCGCCTATCTTGCTAAACAGCCTCATGTGTGGCACCTTCAAAGACCTTCTGAAAATACAAGTACACCACATCTACTGCATCTCCTTTGTCTATCCTGCTTGTAATTTCCTCAAAAAATTGCAGTAGGTTTGTCAGGCAGGATTTTCCTTTCAGGAAGATGATGTGTATAAGATGATGAGAGGCATTGATCATGTGGATAGTCAGAGGCTTTTTCCCAGGGCTGAAATGGCGAGCACAAGAGGGCACAGTTTTAAGGTGCTTGGAAGTATGTACAGAGGAGATGTCAGGGGTAAGTCTTTTACACAGAGAGTGGTGAGTGCGTGGAATAGGCTGCCAGCAATGGTGGTGGAGACGGATATGATAGGGTCTTTTAAGAGACCTGACAGGTACGTGCAGCTCAGAAAAATAGAGGGCTATGGGTAACCCTAGGTAATTTCTAAGGTAAGGACATGTTTGGCACAGCTTTGTGGGCCAAAAGGCCTGTATTGTTCTGTAGGTTTTCTATGTTTCTATGAAACCATGCTAGCTTTGGCCTACCTTGTCATGTGCCTCCAGGTACTCCGTAATCTTATCCCTAACAATCGATTCCAACAGCTTCCCAACCACTGATGTCAGGCTAACAGGTCTATAGTTTCCTTTCTGCTGCCTCCCACCCTTCTTAAATAGCGGAGCAACATCTGCAATTTTCCAGTCATCCGATACAATGCTAGAATCTGTTGATTCTTGAAAGATCATTGTTCTTGAAATATCAAGGAAGGATTTAATGTTCAGAACGTTGACTTGTTTTTCACTGGTGCTGCTGTATCTGGGGAGTCTTTCCAGATTTTTGAGCTTACATTTTCACCCTCAGCAGTTTGTACCTTTTCCTGTTTTCCCCTTCAGTGTTTGGTTCATCTGTTCTTGGTGTTTTACCATTTGTTAACTTGACGGTTTGATTTTTGTGCACTTCCAAATTGCAATTATTATACTTTGATAATAAATGTACTTTGATTTTGACAGACAAAACCATCTGCCACTCCTATTCTGAGTCAGACCCTGACAAAAACGCTCTGTTCTTTACTTTAGCTAAATCATTCTTAAAATGCATTGCAGAACTCCTCTCCCACTTCCTCTTCATTCTGCATTTTCTGCCTGTGGTTTCTCTCCTGCAGAGGAGTGAAACAATATGTAAAACAGAAGGAAACATTGTAATTAGACTCCTGAAGCCTGCTGTATCACACAAACATGGTTTCAGGTCCTCTTCAATGCTAATTCATCCTGTTCTCTGAATGCTGTGGTGTCGAGCAGTCTATTGATTCCAGCCTTAAATATACTCAAAGTCGGAGCACCCTTAGCCCGCTGAGGTCTTGGGTTCCAGGTGTAGTGCACTATGTCCCCCAATTACAAACATACTGGCTGGAGGAAATGGTCTCTGGGGCGGCACAGTAGCAAAGCAGTATGCTTAATGCAATTACAGCACCAGCGATCAGCAGACAGGATTCAATTTCCACTACTGTCTATACAAAGTTTATATGTTTTCATGTGAGCACGTGCGTTTCCTCCGGATGCTCCGGTTCACTCCGATAATCCAGCTTCCGGTAAAATGTCAGCACGTTTGGGTGCAGAAGCCTCTCAGCAGCCAACCAAAGGTGTTTTTGTCTTTTTTAAACATCTTTTTTTAACAATCGCAAGACAGTGCTGGACATTGAGAACTTCAAGCACTGCAGATCTACTCCATCAGCGAGCTGCTCATTGGCAGAGGAGATGGAGTTGGTACTGACCATGTTACCGCCTGCTACAGGAAGGCATTGGAGTCAGTGCACGAAGGACTATAAGAGCAAATGATTGTCTTGGACGTTTCTCTAGTGATCACAAGACCTTGTTCGACATTGATAATGTGAAATACAGCAAGTCCATTTCCCTTGTCTATTGATGAGACAGACAGCGGGGGAGGTGCGTGGCATTGGTTTTAGTGAGGAGTAGGCCTCAAGCCATAGGCTTGCCCGTTACAACAGTCCAGGAGAAGGGACACCAGAGACAGCGTAGTGTGGTGTCCATGCTCGGTTGGGGGCTGGCCTCCCATCTGTGCAGCCCTTCAGCGTTCATTCGGTGGAATGACAAGCTGGATTGCACGTGTACTTATTTTCATCTGTGAACTGCTGAGAACTGCTTGTTCTTACCGCTAACCCCTATGCACCATCAATTTCCAAGACGTGTCCCTTAAAGACTTGGGCTATGTTTTTTTTTGTGTGTGACTGGTGTTTATTTGCTATCTTCTATGTGCTCCTTGTGCCTTGTGCTGTGTATGACTGTTAGTCCCGGAGGAACGCTGTTTTGTTTGGCTGTATTCATGGGTATTCATGTATGGTTGAATAATAATTAAACTTGAACTTGAACAAAGACGTACGGTTATGGTACGTCATGGGCATGCTACGTTGGTGCCAGAAGCATTAGCGACACTGGCGGGCTGCCCCCCACTACATATACAGTGTTGGTCATTGACACAAATAACACATATCACTGTATGTTTTAACGTACAGTACATGAGAGAAATAAAACTAATCTTTAATCTAATCTTTATCTTTTGGCTATTTTGTCAGAGTATTGTGAATTCAATGCTATCATATCCTTCTGATCTATGGTGTGGATGGCCAACCCTGCTAAATTTCTCCTCATAGAAATGCTTTATTTATGGCAGGAACCTTTTCAGTGAAGCTTAACTGCAATGATTCAAAGGCAAGTAGACTCTTGCTTCGGTGCAGAGACAAAAGTTGCACCGAGTTCAAATCTAGTTTCACCAAAGCCCTATGCTGCAGCTACTGGCAGGAGTGACAACATACCACTTACTGCCTTAACTGCTTACTCTACCTGCATGTTTACTTTCTGCATCCCATGAACATGCATGTGAAGAGTTTTGCTAAAAACTGAATCTCATGGATTCCTTTCGTCCAAATGGCTGAGTAGCTTATTGAATAAGTCCACTGGATTTTTAAATGTTTCTTCCAGCATTCTCCTTCCAGCTTCAGCTGCCCCATTACTTTCACTTTTTGGCATATATACTGTATGTGTAATTTTAACTGCTATCAGCTTTGCTTTAAATAAACTGCCATTGTATTTGTCCTCTCCAGTCATTATGTCTGCTTCCTTTACAATAACTGACCACTTTTATTGATCACTTCCTCAAGTGCTTAACTCCTTGTCCCAGGGGCCGTGTGGGATTCCTGTGTTTTACAAAAGTCTGTTTGGTGCAAGTTGAGACTTGATAAGGAATAGTATTTCAGTTTGTTGATATGGGAGTTCATAGTCCCCCTATGTATTTTCCCCTGAGTTAAATATGGCAGCAGAGTGCTTATGTTATTGAGCGAGCAATCCTAAGAATTGGACTAATAGTCTAGAGATCCGACTTCTGGTCTCACCATGACTACTTGTGAATCTGAACTGAGAATGAAGTAAATCTGGAATAAACAAACACTATCAACAAGGCATGCAAACCACCTGAGGTTCGCCATAAAAACCACCACTCGTTCATTTATGTACCTTACAGGCAAAATCTTGCTCTCCAAGCTTGGTTTTACCTGTTTGTAACCCCAAGCCCATATCTGGATGGATCACCGGCCAATCACATGAAGCAGATTCAGAAATGGCAAAGCGGCACACATTCGAGGTGACCCTGAAAAGTCTTTCACACTAAGGAGTAGATGTTAGTGGCTAGATTGGAACAGTTAGTCAGGTCTCAGTGCTGAAAGAAGTTGAGTGCTGAAACCAGTATACCCCATGTGGTCAGGTCAAGCACATGCAGGGAAATCTAACTACTAGCTGGTATTCCCATCAATAATTCATAATTTTCTTAGAAGAAGCACCAGGCAAAAGGCCATGATGGGGAGGAATTTCTTTAGGCAGAGAGTGGTGATCTGTGGAATTCATTGCTACTGGTAGTTGTGGAGGCCGTCATTGGGTATATTTAAGGCAGAGTCTGATAGATTATTGATTAGTCATGGCATGAAAGGATACAGAGAGAAGGCAGTAGATTGGGGCTGAGAGGGAAAATGGATCAGCCATGATGAAATGGCAGAGCAGACTCAATGGGCCAAGTAGCTTGATTCTGCTCATATACCTTATGGTCTTATAGTCACGATGTTGAAGATTGTCCAAGTACTTTCTGCTGAAGAAAAGAAGGGCAAATTCAGTTTCATAAATTCAGCCATGTCAATTAATTAATTATTGGAGCCTTAGGTACTTTTGTCAAGTACTGCTTAGCAATCACTTGCTCACTGATCTCACCAGATCCATTGGTGTAAACCAGGATAAAAAGCAGAATTCACTGGCAAAGTGAATATGGCTGCCCTTGTCATTATCAATATCCGAACGTATGTTGCATCATTGTCCTCTCAGTGGGAGTTGACGGAAAAGCCCTTAACTGGTGTGATTCAAGGTACTTTTATATCAAAGTTATGCAAACAGAATACAGCTGTGAGATGCGTCCTCCTGCAGGCAGCCTCAAGCCAAAGAAACACCATGGAACCAGTTCAAGAAACCATCAAACACCCAACGCGTGAGAAAAAAGACAAATTGTGCCATCTGCAGAAAGCGAGTGAACAACACATAGAATATCATCCATCTAACCAGGAGTCCAGCAGTATTCAGTTCAGTGCTGCTAGCCATTGCAGACCTGCACCCCAGTCCACATCAATCATTCTGATCAAACTGCTCAAAGTCAGCAAAAAGAAGAGTATGGAGGGTTATGCATCCAGTGCAGGTCAGGGGGGAGTAGGCAGTTTAAATGGTTTGCAACAGACTAGATGGGCTGAAGGGCCTGTTTCTGTGCTGTCCTTTTCTATGACTCTATGAAAAGAAATACGTCTCTGGTTATGAAGTAGCTTCGGATGATTGCATTGCTTTGTTGGATGGGGCATTGACGAGTTATTGCTTCATTAGTGAATCCCTATCATCAAAAGGCTAGATATAGAGATATCTGCTCTTCCCTGTGATGTGTTCAACTTCCTTTACAGCCTGCGAGGAGCAAGACCACTGGATAACATTTGGGCTTGAGTTGAGAAGTGGCTGGTGATATTTGTGCCATGCAAGTGCTAATCTATTAGTCATCTCCTCTCAGTATTCAATGCCATTACAATTGCCAAGAGGTGTACCATTAGCATTTTATGGTTTATGATTGGTCTTTCCAAGGGTGCTTTGAGATGAAGCCCCTCCCACTTGCTATCACCTATGTTTGGTTATATTAAAAAGGGTAGTTGTTTAACTTTGTGAACACTAATGTTTGTTGTTCTTTCCCACTGACTGTCTCCATCCTAATTTGTTTTTGTAGCTTATGTCTAATTCTTAACCAGCATCACTCAAACATATCTCATTACTGTTTATGGAACTTTGCTGTGTGTTGTCACTTGTCTACACCATGAATGTAATGTACACCGGCATGTCCTAAGGTTGTGAAAAACATTATAAAGTGTTTGTTCTTTCTTCGTAACCTAGGGCTTTCTGTTTGGTGCGGGGAATATGGTTGCGACATGAGCTGCAACCACGGCGGCTGTGAAGAGATCGCCCGTGTGTGCCCGGTTGGCTTCACCATGGTCGAAACCAGCATTGGAATTAACTGCAAAGGTAGAAGGTTGATTTTGGACCTAGTTTGTATAAGTGCGTTTCTTCCATTGTCTCAACCATTTTCTTCCCAGTTACACAAGCCAAGATAGTGCCAGAATACCATCCCAGTTTCCGCTCTGAGTTATCTATACTTTGATCCACCTTTCGTTCTCTTTCAGATATCAATGAGTGCTCTACTGCCTCTTGCAAAGGGCAGTGCTTGAACAAGGAAGGCGGATTTGTGTGTGACTGCAGAGCAGGAATGCAGCTCTCTGCGGATAAGCACAGCTGTGTGGGTGAGGAAAAGAAACCTGTACATCATAACTTTTATTATTTGAAAATAAACATTCCGATTGCCTCAGATTTGTGTACATCAAAGGAATCTTTTTCCAGAAGAAAATTTGGGGTGAGTTTTAAGTGATAGGAGAGTGTGAAGATTGAAAGAGATGGGGGGGGGGGTGGGGGTTGCAAGTTCTATCTCTGCTACTTGGTAACGTAGTGATTCTGTCAATCTTTCACAGTGATGAAAGATTGGAATATGATAGGCAAGAATCTTGTGTTGCTCAGATACATCAAGGCAGCATGGTAACATAGTGGTTAGCTCAATGCTTTATAGTACCTACGACCTAAGTTCAATTCCTGCCTCTGCCTGTGAGGAGTTTGTATGTTCTCCCCGTGAATGCAGAGGTTTCTTCCAGATGCTCTGGTTTCCTCCCACAGTCCAAAGACATACTGGTTAGTAAGTTAATTGGTCATTGTAAATTGTCCCATGATTAGGCTAGGATTAAATCAGGGCATTGCTGGGCAGTGTGGCTCAAAGGGCCGGAGGAAGCTATTCACACTGTATCTGAATAAGTAAATCCCAACAGCCAGGATTCTCTTGTGTGGATCAGAAATTCTCTATCTATGCATACAACAATAAAGATTCTCGGATATTGCAAAGGTTCACCTACAAATGCACGTATGCTCATTTGCAATATATGCATGCTTTGCTGTGGATAGAACGTTTATACATGCAGGTACATAGCTTCATATGCACACATATGCACCCTGTAAGGTGAAGCATCACACTGTATATTTCTCCAAATGTTTTGCTTTTTTTGCAAGTCGGTTTCATCTCCAAGATAATAATGAATAAACACTTGAAAGATCTGCAAGCCGATCAATGTTATAAAGTGAAAGAGAGATCAAGTTTCTCCATGGAGAGCCCAGATAAATTGTGTTTCAATGCCATCGTTTATATTTAGTTCATTTTCATGAGTTTTTTTGGTATGTATTGCTATAATTTGAGTATTTGAAACCCATGTAGTCTGCACTTAGGTGTAAGTAGGGTCTGGACCCTTTAGTTAATACCAGAGATGTCAGAAGGTATGCTCCCAGCGGCGTACTGGCATTGACAAAAGAACTAATCAGGGTTGGCATTCGAAGTAAAGCTGCAGATGCTGGTTCTGAAACAAGATTGCAGTCTGAGCCACTGACCTGACGCATTGAGCGCTTTCTCTTTCCACCAATGCGGCCTGGCCGGTTGTTGCTGCAGCTGACCAGCTGCGTTCCTCCAGGCGTTACTTCCACTTATCATTGACACAACAACTTTGTCAGATGTGGAAAAAACCAATTACTCTCTCTGATTGCCAACATTAATCTAGTATGCACTGCATGGAAGTATGAAATTGTGTGGTGCTAAGGCAAACTTCTTTGGCATGGTTGTGGTTTACACAGCTATTGTGATGTCAGGATAGTTTGCTACATGACTAGAGGCACATGATGTCTTCGCTACCGACATTAGATCTTTGGCAGCTGGGTTAGATTTTCAATTATGTCTCCCCATTCAGGCACGATATGAAATATTTAATGTAAATAATGTTTGTCTTAGCAGCTCTTGGCATGAATGTTCTTATAACATCAGAATCAGATTTAATATCACCAGCATATGTCATGAAATTCATTAACTTTAAGGCAGAAGTACAATGAAATACATGATTAATAAATATAGAGAAAAACAACTGAATTACATTATATATATAAAATAGTTAAAATAAGTAGAGCAAAAAAATAGAAATAAAACACAAGTAGTGAGGTAGTGTTCAAGGGTTCAATGTCCATTTGGAAATCAGATGGCAGAGGGGAGGAAGCTGTTCCTGAATCGCTGAGTGTGTAAATCTGATACAAATTGACATTACTAGGAATAGAAAACAGAAATGAAAGATACTAGTGCACCTGAAATTGTATTTCCAAAATTAAGAATAAGAAACCCATTTAGAAGGACAAGTAGAGTGTTTTAAACTTCAGTTATTTCGATCTGGAGCAATTTGGAGATGTTGATTAGGATGATCCTGGCAATGAATGGGTTGCCTTCTGGATTCTACTGCTGGGGAAAAATATCCTTCCTGCACCCAGTCTTGTGAGAAATGTGTAAGTTTCAATGAGATCTCATTCACTGAGCTAAACTGGCTGGATACACTTGAAAAGCAAATAACTACAGGCACTAGATAGCGGAAACAAAAATTGTAAATGCTGGGACTACTCAGTAGGTTAGGTAGTATCTGTTGAGTGAGAATCAGAATTAATGACCTTAATTATCAAATGCTTTTTAAAGGAGGATGCTCAAGAATGATCTTGCCCAATATTTCCTTATGTGGCAAAGAACGACCCACTGTTTGGCCAGTTTGAAAAGGTCAGGGTGTTGGGGCTGGAGGAGAGGGATGGCTGATGTTCAGCTCATTGCTCACACGGTTTACTTGTCTCTGCACTGAACTGAGTATGTGTTCTGCAACTAAAAGGCTCCTGGATTGGCTGTAACTGGGCTGTGGACTCACGTTGTGAACTTTAGTTCTGAAAGTTATTTGCTTACTCTTATTGTTTGCATGATTTTTTTTCTTGCACGCGGGAGATGGCTTTGAGTGGTGTATTCATATGTGAGTGAGTGAGTGAGTGAGAGAGAGAGAGAGAGAGAGAGAGAGAGAGAGAGAGAACAATATGCATGTACAGACAACAGATCAATACATAGTACTGGAAGGGGAGGGTCATTGATCTGGAAGAAATAGATCCATACATTACACTTCCTCCCCCTTTAGATTAATTCAACAGAAAATGGTATATGTACAAACCATTGAATTTCCCTTTCATAAACCCATATTCCAAATAAACATGCCTTCACAATAACAGTCCATAACCAACTTTACAGTACTAAGGGTTCAGTCTTTTGGATGGCACTCTGTTTCTTTCAGGCTAGTCCCTCTGGACCTGTGGAGTGACATCAAGTTTGGTAAGTGTCTAAGATTATGCTCTTGGTTTCCCGTGTCACTCTGCTGTCAGTGACATCATCACTGAGAGGTAGGTCCGGTGACTGTAATGTGTCCATCTTGTTGGATGTAATCAACTCAGGTGTGTTCTTTGATTGAGCAACCAGTATCTGGTCCACATGACGTCTCCATGTCTGATCTCCAACATCCACTGTGTATATCAGTGGTCCCATTCTTGTAGCTATCCTACCGGGTGTCCACTTGTCTTCTCAGTGGTCATGTTTTAGGGTTTCCTGTCCAATCTTGAAGCTCCTTACTGCTTCACTTGGCAACTGCTGAACTGTTTATTCTGCACTTCACTCTGTAGATCTGGTTTCAGGAGGTCCATGTGAGATCTCAGATTCTTCCTCATGAACAGCATTGTAGGTGTTTGATTAGTTTTTCCAAGAACAATACATAAAAAGAAAGTGGTCCACATTGTGCTGTAGAGAAATGACCTCCTTGTCCATTGCTTTAATGGACTTCTTGAGGGTTTGGATAAACCTTTCAGCTCACCCATTCGTTGCTGGGTAGTGAGAAGCTGACTTGAAATGTCTGATGCCATTTTTCTTCATGAATTCTTCTGACATGTATTGTGGTCCATTGTCACTCACAATTTGTCTGGTAAGCCGTTTCTGGTGAAGGTAGCCCTCAGGGTGGAAACAGTCTTTGCTGAGGTGGTTGACTTCATTGGTATAACCTCCAGCCACTTCGAATCAGCATATTCACAGCAATTAGAAGTATGGAGTCCATGAAGGGCCCAGCAAAGTCAATATGTCCTCTTTGCCATGGGAACGATGACCACTCTCATGGGTGTACCGGTGCCTGTGGGGGTGCATCTTGAATTTTTTGGCATCCTGAACAGCTTTTGGCCAAGTTTTCAATCTGTTTATCTATTCCCGACCACCACGCATAGCTCCGGACAAGACTTTTCATCTTGACTGTACCCAGGTGTCCTTCATGCAGGTTTTCTAACACTCTGGTACACAGTTTAGAGGGAACCACAACAGCAGATCCACACATCAGCATTCTTTGGCATACCATCAGTTGGTCTTGTCTCGCTGAGAACTCTGGAAACATAGGGTTACCATAAGCTGGCCATCCTTGTATGGTGATTTCATAGACTTCTGACAATGTCGTGACATTCCTTGGTTCCATTTGTAATTCGGAATTTGTTACCAGTGACTGGTCTACCAATACCGTGTTGGACTCTTCTGCCAGGTCGCAGTATGAAGACTTTTTTTCTACAGTTGCCAATAGTGGAAGACGTGACAAGCCATCAGCATTGCTGTGTTGTTTGATACCTTTGAACTCTATGTCATAAGAGTGGGCTCCTAGGAATAATGCCCAATGTTGTAACTGGATAGCAGTCATCTCTGGAATTCCCTTTCTGGGACTGAAAATGGACAAAAAGGGCTGGTGATCTGTCACTAGTGTAAACTCTTGTCCATAGTGGTAGTGATGGAACTTCTTTATTCCCCATACTAGACTAAGGGCCTCTCGATCAATGTGTACATAGTTGTGTTCTGTGCTCGTCAGTGACGTTGAAGCAAATACAATCCGATGTTCAGATCCATCCTTCATAGCATGTGACCCCTCCAATGCCATGGGGGGTATGCATTGCACGTCAGTCTGATGGACAGAGATGGGTCATAATGGCTGAGCAGTTCATCAGATGTTATTAGTCTCTTTGTTTCCTTGAATGCTTTTTCACATCTTTCTGACCATTCCCGCTTTGCTCCTGTCTGTAACAGTGTGTTTAGTGGATGCAGCACTGTAGCAATGTTTGGGAGAAACGGTGGTAATGGTTTACAAGGCCCAAGTATGACCTGAGTTGTGACACATTTTCCAGTTTGAGTCCCTATAGCACTGCTTCAATCTTCTCTTGTGACTTATGTAAGCCGTGCTTGTCCTTGACATGGACACAATATGAGATTTCATTTTTGAAAAACTCACATTTCTCTCCCTCTGTGCACAGACCATACTCACTCAGCCTAGTAAGTACTTTACCAAGGTTCTGGAGGTGCTCTTCATCATTTTTGCCAGTCATGATGATGTCATCAAGGTAACATTGTGTTCCTGGGACATCTTGGAGCACCTGGTCCATTGGTCTTTGCCAAATTGCTGGAGCTGATACAATATCAAAGATGAGATGATTATACTGGAACAGTCCCTTGTGAGTGTTGATTGTGAGGAACTTCCTGCTTGACTCCTCAACCTACATTTGCAGATAGGCTTGTGACAAGTCAATGTTTGAAAACCTCTCCCCGCCTGCCAAAGATGCAAAAATGTCTTCTATTCATGGCAGGGGATACTGCACAGTACTCAGCACAGGGCTGATACGCAATATGAAATCCACACATGTGCAAGTGGTTCTGGCCTTCTATTTCTTGATCACCGAGACAATGGGCATAGCCCAATTGCTCCACTCAACCTTGGAGAGAATTCCAGACACTTCCAGGTTCTGAAGTTCAGCATCCACTTTAGGATGTAGTATGTAAAGCACTGGACTTGCTTTGTAGAATCTTGGTGTTGCTGCTTCATTCACTTCAATTCTGGCCTTCATGCCTTTGAGTTTACCAATCCCCTTCTCAATTATCTTCTCATTATCATTAAGCAGCTGTGCCAGTCTCTGGTTAGTTCTACCATCTGGGCTTTGCCTATTGATGTCACACTGACAGCTTTGATTGAGTGTCAGTCTGGTTGGATTTTCCCCAACCATTCATGTCTGAAAAGTGTTGGCCCTCCACTTTTCAATGCATAAGCACTTTTCAATGCAGGTACAAGAGAAGATGGCGACGCGACGCAGCACACAGCAGCCACTCCGGAAAGAATATCTGTTATTTGTTAAGTAGGTTGCTGTGCACAATCCTGATTTGATGGAGATGGACGTCAGAAGCACAGAGGAACATCCGGTGAAACTTCTGAAATGCCTGTTTCACTGCCGCTGCTACTGTGCGATTCAGAATCTCCGGAGGGAAAGGCCCCGAATCCTCGGCTTTGCCTCTTGCTTGGTGGCTGGGGCTGAGGTCGAAGCGCTCAGCAGAGATGGTGCTCCGTGCTCAGCGTCGGAGGGCTGGTCGGAGGCTCGAAGTTTTCAGACAGACTCAGAGTCGGCTGTGGCCTGGTGCTTCCAGGGTGCTGCATCGGCAAGTTTGTGGCACTGGAGGTTCATGGCAGGGAGAGTTTTTCTTCCTTCTACCATCTGCGTGAGATGATGGGGCTAACGGGATTTTGAGACTTTTTTTTACTGTGCCCATGGTCTGCTCTTTATCAAATTACGGTATTGCTTTGCACTGTTGTAACTATATGTTATATTTATGTGTTTTTTGTCAGTTTTAGTCTCGGTCTGTTCTGTGTTTCTGTGATATCATAGTGGAGGAACATTGTATCATTTCTTAATGCATGCATTTCTAAATGACAATAAACGAGGACTGAGTGTCCTCATAATCTAATCTAATAATCTAATCTAAAACTCTAACTGTTGTGTTTGGCCTCTATACATCACATTTACTTTCAGTTTGCCTTCGGAGACACACTTTCGCCCATGTAAGTCCTTAGCATTACTGAGGTATCTTGTGAAAACAGTCTGTTGTTGTCAGCCACTGGAATGATGGACAAAGCTGACCCTGTATTCAGATCCGTTTTGAGTTTTACATGGTGTGTAAAAGAAAACCATGGAACCCATTCAAAGAAAAACATCAAACACCATCATCCAATGCAAAAAAAACCCTAATTGTGCAAATGGCAAAAAAACAAGAAAAAACACAGAATGTAAAACACAATAATGAGGGAGTCCAGGCATGTTCACCTCAGTTTAGTTCTAATTTAATCTAGCACCGTGTTGTTCATTATCTGCAGGCCGTCCTGATCAAAATCATCCAAAATAGCAACAAAAAAGCAATCTTGACCAGAAACCGGAAACACATCATAATGTGAACTACAGAATCTAATCCCCAAACTGCATCAATTAAACCTTGCCTAAGACTCAGGTCTCTGGCACCATCCGTCGACAGCATCAAGGGAGAGAGAGACCATTTGAATGCAGGGACCTTCCTCTGGGAGCACTGAGTGAGAGGAAGAGTGAGACCATCACACACAGCCACCTTTTTCTGAAAGCAGCAAGCAAGTGACCAAAAGATTGCGCTGTATAGTTCATCTTCCACTCTTGCATCAGTGATTTCTATCTTCCTCGATGTTTTAATTGGGAGATTGGTGAGAAATATAGTCTATCATATCTCCAGGCCTCTTGGCCTTGAGGCCACATGACTCACTGAACATCTTCGGAGACAGCAAAGTGCCAGATCGCTCAACTGGCCTGATAGCACAGCACCAAAATGTAGATCGCAGGCTCTAACAGTAGCAGAACCATATTTGAAAGAAAAAGAAGATGTAAAAAGAATGAAAGAAGTAGTTTTGTTAACCACCAGGAGGATTGGTCATGTTGTTCACTGGTGCCATCTTCTTGTCTTAATATTTTAATGTTTCTAATTCTAGATCATGAATACTAGAGATTAGAAGGAGAATCTCAACTGTGATTTTCCATTTTTGTAGCATCCTTTTGTGGGTCTTCCTGTTTTCTGTCCACAGAATTCCATTACTTTAGCACTCACTTTAGCAAATGGAATTTCCATGGATATACCAGGAGAAGTTTTGCCTTACCCACCAATGAGCCAATCCCATTTCAGTTATTCTTTACATCTTCTCTTGAAAGGCTGAACCATTTCACAGGCTAATTTCCCAATTGTCAATAGGATGGCAATCAATGAACAGCATCTTAACTGTTCAGACCCCTATCTCTCATTTTCTTGTGAGCAAAAGCAAGATAAATTTGATTGGGATAGTTGTGTGATCATATGGGCAAATTCTGTCCCACACTAACTCTTAAGATCACAGGACATCCTGGTTCTATGTCTCCATGATCATGAAGAAAATGCTTGTCCTTTGAAGTATGTCCAAGAGTATTCCCAATTCTTAAGAATGAAGATATGACTTTGAAGAACTAATTTAGTAAAACAAGCTTTCTTTTGGAGAGAGCATAGAAAAAAATACAATAACTGGATGAGTGATTGTAAAACTTTCATTTGCTATTCTTCTTGTTCAAAAAATTCAAGATCTAAAAGAGAATGAAAGTTTCACAGCTGCAGAAATATTTTAAGGGAATTAGGCCACTCAAAAAATTTCTGGATGCATGAAGTGCAGTAAGTTTCGGTTAGGTCATGACATTGGGCAGTGCCAGTATATCCTTCTCTTGTGTCACTAAGATCCATTTTCATGATTGACACAAGAGTCTCTCATCATGACGGTTGAGAGAGTTGACATTGTTCATGCCTTTGTCCTGCTTAGCATCAAATACGTATTCTGTCTCACAGTACTGATTCATACACCAAACCATATCAAGCCAGATGTTTTCTAAATATTGAAGTAAAAGCCTCATTGGAGGAGTTATTGCTCCTTGAGTGTTTTCCTCGTTAGCTATAACCATACTTCCCTGCATGGAAATCTTTGCATGATTGTCTTCAAGGGGATAGGAAGGGATGATGGTTGGTGGACAGTTGTCATCAGATCACACTATCATGCAAGAATCAAATGACTCACGAAGAACGTTTTACTTTTTGAGTTAGTCGGTTTCCTTTTCCCAGCAGTGAGAGAGCCTGCAAAATTGAACAGTATTTTACTCAACATTTTCAGTTCTACGTGATTTAGAAACAGAATGCAAGTCTTCTTCTGAATTGTCAACAGTTCTAAGGCAGATGGAATGCAGTTATCACAGGGTGGGAATATTTTACATTGCATGGATAATGGATACTGTGACTGTGCACACATTAGATCCCTGATATTGACAGATCAGTAGCCTGTGACTGAAAAGATCCAAGAGCCTAGTAAGCTAAGGTGCAGACACAGGCAGGGAAACAAAGAATATTAATATAATTTTTTTGTTCTATCTTGATGCTTAGAAGCACTTGTAATTTGGCTTAGACTTTGCTGAGTTAGGAAATACTCTTACATCTTGAGCTAGTTTATTTACACAAGTAGGGATTTGCAAGTTAATTCCGTTCATATCTGTTCCACTGAAATAGGGATGAATGGAGTTCATATTTGACAATCATTTCCTTGATAAACCACAATTCTGTTCATGACTGCCAACATTTATACTTCTCTTCCCCAGTTTTCAGCTTTGGGCTGCCTAGGATGTTATTGCAATGACCAGGTTGACTTAAATATTGTCTCCCAGATTCTACCATTTTAGACCATAAGATTTAGGAACAGAATTAGGACATTTGTCCCATCGAGTCTGCCCTGCCATCTCATCATGGGTAACCCATTCCCTCTCAGCCACAAATTCCTGCCTTCTCACCGTATCCCACACACCCTGACCAATCAAAAATCTATCAACATCTGCCTTAAGTGTACCCCGTGACTCTGACTCCCCAGCAAAATCTCCACAGGTTCGCCACTCTCTAGGGGAAAGAAGTTCCTCCTCATCTCTGTTCTAAAAGGACTCCTCTCTATTCTGAGGCTGTGTCTTCTGGTCTTAGACTCCCCCACCATCCTCTCCACATCCACTCTATCAAGGCGTTTCAACATTCGATAGGTTTCGATGAGGTCAGCCCTCATTCTTCAGAATTCCAGTAGTACAGGCCCAGAGTCATCAAATGCTCTTCATATGACAAGCCTTTCAATCCTGTAATTATTTTCATGAACCTCCTTTGAACCGTCGCCAATGTCAGCACATCCTTTTTTAGATAAGGGGCCCAAAACTGTTCACAGTACTCCAAGTGAGGCCTTACCAGTGCTTTATAAAGCCTCAACATTACATCTTATTGCACCTCAGATGTTTGAAATTTCTCTCCATTTAGAAAATAGTCTATGCTTTTATTTATGAATTTATTAATATTTTTATTGCACATTTGTCTGCAGCACATTCTCCATCTCATCTTAACGCAAACACCAGAGTTTTATTTATGAAGCATTATCCTCTGGACAACACTTCAGGCAACACTTCACTTGTGAGTCTGTTGGGGTCATCTATTGCATCCAGTGCTCCTGGTGCGACCTCCTCTACATTGGTGAAACCTGACGCAGATTGGGGGACCACTTCGTCGAGCACCTTCACTCCATCCGCCACAACAGGCAGGATCTCCCAGTTGCCACCCACTTCAACTCTGCTTCACATTCCCATTCGGATATGTCCATACATGGCCTCCTCTACTGCCATGATGAGGCCAAACTCAGGTTGGAGGAGCAACACCTCATATACCGTCTGGGTAGTCTCCAGCCCTTTGGCATGAACATTGAGTTTTCCAACTTCCAGTAATTCCCTCCCCCTCCCTTCCCCCATCCCAGTTTCACTCTGCCTCCTCCCCCAGCTGCCTATCACCTCCTGCATGGTTCCGCTTGCTTCTACTACCCATTGTGATTTCTCCTATTCCTTCTTCACCTTTCCTGCCTATCCCCTCTGTGCTTCCCCTCCCCTACCCCTTGATCTTTCCCCTTACTGGTTTTTCACCTGGCATCTACCAGGCTTCTCCCCCCACCTTCTTTATAGGGCCCTTGCCCCTCCCTCTTCAGTCCTCATGAATGGTCTCAGCCCGAAGCATTGACTGTTCGTTTCCACAGATGCTGCCCAACCTGCTGAGTTCCTCCAGCGTGTTGTGCGTGATCCTCTCGACAAAGTAGGCCTCATGCCTTGATTGTAAATGACAGCATTTACTAATTTGCTGCTTTTGTCATTTAGATGACCTTTTCCAGCACTGCAATGTGAAGTTCAGTTGTTTGATTAGTGTGAGATAATCAATATTGCAGCTGCTTGCAGATTGCCAATCTTGGGGTCAAACGACAGGAACTACGTTATTCCATGGAAATTTTCTTGTTGCAGAACAATTGTGCTCACCATCTGGACTAGTTGTCAGAAGACCAGCAAATTCCCTGCTCTCAATAGTCACCAGAAATCATCCTCCCCAGGAGAGAACAAGATTGGGCTCAGTTATGCAGCCCTGTAACCAGCCAGCACTTGTTCAGCCTCTTACATTGAAACTGACCACTTGCTAAGATACCAGAAGTCTGCTGGCACTTACACACCATTTGCATTTTCATGGGTAGGAGTGGATAAAAGATTTGCAAGGAGGAGCACGTGTGTGCATTGGGAATCAAAAGGTGGTTTTCCACAAATGTTCCTTAATCTAGAACTGAAAATTTTGCATCAACCCAACAGAATAACAGATCACAAACTGTGGCAAACATTTCCTTCATTTTGTTGTCATTGCTGTAGGACCAGCAAATGAAGTTATTTTCCTTGTGATCTCATCGAATTCCCATCAGTTGATATTCAGGCCTATGGAAACAGCATGAAATACAGAACACACATAATATTGTATAGCTTGTACCCTGACCCTGTCTTTATATGCGTTATCCCTTCTGATCAATCAAACTAATTGCTTTATTCCTGTCCAACTTTTAAGTTGGTCAGATGTTAGACTGCTGGGGTAATTATGTCTGATTTGTTATTTTAGGCCAGGTTGTGGAAAGCTCTTTATTGCTGTCATGGGCTATCAAGTCTCTTTGAAACAGTAGCTGTGGGACTGATGTTGCCTGCAGATAGATTTATCTAATAGATGGATTGTGACAGAGAACTGTCAGCTTGCCAAATGTATTCCTCAGCAGGCTCAATGTGGAAAGACATGGCCAATTTCCAGCTGGCTACTGGCCAGTATCAAAATCCAATTTACAGATAGCTTCAGCTTGCTACCTGTTCTTGGACCATCGCTTTAACTCTTTCACTGTACACTACATTGTACTTATCTTGGAAAAGCACTATGCTTTGTACAGTGCTCGTGAAAAGAGCTGTAGTAACATCATAGCAGGAAGTCCTTTCAATTGGCACAATTATGATTATGCATGAAGACTAGTGTTTCAGAAATTTTTTATGTGGAATTGCAAATAATGTTCTTACCATTAGTAATTCTTTTGATTTGTGGGTCAACGATCTGACTCAATGATTCAAGTGCAACAATGATCAATTACAATATTGTTTCCTCCATATTATCCCATTATATACCTGGATTAAGTAGAAGAAAGATGATGGGACTACACGTTTGTGATATCAAGCAAGATGAGCAAAAACAAGGCAGATTATTGTTGCCTGGTTTATCTTGAATTTGAGGTCACAATAGTGGATTTAGTACTGGATATAATGATGAACGTTTGAGATTACAAGGGACCTGTGGGGCAAATATGTCAAAGGGAGATTTCCACAATTTATCATGTGTTATGCACCGAGAAAAGCTGGCACAATGTTTGCACCACAAGCCCTTCAAACAAATATTATAGCAAATATTACGTATGGAGTAAACCTCCAAAAACCATCCAACTGCAATGCGAATATATTTGTACTTAAATAAAGAAACCCAAATTGTACAGAATACATCAGGTATGTTTCACTTGTGCCGTGTCTGGTAACAGGAATTATCTACATTTTTGCTTCAACCCTTTTGCAATAAAGGCTAACATGCAATTTGTTTTAATAGGTACATTTGATGTCAGAGAAATGTATACAATATACATCCTGAAATTCTTTCTCTACACATACATCCATGAAAACAGAGGAGTGTCCCAAAGAATGAATAACAGTTAAACATTAGAACCCCAAAGCCCCCCCAGCCCCCCTGTATGCACAAGCAGCAGCAAAGCACTGACTCCTCCCCCATCCCCAGCAGCAAAAAAAAAGCATCGGTGCCCTCCTCCGAGCACTCAAGCATGCAGCAAGCATCAATAAAGACACAGACTTGCAGTACCCCAAAAACTTATACGTTCATCCTAATTATGTGCTGTTATTTCCTTATGTCCCATTAATAATTTCCTCAACCTTTATCTCTAATGGACATGTATTTACTTTTGCCTTTTGCTTCCTTTTGCAAACTTGTAGAAACTCACACTGTTTGTTTTTGTATATCTTGTCATCCTTATTTGTTATACTATATTCTGAATCCAGGTCACCATTACTGTTCCCAAAATAATATACCTTCTCTTTGACACAAGGGTTTGACCCAAAACAATTAACTATTCCTTTGACTCACAGATGCTGTGTGACCCATTGAGTTCCTTCAGCAGATGGTCTCTGGCTCCAGATTCCATCAGCCGCAGTATCTGCCTTCTCTTTGAATTTGATATTGTGTCTACTGCCCTTGCAGTGCTGATATACAAAGCTATGCAGTGAGTTAAACACCTTCTTAAAAATCATCCAAGATAGAAACTTCCTTCAGGGTTTTTAATGAGATCTTACTTGTGAAACAGCAAAAAGTTAAGTAAAATCGATTAAATTCAAAATAGAATCATTATGTACCTGAACATATTGCACTAATACTGTCAATTATTCTCATGATCAGTGTTAATCAAGATAAACATAACATAAGAACATAAGAAATAGGAGCAGGAGTAGGCCATCCGGCCCATCAAACCTGCCCTGCCATTCAATAAGGTCATGGCTGATATGTCCGTAAACTCAACTCCATCTACCTGCCTTTTCCCCATAACCCTTAATTCCCCTACTATGTAAAAACCTATCTAACTGTATCTTAAATACATTTAGTGAAGAAGCCTCAACTGCTTCCCCAGTCAGAGAATTTCACAGATTCACCACTCTCTGGGAAAAACAGTTTCTCCTCATCTCCATGCTAAATCTTCTCCCCGAATCTTGAGGCAATGTCCCCTAGTTCTAGTCTCACCTACCAATGGAAACAACTTTCCCACTTCTATCTTATCTATCCCTTTAAAAATTTTGTGTGTTTCTATAAGATCCCCTCTCATTCTTCTGAACTCCAGAGAGTATAGTCCCAGGCGATTCAATCTCTCCTCATAGGTTAACCCCTTCATCCCTGGAATCATCCTGGTGAACCTCCTCTGCACTGCCTCCAAAGCTAGTATATCCTTCCTCACGTATGGAGACTAGAACTGCACATAGTACTCCAGGTGTGGCCTCACCAGTACCCTGTATAGTTGCAGCATGACCTCCCTGCTCTTGAATTCAATCTCTCTAGCAATGAAGGCCAACATTCCGTTTGCCTTCTTAATAACCTGTTGTACCTGCAAGCCAACTTCTTGCGATTCATGAACAAGCACTCCCAAGTCCCTCCACACAACAGCATGCCGCAATCTTTCACCATTTAAATAATAATCTGCTCTTCTATTATTCCTTCCAAAGTGGATGATCTCGCATTTACCAGTGTTGTATTCCATCTGCCAGACCTTGGCCCACTCACTTAACCTATCTATATCCCTCTGCAGATTCTCCACATCCTCCGTACAATTTGCTTTTCCACTCAGTTTAGTGTCATCAGCAAATTTTTCTACACTACGCTCAGTCCCCTCTTCCAAATCATCAATGTAAATGGTAAACAGCTGCGGGCCCAGCACCGAGCCCTGCGGTACCCCACTCACCACAGACTGCCAACAGGAGAAACACCCATTTACACCAACTCTCTGCCTTCTATCGGTTAACCAATCCACTATCCATGCCAATACATTTCCTCCGACTCCATGCATCCGTATCTTATTTATAAGTCTCTTGTGCAGCACCTTATCGAGCGCCTTCTGGAAATCCAAGTATATGACATCCACCTGTTCCCCTCTATCCACTGCACTCATTATGTCCTCCAATAACTCCAGAAAGTTTGTCAAACAGGACTTACCCTTTCTGAATCCATACTGCGTCTGTCTAATGGAACCACTCCTCTCTAAATGTTTTGCTATTTCTATATCACACACATGCAATATTCCATTACTAGGCTGTGTAGACTAGAGTCAATTTGTTGCACAACAATATCTTAAGACAATAAGACCATAAGATATAGGAGCAGAAGTAGACCATTCAGCCCATCAAGTCTGCTCCACCATTCAATCATGGGCTGATCCAGTTCTTCCAGTCATCCCCACTCTCCTGCCTTCTCCACATACCTTTTGATATCCTCGCTAATCAAGAACCTATCTATCTCTGCCTTAAATGCACCCAATGACTTGGCTTCCACAGCCACTCGTGGCAACAAATTCCACTGATTTACCACCCTCTGACTAAAGCAATTTCTCATCATCTCATTTCTAAATGGACATCCTTCAATCCTGAAGTCATGCCCTCTTGTCCTAGACTCCCCTACCATGGGAAGTAACTTTGCCATATCTAATCTGTTCAGGCCTTTTTACGTTCAGAATGTTTCTATGAGATCCCCCCTCATTCTCCTGAACTCCATGGAATACAGCCCAAGAGCTGCCAGACGTTCCTCATACGGTAACCCTTTCATTCCTGGAATCGTTCTCGTGAATCTTCTCTGAACCCTCTCCAATGTTGGTATATCCTTTCTAAAATAAGAAGCCCGAAGCTGCAAACAATACAATAGCTTGATAGCAATAAATGGTAATTATAATACTTCCTTCAAAATATATCTACTACCAATGTTTACCAATATTAAAAAAGCTTGACGCTCCCAGATATTGTTGTTTCAAGGACAAGTAAAGAGGGGATGACGATGGATGTCTTTCTACACAACATAAATGCACAGGAAATGATATAAAAAACAGCTGATGTTCAGGAAGTGAAGTTCATACGAAATGAACTTTGCCTCTAGAGATCAGAAATTTCATCACCTGACACCCATAGGATGTTAATTACTGAAAATGTCAAATGATAATTTTGTTAAGTCTTTGACAAAGGAAGGAAAGTCTAAGAGACTAGTCTTAAGCAGTCTTACTACACGGTCTTCAACCATTTTCACTTTGAAAATACCGGCCTTGATGACATTCTTGGTGGAAAATGACATTCTTGGCAAGAAATACTAGGTCATGTAACCATGAGGAGAGTGTGAGCAACACAAACAAAATGCTGGTGGAACTCAGCAGGCCAGGCAGCGTCTATGGAAAAGAGTACAGTCAACGGTTTCAGGCCGAGATCTTCGGCAGGACACTACAGTCGACGGTTTCGAGCCGAGACCTATCAGCAGAGTGTGAGCTGATTAGTTTTTTTTATACTTTATTTTCTAAATTTTCAAAAAAAACCAATGAAATCAACAAGAACATACCAGCTCAGACATGTGTAAAAATGAAATTAGCAAAAAAAGACATAACATCAGAGGGATGCCTATTGTACAAAGTGCTCAAAAATACTGAACATCAGATCTCAAATGAGGGCCGTGAGAAATCAGCTGGGGGCAAATTGTTCATCCGTCCCCGGCCTTGTCCAGGTAGGCAAGAAATGGATCCATATAACCGAAAGTTTTTTAATTGAGTTGGTTCTCAAGAACCTAACTTTCTCCATCTGTATGACTGAGATCATATCAGCCATCCATCTCCGAAAGGAAGGGAGAGAAGGTGATTTCCATTCCCTCAAGTTAAGTCGTTTGGCAACAATCATCCCCAGCATCAGAGATTGTTGTATGGCTGCAGGGAAACAAATAGTAGATTGCTAGCAGCCAAATATAGCGAGACCAGCTTCCAAGGGGAAGGATCTTTTATAGGCCTTTGAGTACCAGTCAAATATTTTGGACCAAAATCCAGTCAGTAATGGGCAAAAGCAAAAGGTATGTGACAAAGTGTCTTCTGTCCCTTGGCATCTATCACACATTGGCGAGACAGAAGGGTAAATCCTGTGCAATCTAAGTTTAGAGTAATGGAGATGGTGGACAACTTTAAACTGGATCAGTTTGTGCCTGCTGTGAGCTGATTAGTTTGACGCCATCTGGTGGCATGATCAGCTGGGTTGAGATCAGTAGGAACTTGGTTTCATTGACTCTTCTGGGTTGTAGATAGTGAAATTGTTGTGTAGGTGCTTGGAATTTTCAAGCCTTTAAGATCTTGAAGGTAAGAACACTGCTACTGCCACCATTGTGTATTTAATAATTCAGTAATATTCAAGTAATATTGTAAATATATTGTTTGATTAAGCATTCTTGTTGTTTACATAACGCATTGCAGATTACGTGTAAAAGTACATAAATGGCACACGTCATCACAGCACCGCATAACACAAGTGCACCTCGCTTAAACTAAAACATGAAGTTAGACTTACTTTCCTGGTCCTATGATTTTTGTTTAAATAGTTTGATATTTTGGAGTTATGAAACAGTGGTGATGAGGAAGTTTTAATGAACCCGAGATGACTACCTAAGTGTTAAAGCATAGTGAGACATTCAAGTTTTTAAAAAGAACAGCGAGAAGCAATTGAGTAAAAAAACAGTGCAGCACGTTTTTATTTTCTTTGGAGCAACACACTTTCTAAAACAGAATTGGACCCTGGCTCAGCTGTTTCAGTCAGTGCACAAAATGACTATGAACGGCATGTCGAAGATACTGAACTAAAGCCTGCAGATATCCAACTTATATTGGAGAAAAGATAACTCCTGTGGAAATGACATTCATAACAGAGAGATACAACAACCAACATGTCATATTGGGCTTGTAGGTTGTAAAAACAGCTGGGCTCGCGTGGTGGGGACGTGATTGGCTGAGACAACTACAACTTGAGTGGAGATCCATTCACCGTTTTCATGCCACATCCCTTGTAATAGAATCAACTAAAAGCAAAATAAGGAAGTTGCTGGATGATCCCACAACTGTCTCCATGCTGTACATCATGAACCATTGTGCAACAGAGGGTGAAAAGTTGTCGGTGCCATCCTCTGTGCCTCTGATTGTAAAGTGTATTGGACAAGATTTGGTAAGTAATGATTTGGTATGTCAACAAATACTTCTATAAATGTACCATGGAGAGCATTCTGACAGGCTGCACCACTGTCTGGCATGGGGTGGGGGGTGGGGGGGGCTACTATACAGGACCAAAAGAAGCTGCAGAGTGACAAAAATTTAGTCAGCTCCATCTTGGGTACTAGCCTACAAAGTACACAGGACATCTTCAAGGAGCGGAGTCTCAGAAAGGCAGCATTCATTATTAAGGACCTCCAGCACCCAGAGCATGTCCTTTTTTCACTGTTACTATCAGGTAGGAGGTACAGAAGCCTGAAGGCAGACACTCAGCAATTCAGGAACAGCTTCTTCCCGTCTGCCAC
The DNA here is from genome assembly GCF_963921235.1 of Mobula hypostoma. Lineage (NCBI taxonomy): Eukaryota > Metazoa > Chordata > Chondrichthyes > Myliobatiformes > Myliobatidae > Mobula > Mobula hypostoma. The sequence continues at coordinate 57,920,884 of NC_086107.1, forward strand.
CTGATTCCTAAATGGACATTGGACCCTTGAACACTACCTCACTTTTAAATATATATTATTTCTGTTTTTTTGCACGATTTTTAATCTATTCAATATGCCTATATGTAATTTATTTATTATTATTTTTTCTTCTTCTTCTATATTATGTATTGCATTGAACTGCTGCTGCTAAGTTAACAAATTTCATGATACATGCCAGTGATAAAAAACCTGATTCTGATTCTAACAAAGGAAAATCCATGCTACTCAGAGGAATCGTGAAAGTGATGAAAGCAGTGGTCCAACTACAACAGTTTTTGCAGGCAACGTATCTGAGAAAACTTTTAATTTGCTGATCAGGCAGGTACTTGTGAAATGTGGCTTGTTTTTAAGCTGGAAGGGGTTTCAAGGAGCTTCATAAAAGTTACAAGCATTCGGCTTTTGTGAGAATAAAGCACCAGAATCTGTGTGCATTAAGGTCATTGCATGAACTTAAACTGGGAGGCAAAAAGCTACTTTTAAAAGTAAGTGCAAAGACCAAAGCCCAGCTGGATGAATGGAACTCCAAAAAGAGAGGAGTCAATGGAGATATGAAAACAAAGGATTCATTAAATGATGTTGTGGATGAGGAAACCAAGAGTAGAGATCAGATCATAAAGGGAACAACAGAAGGATTAGCAAGAGAATAAAATACTCCAGTGAACTAAATGCACCTTCCCAAGAGCTAGATACACATCCGACAAAGAAGAAAATGAAAAGGAGTGGGATCAAGAGCATGAATGAGATCAGAGCCACGAGTGAGACCATGATAGAGATCATGAGAGAAGCAAGGATCGAAGTAGATCCAGAGTGAAAAACTGAGAAAAGGAGAAGAAAGGTGCTCAGAGCTCTCGGAACCACTTCCTGCAGTCTCAGAGTCAACTCCTTCATCCACCATCATGGAGGAAGCCCCGGAACCTGAGATTGTTTCACAGCCACAAGTTTCACCTACCAAGTAGAATGGCCTTGCTTGTCAGGAAAGATGTTATCCCACAAGAGTAAGAACTCCTCCACTGTGATTTTAGGCCTGAATGGGACAATTTAAAATTTTCTATGCTGTTCACTTCCATATAGTAGTTGTATTATATTGTATACTGTGTCCATGTATATAGACACTGGGAACAGTCCGGACTCTGTGGCGCAGGGGTTCGGGGTTCAGGTCCTGATGGTGATGACCCAGTCAGGGTCTTCAGCTGGACCCTTCATGGTTACATTACATCTGCCAACAAAAATCTTTGGATGTGAGAGACAAGAACAAGAAAACCGGCTTAATATTACCTGGATGAACAAGGTCCATGCCAGTGGTTTGGAAACCAGGACCATGTGGCAAGAAATAGCTACCAGAACAAACCATAAATGAACAAGACTGGACAACATGGAATTAATGGAATGCCACTTTAACAGCAACACACATGAAAGAGTGGACGGCTATGTGCAGAGCCAAAAGAGATGGGGGAGATTTTGAACAATTTCTTTTCTTCGGTATTCACTAAGGAGAAGGATATTGAATTGTGTAAGGTAAGGGAAGCAAGTAGGGTAGTTATGGAAACTATGCTGATTAAAGACGAGGAAGTACTGGCGCTTTTAAAGAATATAAAAGTGGATAAGTCTCTGGGTCCTGACAGGATATTCCCTAGGACCTTGAGGGAAGTTAGTGTGGAAATAGCAGGGGCTCTGACAGAAATATTTCAAATGTCAATAAAAATGGGGATGGTGCTGGAGGATTGGTGTATTGCTCATGTTCCATTGTTTAAAAAGGGTCCTAAGCGTAAATTTAGCAATTATCAGCCTGTGAGTTTGACATCAGTGGTGGGTAAGTTGATGGAAATTATTCTTAGAGGTGGTATATATAATTATCTGGATAGACAGGGTTTGATTAGGAACAGTCAATATGGTTTTGTGCATGGAAAGTCATGTTTGACAAATCTTATTGAATTTTTTGAAGCGGATACTAGGAAAGTTGAAGAGGGTAAAGCGGTGGATGTCTATATGGACTTTAGTAAGGCCTTTGACAAGGTTCCACACAGAAGGTTAGTTAGGAAGGTTCAATCTTTAGGTATTAATATTGAAGTAGTAAAATGAATTCAGCAGTGGCTGGATGGGAGACGCCAGAGAGTAGTGGTGGATAACTACTTCTCACGTTGGGAGGCCGGTATCTAATGGTGTGCCTCAGGGATCTGTACTGGGTCCAATGTTGTTTGTCATATATATTAATGATCTGGATGATGGGGTGGTAAATTGGATGAGTAAGTATGCAGATGATACTAAGATAGGTGGAGTTGTGGATAACGAAGTAGGTTTTCAAAGCTTGCAGAGAGATTTAGGCCAGTTAGAAGAGTGAGCTGAAAGATGGCAGATGGAGTTTAATGCTGATAGATGTGAGGTGCTACATTTTGGTAGGACTAATCAAAATAGGACATACATGGTAAATGGTAGGGCATTGAAGAATGCAGTAGAACAGAGGGATCTAGGAATAGTGGTGCATAGTTCCCTGAAGGTGGAAGCTCATTTGGATAGGGTGATGAAGAAAGCTTTTGGTATGCTGGCCTTTATAAATCAGAGCATTGAGTATAGGAGTTGGGATGTAATGTTGGAATTGTACAAGGCGTTGGCAAGGCCAAGTTTGGAGTGTTGTGTACAGTTCTGGTCACTGAATTATAGGAAAGATGTCAACAAAATTGAGAGAGTACAGAGAAGATTTACTAGAATGTTACCTGGATTTCCTAAGTTACAGAGAAAAGTTGAACAAGTTGGGTCTTTATTCTTTGGAGCATAGAAGGTTGAGGGGGGACTTGATAGAGGTATTTAAAATTATGTGGGGGACAGATAGAGTTGACATGGATAGGCTTTTTCCATTGAGAGTGGGGGAGATTTAAACAAGAGGACATGAGTTGAGAGTTAAGGGGCAAAGGTTTAGGGGTAACATGAGGGGGAATTTCTTTACTCAGAGAGTGGTAGCTGTGTGGAACGAGCTTCCAGCAGAAGTGGTTGAGGCAGGTTCGATGTTGTCATTTAAAGTTAAATTGGACAGCTATATGGACAGGAAAGGAATGGAGAGTTATGGGCTGAGAGCAGGTTGGTGGGACTAGGTGAGAATAAGAGTTCGGCACAGACTAGAAGGGCCGAGATGGCCTGTTTCCATGCTGTAATTGTCATATGGTTATATGTTATATGGTTAAAGAGGATACATCAAACCATTCGTGTTTCTGCAGGTTTCTGGGAGAGGTAATACCAAGGTAGGATAAATACCAGTTTTCTTTGTTGGGATCTGGTGGAGGAGCTAACACAACATGACTTCTTCTGAAGAGTCTCTCCATGAACTCCACATAATGTTTGCTCATTTTTGGTTTTCTTCTCAACGTGTGATTGAGGGCTATGAGTTGACCTAGTTCCTGCTCCCTATTGTTCGGTAGTTGCCATGGAGAGCAAAATGGAAGAGGAGCTACCCAACTGTTCGACTTGTCTTTGCTAAGCTCTTTGTTCATGATTCAAAGAAAGACCTCATCTCCAATGCAAGGTTCCAGATTATAATAATCTTCTGCAGGTATGCTGGAACCAGTAGTAGCTCAAGCTGCCGGCCCTGAATGAAGAGCTGATATGTCCTGTTCACTGTTACACTCAGAGCAGTGTATGTTAGCTTTAGTAAGATGCTTTGGCTGTTGTCATGGCAAAGCATGACTGATTCTGGCTCTAGGCTCACTGCTATTTAAGCCAGCTGTTGCTTCATACACCTTTTCCTTGGCTAAAGTAGCCTTAGCTTCACACTCCTTGAGTGCACTCAGTGTAGCCTCAGCACATGCTCTCTCCATGTCTATACAAGATTAATACATTTGCATTTCAACTTTGCGCTTAGCGTACACTGCTCTCCTTCTTGCTGCCACAGCACAGGTGCGGGCCCATATTGCAGCTATGCTAGTTGTGGTTGTGTTTGAGCGTCTTGAAGATGCAATCGATGTGCCACATTCTAACCTGACTTCCAGGGCTTGGCGATCGACGTTGCTGAGACCAGAGGCTGATATCGTTGCGTATGGCGTTCAGCCACATTTCCAGTCCACAAGTGATGCCTTTGAGGGCAAGTTATCTTTTCACTCTACTGCCCTCACAGTACTGATTTATAAAGCTATGCAGTGAGGTAAACACTTTATCAAAAATCACCCGAGACAAGAGCTTGCTTTGGGGTTTTAAATGAAATCTTACTTGTGAAACTGCAAAAAGTTAAGTAAAATACATATTAAATTCAATACTGAATCGTCAACAACAGCTTAATAGCAATAAACGATAAACATATCTTCAAAAAATATCTACTAAGTGTTTTCCAATGTTAAGGAAGCATAAGACTCACAGAAACTGCTGTTTCAAGGGCAAATAAAGAGGGGATAGAAATGTCTTTCTACACTGTGTGCTTCAAGTCAAAATCCAAATTAAGCTGCGCAGGAAATGATATAAAAAAAACTTACATCCAGGAAGTGATGCCATTTAAAATGAACTATGCGTCTAGAGGCCAGAATATTGTGTCAACATTTTTATGCAGTGATGAATGGATCATCTGGTGGGTCATTATTTCTCAATTAAATATATCGTTGTTGAAAATTACGAAATGTCTCCTAATCAGTTTGAGTTTGTGATTGGTGGAATATTAATAACACAGTTTGCACTGGGTTAGCATTACATTGTGCATTTGTACAGCCCAGGTTGACTGACTTTTATATCTTTTAACTTGTGGAGTGTTGCTATGGCTGATATGGCCAAATTTAATGAAATATCGCTCCTAATTTGTCTTTGATGAAGAGTCAGTTCTTGAACATTGCAGCTACACTTGCAGTCCTCTTTAGTATAGGATTCCAGGAATTTGATCCTGTAATGTTATCAAGTCTGACTTGGAGATGGTGTTACTCTGACTTATCTGCTGCTCTTGCCCTGTTAGGTGGTAATAATGTGATTGAAAAAAAGAAATAGTGAATTGTTGAGAGTATTGTGTAAGTATGTTTTAGGTGGTGTATGGAGTGCCAGCCAATCATGGAAGCTTTCTCCTGTACGATGATGAACTTTGAGTCTTATTCAAAGCGCACTCATTCAGATGACTGGAGGGTATTCAATTATTTTCCTGATTTGAACATTGCAAGGATGGTGGATGACTTTGGGGAATTGGGAAGGAAGTTCATCGCCATGGAGTCTCACCTGCTATTGTTGTCACAGTGACAGTATTGAGCAGTTTTGGTCAATGTCAGTATTCAAGGGAACTGATGGTAGACAATTCAACAATGGCAATAAAGTTCAATGTCCATGTGAGAAGCATTGAATGTTGTGTCTTTGAAAATGATTATTGCCTATTATTTGGTGCACAAGTGTTGCTTGCAAGTCTTGCCAAATGTGAACAAACTCCTTTTATTTAATGCTGGATTACAAACAGAACTGTGCAGTTTGTACATTAACAAACATCGTCATTTCTAATCACTGATGAAGCAGATGAAGATGGTAACTTCTAGGCCATGTTAAAGATGGTAATTCTGATCAAAAGTTAACTCTGTTTCTCCCTCCAAATGGTGTTTCACCTGATGCGTCTTTTTGCATTCTCTGTCATTATCTCATCATTATTTATACTATCTGCATTATTATGCATCCAAAAAAAGCTCTGAAATACAACCCAGTGCTTTCATGAATACACTTCTCTGTACACTTTAAATTTTTAAAACAGCAGTCAGCTTAAGAAAGGAGAGACCAATGAAGAAAGCACAATAGATCGTAGGAGTGATTCATTTAACTTATTTATTCGAAAAAGTGTTTCCAAATTGGTTTTGACCCCTCATTTTAATGCAGTAGTAAAAGGAAATTGTTACTAATTTAGAAGTTCTTCATGCTAAATTGACTCCTTAGTTTAAGAAATTTAGAGGCCATGTTTTGTACCATTTCTTTTGATTGCCTTCTTTCATCACAGATGTTACTGAGAATGATTTCTGTAACATGAAATATTTGGAAGGTGAATTCTGCATCTGTGCTCCAAGTCTTTGATTCATAACTCGGCTTCTTGACCTGAGGGCTGTACTGATGAATTCCAGCTGAGACTTTAACTGTTGCGACATGATTTGGAAACACAAAGGAACTTCCAGAACTTTGATATATTGTTGGTTTGATTTGTAATTAAAAGCCCAATTTTGATTTCCTGATAAAAATTTGTTAGCAATTCTCTGACATAAAAGGTATCAAATGAAATTATAAATGGCTAATATTTTTAATTAGATGGATTTTAAATCTTTTGATGTGGAGGATCTCCTTTTTGAAAGATGTTTGTAATGAGTTGGAAGGCTGTAGGGACAAGTTCCACCAAATGGTTTGAACATGATTCTGTACTGCTGAAGGTGTCTTCTTTCAGATGAGCCATCAAACTCGGCACCATCATTCTGACAGATAGGTCTAACACATCTTGTGATACTATTTATGGGAAAGCATTAAAATCCAATTATCTGCTCTCTACTGCATTGCAGTGTAAGGTTTGTTCATCACGTTAATTCCCCATTCACTTCCAAAATGATTAAATTGCCTGTGGCCTCCCACACAATCCCAGTGGTGCCCAGCATAAGCTTGAGGAACAGTACCTCATCTCTGCCTAGGCACCTTGTAGCTTTCTATACCAATGTCAAGAACTTCACATAGTTTGGTTTTTCAGATTGTGTTGACCTGCCCAGTTCTGCAGTAAAATGATCTTTGTAAATTAAGTCAGTTTTTCTCTCACTACTAAGACCGTGATCTGTTGTGTATTCTCGGTTTTCTCTTTTTTTCTGGTTTGACTGCAGCTTGGCCTGCATTTCCTAGCTTTAAAATGTTCCTTTCTTTATTTTCTCTCTCTCTAACTGTCCTCTTAAACCAGTTGGCTCTGTCAACATTAAAATCACTTGGTGACCCCTGTTCCACCCTATCAGAAAATATTTTGCTTTTCCTATCTACCTTCCCTCAACTTTCAGCAATTTAAAGTCAACTTCTATTCACACTGTTGCAGTTTTGATGTAGAATCTTCAACCTGACTGTAGCATTCAGTACTACCATCCCCTAAAAACTAATCAATAAGCTCCAAGACCTGGGCTTCAACACCTCCTTGTGCAACTGAATCTTCCACTTCCTCATTTGCAGGGCCCAGTCAGTTCAGATTGCCAACGACATTGTCGCCACAATCTCCCTCAGCACAGCTGCAACACAAGGATATGCACTTAGATCCCTGCTCTTCTTGCCTTATGCCTGTGACTGTGAGGCTAAGCACAGCTCCAATGCCATATGTAAGTTTGCTGATGACACCACTGTCATTGGCCAAATCAAAGGTAGTAATGAAGCAGCGTGTTGGAGGGAGATTGAAAATCTGGCTGAGTGGTCTCACAGCAACAACCTGCCACCCAACGTCAGCAAGGCCAAGGAGGTGATTATTGATTTCAGGAGGAGGAAGCTGGAGATGCATGAGCCAGTCCTCTCTGGGGTATCAGAGGTGGAGGGCATCAGCAACTTTAAGTTCCTTGGTGTTATCATCTCAGGAGATTTGTCCTGGGTCCGGCATGTGAATGTCCGGTGATGAACAGCAACATCTTACAAACAGACTACAGAACTAGGAGATTGTTTGCTTCTTTTAGAATCAAAAGTAGGGGCGCTCAACCTTTTTCATGCCACAGAGCACTACCATTAACAGTGGGGTCCATGGACCCCAGGTTGAAAATCCTTGATCTAGATGTACTCCTTCTTCTGAACTCAAAATGATTACAGCCTGGAATTTCCCTTTTAAGTATGTATTTTTTTGCCTGACTGAACGATCTGGCAGTTCGGTGATCTCCTGCAGGATTTGACGCGGAATGCGACTACAGCCCTCCCTGGGGGTGGCTGCATCAATTCCTTATGGCAGAGTGCAAAGTCGTGGGTGGCTCCATTATATCACATTGATTGAAGTGTTGAGCAGGGTTAGAATTGACGAGGATGAAAGTGGAAGATGAGCAGATGTTCAGTGCCGTCTGTCTGTGGTTGCCCAGTCTCCCTCTACCTGCTACAGGCACAAGGTGCAGGAGTCTTTGTCCCACACTGCCAAGTTTGATCGCTTTGGGGGCTTGTGGTGTGTGAACTCAATTTCGGCTGCAGTTTGATGTTTAACGTTCTCGTCACTGAATGCGTTTTACTATTTGAGAAATTTGATTGAGATGCCTCGGCACAGAACTGGATCTGTGGATGTGGCCTTCAGCCATCAACACAGCGCTGAACTGATTGACTTGGTGACTTTGGCCACAGTCATCAGCTCCAGGACCAGCTTACCTCGTCTCAGCAGCTCGTGGCTGTAGACTTACTTTAGGGGATTTTGTGGTTTAATGTTCTATATGTTATTTGTTTGCTTTTTGAAGTTTATGTGATATGTTCTTTTTGCATGGTTTTGTATGTTTCTTTTTTCTTTAAATGGGTTCTATTGTGCTTCTTCATTTTGTGTCTGTCTGCAAGAAGAATAATCTCAAGGTTGAGCACTGTATACATAGTTTGATAATAAATGTACTTTGAACTTTGAACTCTTGAACTTTAAGTGCCATTATGAAGAAAGCTGGGAGAGCCTCTACTTCCATAGATGTTGGTGAAGATCTGGCATGTCGTCTAAAACTTTGACAAACTGTGATGGAATGTATATTGACTTGTCACATCATGGCCTGGTATGGAAACACCAATACCCTTGTACAGAAAAGCCTACAAAAAGTAATGAGTATGGCCCAGTCCATCACGGATAAAGCCCTCCCCACCATTGAGCACACCTGCATGAAGTACTCTGGCAGAAAAGCAGCAGCCATCATCAAAGACGCCCATCATCCAGGCCATATGCTCTCTTCTTGCTGCTGCCATTAGGAAGAAGTTGCAGGAGCCTAAAGACTACCACCAAGTTCAGGAGCAGTTATTACCCTACAACTATCAGACTCTTGATCAGAGGGAATAACTTCACTCATCTTCACTTGCCCCTTCACTGAATTGCTCCTGCAGCCTATGGATTCATTTTCAAGGAGTCCTCATCTCATATTTTCAATATTATTTATTTAATATTTTTTCTCTTTTTTATTTGCACACTTTGTTGTCTTTTTTTGCTCCTTGGTTGTTGTCCGTCTTGTTGGCGGTGTATCCACATTGATTTTTAAGGTGTTTCTTGTAGTTACTATGGTTGCCCACAAGAAAATGAATCTCAGGGTTGTATATGATGACATACAATATATGTTCATTGATAATAAATGTACTTCAAACTTTGAAATATTAACTTTCTTTATCTCTCCACAGATGCTGCCTACCTTGCTCTCTTTCTAAAGTTTTTTAGCTAATAGTTAAAGAATTTTTGTGCCTATTTGCTATATTACATCATTTTCAAAATTTGTTGTAAAGTGCTTAGGATGTCCTGGGGTTATCTGAAAAATCATAGATGCAGTCTTTATTTTTACTGTTCAAAGGTGAAAGCAATATTACAAACAACAGGATGAAGCATGAGATAGTTAAATTAATCTATCTTTAAACTATGATATTTAAACCACCAATACCCAAAATCCAGGCAAAATCTAGATCTCTTTCATGGTTTTATTTGTTGGAATATTTATTCAGAAGTAATTCAGTGAGATGTACAAGGAATTACAGTATTGAAATGATCACTCTTCAATCTGATTCCAGTGTATGGTTGTGTTGCAGATATCGACGAATGTGCAGGAAACAGGTCCCCATGCCAACAAAGGTGTCAGAATGTGATCGGCAGCTTTAAATGTTCCTGTAGGCTCGGCTACTACCTCCACAACAATGGGCATTTATGCACAGGTAGAAGGTGTCTAGTCTCTTAAAATGTATGTATGCGTTGCCATTTCTAGCCATTGATTCATTGCAATAACGAATGAAAAGATGCTAGTGATCTTGAACTGCATATATTTTTATACATCTACAGGTTCTTCACTAATTGTATCTTAGAATAACGCAGGAAGCAAAGGAAGAGACTATTGCTATCTGACAGAGATTTTTATAACTTTGTTAGTCTAGATACTAGAAGATTGCAGGCTGTCACATATTGTGTCTTTATTTAAGAAAGGTTGCAAGGACAAGCCAGAGAACAATAGGCCAGTAAACCTAACATCAGAGGCAGGAAAGTTACCAGAGCAAATTTTGAGGGATAGGGTCTGTCTGCGGTTGGAAATGCAAGGACTGATCAGGGAGAGTCAATGTGGACTTGTGCATGGAAACATGCATCTCATGAATTTGACTGAGTTTTTTAAATAAGTGACCAAGAAGATCGGCAATATTGAGCCATTAGAAAGCATCTATGTGAACTTTGGCAAGGCTTTTGACGAGGTCATACATGGTAGGCTGATTTGGAAAGTTCGATGACATGGAATCTTGGGTGACCTAGCTGACTAGATACAAAATTGGCTTGGTAATAGGAGTTAGAATTGTTTTTCAGATTGCCTGTGACAAGTGATGTGCCACAATGATTGGTGCTGGGTCTCCATTTTTTATCTTAAATAAATGATTTGGATGAAACGTTGGTGGTACGAGAGTAAGTTTGTGGAGCACACCGACATTGGTGGTATTATGGACCATTAAGAAGCTTATCAAGGGTAACTACAGGATTAACTAGGAAACTGGACAATGAATGACAGATGTAACATAACTTTGGACCAGCGTGAATTCTTGCATTTTGGGAAGTTAAAGCAGGGCAGGACATATACAATGAATGGTAAGGGCTTCAATGTTGTAGAACAGAAAGGTCTAAGAGTACAATACATAATACCCCAAAAGTGACGACACAGGCGGATGGTGTGGGAAAGAAGGAATATGGAGTGTTTCACCTCATCAGAAAGGGCAGTGAGTACAGAGATTGTGAGGCGTCCATCAGTTGGGTTCAACCATGGATACTGCGTCCTAGCTCTCTAGATACGCAGTGGCGTATCTAAGGTATGGCAGGTATAGCACGTGCCCTGGGCGCCACTTGAAGGGGGCGCCACTGAGCAATTTCTAATAAAATCAGACAAGCCATCCTCAGATAGTGAAAACGTAATTTTCTTCAGATGCCTGATCTGTCTTTGATTATGATGGGTGAGAAGCACTAGGATGGCCTTATTTCAGAGCATTGTGTAAGAAGACCATGAAACGTTGCTTCACGAAGAAGAAGGAAAGTGGAGCTGAAGGACGGAAGAGACGAAAGTTGGAGGCAGAGGAAGCCAAGAAGTCGAGCAAGTTCTTCATGCCCTTCTTTGAAAAGCCTGGAACAAATAGTTCGACATGTTCCATGGAGCCGCCTGCACCTGCTACAAGTTTGTTAGAATCCGAAGATGGATCAAGTACAAATGCATCACAAGCCGAGGAGGAAATCAAGTCAGATAAATCTGAGTATGATGAGATTAAGAGTGAGGCTGCCACAGAGAACGTGGACATGCCAGGAGGGGGAGACGATGGTGGTGGTAGTGATGTTGAGCTTATTGACGAGATTTTCCCTGACGAGATTGAACCCGACGAAACTGAACCTAATGAACTGGATGCTGTCAAAGAGCCTCGAACTGTCATACCAGAAGTGATTGAACAGCATGACATTGGACTTCTGAAGTTCGACAAGGATACTGGAAAAGCAATTCTGCCTGACGCATTGAGAACAAATAATAAAGCTGGGTTCGAAGAATATCCAGAACAGTGAGGGGCCTTTCCTACAAACAAATGAACAAAACTTGGATCAGGAGGAAATTGGGAAATGGTCATGGTTAGGAAGTGACTTGCTCATGGCTGGTCTATTCCCCTTCTAAAAGGTCTGCATTTTGTATCTGTTGTCTTCTCTATTCCCGGTCAGACCATCAATCCTCATTGGAGCAGGAAAGTGGATTCAACCAGTGGAAAGCACCTGAAAGGATTGGTGTTCATGAAAATGCCAAGAATCATCAGGAATGCTTCACACAGTGGAAAGAAATGGAAAGAAATTTAGCTGGAAACAGAGGAGTTATTAACACGGTATTTCAGTCACAGATTGAGAAGGAAAAGCAGGAGTGGCGTGATATCTTGACGAGAATCCTTCACTGCATAAAATTCATTGCCACTCAGAATCTGGCTTTACAATGACACAGGGAGTCACTTCAGCTAGACGATGACTCCAATTTGGGAAATTCCCTTGGCTTACTGAAACCACTGGCCATCTTTGACCCTGTCATAAAAGAACATCTAACTCATTTGGAAAGTCATCCTGGATCCAAGTTTTATCTTTCCCTGGGTGTCCAGAACAAATTCATCCACATGTTCATCCACTGTTCATCAGAGTCTGTTGAGAAGCATTCGTAAAGCCATGTACTATGGTCTCATGTTTGATTCGACCCCTGATCAGGCACACTGTGAACAGATGTCAGAAGTAGTGAGGTATGGCACCAGGGCAGGAATGGATTCTCAATATTCCTGGAATTCAGTGCTTTAAAAGGGATGGAGAGGAGGGGAGAAAGGGGAGGAGGGGTGGCATTACTGGTCAGGAATACTATTACAGCTACAGAAGGGTGGGTAATGTAGCAGGATTCTCTTTTGAGTCAGTATGGGTGGAAGTCAGGAACAGGAAGGGAGCAGTTACTCTACTGGGAGTATTCTACAGGCCCCCTGGTAGCAGCAGAGATACAGAGGAGCAGATTAGGAGGCAGATTTTGGAAAGGTGCAAAAATAACAGGGTTGTTATCATGGGTGACTTTAACTTCCCTAATATTGATTGGCACCCGATTAGTTCCAAGGGGTTAGACAGGGCAGAGTTTGTTCAGTGTGTCCAGGATGGATTCCTGTCACAGTATGTTGACAAGCCGACTAGGGGGAATGCCATACTAGATCTAGTACTAGGTAATGAACCGGGTCAGGTCACAGATCTCTCAGTGGGTGAGCATCTGGGGGACAGTGACCACTGCTCCCTGGCCTTTAGCATTACATGGAAAAGGATAGAATCAGAGAGGACAGGAAAATTCTTAATTGGGGAAGGGCAAATTATGAGGCTATAAGGCTAGAACTTGCGGGTGTGAATTGGGATGATGTTTTCTGCAGGGAAGTGTACTATGGACATGTGATCGATGTTTAGAGATCTCCCGCAGGATGTTAGGGATAAATTTGTCCTGCTGAGGAAGATAAAGAATGGTAGGGTGAAGGAACCATGGGTGACAAGTGAGGTGGAGAATCTAGTCAGGTGGAAGAAGGCAGCATACATGAGGTTTACGAAGCAAGGATCAGATGGGTCTGTTGAGGAATATAGGGAAGCAAGAAAGGAGCTTAAGAAGGGGCTGAGAAGAGAAAGAAGGGGGCATGAGAAGGCCTTGGTGAGTAGGATAAAGGAAAACCCCAAGGCATTCTTCAATTATGTGAAGAACAAAAGGATGACAGGAGTGAAGGTAGGACTGATTAGAGATAAAGGTGGGAAGATGTGTCTGGAGGCTGTGGAAGTGAGCAAGATCCTCAATGAATACTTCTCTTCGGTATTCACCAATGAGAGGGAACTTGATGACGGTGAGAACAATATGAGTGAGGTTGATGTCCTGGAGCATGTTGATATTAAAGGAGAGGAGGTGTTGGAGTTGTTAAAATACATTAGGACAGATAAGACCCCGGAGCCTGATGGAATATTCCCTAGGCTGCTCCACGAGGTGAGGGAAGAGATTGCTGAGCCTGTGGCTAGGATCTTTATGTCCTCGTAATCCATGGGAATGGTACCGGAGGATTGGAGGGAGGCAAATGTTGTCCCCTTGTTCAAAAAAGGTAGTAGGGATAGTCTGGGTAATTATAGACCAATGAGCCTTACATCTGTGGTGGGAAAGCTGTTGGAAAAGATTCTTAGACATAGGATCTATGGGCATTTAGAGAATCATGGTCTGATCAGGAACAGTCAGCATGGCTTTGTGAAGGGTAGATTGTGTCTAACAAGCCTGATAGAGTTCTTTGAGGAAGTGACCAGTCATATGGATGAGGGTAGTGCAGTGGATGTGATCTATATGGATTTTAGTAAGGCATTTGACAAGGTTCCACACTGTAGGCTTATTCAGAAAGTCAGAAGGCATGGGATCAAGGGAAGTTTGGCCAGGTGGATTCAGAATTGGCTTGCCTACAGAAGGCAGAGGGTCATGGTGGAGGGCGTACCTTCAGATTGGAGGGTTGTGACTAGTGGTGTCCCACAAGGATCTGTTCTGGGACCTCTACGTTTCGTGATTTTTATTAGCGACCTGGATGTGGGGTAGAAGGGTGGGTTGGCAGGTTTGCAGACGACACGAAGGTTGGTGGTGTTGTAGATAGTGTAGAGGATTGTCGAAGATTGCAGAGAGACATTGGTAGGATGCAGAAGTGGGCTGAGAAGTGGCAGATGGAGTTCAACCAGGAGAAGTGTGAGGTGGTACACTTTGGAAGGACAAACTCCAAGGCAGAGTACAAAGTAAATGGCAGGACACTTGGTCGTGTGGAGGAGCAGAGGGATCTTGGATGTCCACAGATCCCTGAAAGTTGCCTCACAGGTAGATAGGGTAGTTAAGAAAGCTTATGGGGTGTCAGCTTTCATAAGTCGAGGGGTAGAGTTTAAGAGTCACGATGTAATGATGCAGCTCTATAAAACTCTGGTTAGGCGCACTTGGAGTACTGTGTCCTGTTCTGAACGCCTCACTATAGGAAGGTTGTGGAAGCATTGGAAAGGGTATAGAGCAGACTTACCAGGATGCTGCCTGGTTTAGAGAGTATGGATTATGATCAGAGATTAAGGGAGCTAGGGCTTTACTCTTTGGAGAGAAGGAGGATGAGAGGAGACATGATAGAGGTGTACAAGATATTAAGAGGAATAGATAGAGTGGATACCCAGCGCCTCTTCCCCAGGGCACCACTGCTCAGTACAAGAGGACATGGCTTTGAGGTAAGGGGTGGGAAGTTCAAGGGGGATATTAGAGGAAGGTTTTTTACTCAGAGAGTGGTTGGTGTGTGGAATGTGCTGCCTGTGTCACTGGTGGAGGCAGATACACTAGTGAAGTTTAGGAGACTACTGGACAGGTATATGGAGGAATTTAAGGTGGGGAGGGGGGTTATATGGGAGGCAGGGTTTGAAGGTTGGCACAACATTGTGGGCCGAAGGGCCTGTAATGTGCTGTACTATTCTATGTTCTATGTGGAAGTTGATTTTGAGAGGAAAACAGTCCGTGTTAGAGAGTCCTTCCTTGGTTTTTTCCCGATAAACCAGAAGGATGCTGCGAGCTTGGTTGAAGACATCTTGAAACAGCTAGAGAAGGACGAAATGGAGCTACAAGATCGTCGGACACAGTGCTGTGACAACGCTGCTGTGATGGCTGGACACAGAAGTGGTGTTCATCAAACAATTAGTGAGAAAAACGACCTAGCAGTGTTTGTGAATTGCAACAATCACTCACTCAACTTGGCGGGTGTACATGCAGCCGAGCAGGATACGATGACGGTCATATTTTTTGGAACCATCGAAGCTCTCTGCGTGTTTTTCTCTCGTTCAACACAGCACTAGGAAAAACTCAAAAACGCCGTGCCTGTGGTTGTTAAGTCGGAGTCCGAAACCAGCTGGAGTGCAAGGACAGAAGCAGTGATGCCCATCAGCAAGTACCTTGAGGAGATACTTCAAGTTCTCCAGAATATGATAGACAATGAAAACGAGACCAGAGGAACAAGAAGTGACACAAGGCAGCTGTACAACCGCAGTTGAGTTACGATTTTCTGACTTTGCTAGGAGTTTGGAACAAAGTACTCATTCGCATTGACCATATTCAAAAAGAGGCTGCAGGATCCTAGCATGAACTTCCACGATGCTGCCCTGGGTTTGAAAGCCTTCTGAATTTACTTTTATGATGAATGAGATGTGTTGGTCAGTGAGTCACTCAAAGAAGGAGTCAGTCTCTGTCAAGAATGGAATATTAAAGTTGAAAGATGTCAGAGACGAAAGAAACAAATGGCTGATGAGAACTTGAGAGACACTGGGTTAACAGCTAAGGAGGAAATAGAATGAGTCATGAAGGGAACACTCGACCGTCTTCACAGAGAAATGGACGAAAGGTTTGCTCATTTGCACGACACTGACACCAAGTTTGGGTTCCTTCTCGATGTCGAGGGACTGTGTTATGGTGCTGACTGTAATGACCTGAAGAAGAAGTGTGAAAATTTGGGCGAATCGTACGGCTCTGATGTTGATGGACAGCAGCTATATGAAGAAATTTTGGATTGCAGAATGTTGCTATCAAGGCAGGTCAACATGAAACTATCAAGACCTGAAGAGCTTCTTGAATGTATTGTTCAGTATGGAGATGAGAGCGTCTTCCCCAACCTTCGCATTGCTATTCAGATAATGCTACCCATCGCAGTTTCCATCGCCAGCTCTGAGAGATCATTCAGCAAGTTAAAACTAATACTTTCGTATTTGAGAGCCTCTGTGGGTCAAGGCAGACTCTGTGATCTTGCTCTGCTGAGTGTAGAAAGAGAAGAAACTGAAAA
Source organism: Mobula hypostoma (assembly GCF_963921235.1). Taxonomy (NCBI): domain Eukaryota; kingdom Metazoa; phylum Chordata; class Chondrichthyes; order Myliobatiformes; family Myliobatidae; genus Mobula; species Mobula hypostoma. The sequence goes on from NC_086107.1 coordinate 57,937,357, forward strand.
AACTGACTTTGATCACATCATAGACCAATTTGCATCAGTGAAAGCAAGGAAGGTGCAGTTATAATTTTCATGTAGTGCCATAATTTGTTAATTAAAAGACTGACGAGCTTGACTTGTATTTTTGAGCTGATATTATGGTAAAGTTATCTAAAAGATGAGTGTCAGATGTTTGGACAGGGGCGCAATTTCAGTGCTTGCGATAGGCGCTATTTTCTGTAGATACGCCCCTGTAAATACGCACGCCTGGGCAGTATGATATAGAGAGCAAGCTGTTGCCCATGTAGCAAGCTCCCCCTTTCCAAACATCTGATGAACCTAAAGGAATGGCTGAGACCAATACAGTTTGGTACCAGCAGCATCGAAGGAGTTGCCAGTCAGCATTGAACTCAACGTAGGCCTTGGTGACTTCAGCTCCAGGCTTTTCCCTCGGGGGCTTACTCCTGAAGCCTTCCCCATGAGTGTGTATAGCCACAAGGCAGCAGAGGTTTGAGATCAGAGTTTTCCTTCTCCTAGTTGAGCTGCCAACCATGAGTGACAAGCCCCATCTACCCAAAGCGACTGGTTTTAAGGCACCAGTAACCTTCCTTTGCCCCTTCTTATATCAGTAGAAATGGTTCCACGTGAAGGCCAGGAGCTAGGCTTGATTGTCAGAAGCTAGTAGAAGGGCACGCCATAGGGAGCATTTAATAGGTAGAGGGAGCTTGTCCCCAATACCACCTTAGGCTATAACAACCCTAAGGAACCAGTACAGAGACTACACTTGGAGTATTGTGCACAGTGCTGATCACCTACTGTGGGAAGAATGTGATTAAGCTGTAGAGGATGTGGAAACAATTCACATCAATGTTGCTAAGACTGAAGGGTCTGATAGACAGAACTAACAGGATAGACAGGGACTGGTTTCTTTGGAATGATGAATGTAAAGTTTATGAATTCATGACAGACACAGATAAAATGGATGCTCATAGTCTAGCAAGAAGTCTAAAATCAGAAGGCCCATAAGGTAAAGTCGGTGGGAGGGGTGGGCAAGATTAGAAGGGACTGAGGGGCAAGTTGTTCATAGAGAATGGTAGGTATATGGAACAATTTGTAGAGGATGTGGTAGAGGAGGGTAAAATTATGACATTTAAAAGATATTCAGACAGTTACGTAAGTCAGAAAGATTTAGAGGGATATGTACCAAATGTAGGGAACTCTGACGAGCTTAGTTTGACATCTTTAGCATGCACAAATTGGGCTGAAGTTCTTGTTTCCCTGCTTTGTCATTCTAATTCTGACTCTCTGACTGTCATCCTCAAAATATTTCACTTTCTTTTATTACAACTTCAGACAAGTGCCCCACCTCATGTTAATTTCTGAAGATCTCTCATTTCTCCAATAGGCTACAAGTTGGACTGAGGTTTACTTGTATCAAGATTATATATAATTTCATGCTACATTTGCTCTTTGTGGAATAAAAAATAATTATGAACATATTCATATTTGAAACCAGGATGTTGCTGACAAAACTATTATTTATTGCCTATTCCTGAAATTTAGCTGCCTTTTTGAACCACAGTAGTTGTTCTTTTGAAGGTACTCCCACACTGCTGTTGGGTAGGGAATTTCCGGATTTACACCCAGTGAAGATGAAGGAGCGGTAATATATTTCCAAATCAGAAAGGTGTGTCACTTGAAAGAGAACTTGCAGGAGGTGATACTCCCTTACATATGATGCCTCTCTCATTCTTGCAGGTAGAAGCTCTAGGGTTGGGGGGTGGGGGTGCTGTTTGTGTAGCTCAGTAGTAATGTATTCTGAGCACCATATCAAGTACCAATTGATGACTAGAACTGTGGGCTTGAAAGCATCGTTATTAGAATATAGACCAGTATAGCACAAGAATAGACAACTCAGCCACTATGTGTCAAACTAGTTAAATTAGTAACCAAATGCCCAACTAAACTAATCCCTTCTCCAGACACAATGTCTATATCCTTCCACTTCCTGCACATTCACGTGCCTATCTAGGAACCTCTTGAAAACCCCGATCATACTAGTCTACACCACCACGTTAGACAGTGCATTCCAAGCACCCACCATTCTCTATAATGGCACCTAAATAGATTTTTATAAAGCTGCAACATAACTTCACAACCCTTGAACTCAGTTCCTCAACTAACAAAGGCAGGCATGCCATATGCCTTATTTACCACTCTATCAATCTGTGTAGCCACTTTCAGGAAGATATGGACTTGAACCCCAAGATCTCTCTGCATCTCAATGCTTTAATGGGTCTTACCATTAACTGTGTATTGTCTCCTTCCATTTGATCTCTTAAAGTGCAACACTTCACATTTGGACGAGTTAAACTCCATCTGCCATTTCTCGGCCCATATCTGTAGTCTTCTGTGCTTTCCACAGCAACAACCTTTGTATCATCTGCAAACTTCCTAACCCACCCATTGATGTATAACTTATATCACAAACAACAGAGGTCCCAGGATGGTTTCTGTTTTCCCCTTTATCTATAGCCTGAATCACTTTTTCAGAAAACACCAATAAAACCAGAAAACTTGATTTTCTTCTCACAAAACCATATTGACTTTACTTCACTACTTGAATATTTCCAAGTGCCCTTCTATAACATCTTTATTAATAGTTTTTAATATCTTCCCTGCAGCCGATGTAAGTTAACTGCTTTCTCTCTCCCTTCTTAAATAAAGAAATTACATTTGCTAATTTCCGCTCAAATGGAAGTTTTCCCAAATTGAAGGAAGTGTGGAAAAATAAAGTTAATGCACATGTAACTCTCTCACCATGGCCCATAACAGCCGTATGGCTCAGCATTGCATGGGTAACAGTGATTGAGGGCCATCCTCAATAAGCTACAGATCTGGGGTCGACCTGATTTGGGTTCAACCAGACAAGTAAGTTGGAATGTTCCAGTGAGGGAACAAAAGTTGTTTTGAATGCTGTGTAAATACAGCCAATGCAAAGTAGTAACTCGCCAGGAAATAACAGACCTTACACCAGCTTAAAATTAAAGGGGAAATATATTTACAGATATTTCAACTTTAGCAAACAGTTCATAGGGAAAAAAGAAAAGGGGCAGTACAGTTAAACCAGTTATGTGCATATAATATTGGAGCTCTTTTCTGGAGTAGCAGAGGGAACTGCTTTACTCCAGGTGCTGAACCCATGTTCTGCGTGAAAGACACCGGCCATAGTTCGAACTCCCTTGAAGACCATTTCGAAAGAACTGGCTAACTCAGGAATATTGGCACTTCCTCCTTTGAGCCACTCATCTGCACAAACCTCTTCTTACAATAAGGTTTCTCCTTCAGGTGGTGTCCTCCGAGAATCTTTCCTTGTGCTCTTCTCCACACCTCCTAAAAAAAGGACTCTGTCAGGAAGGGGTGTCCTTTGTCACTCTAGCTACTCCTCCACGACATAACGTGACAGGTTTAAACTGCATATACCACACAGTTCCTTGTTTATGCTCATCATCCTGCTTAGGAGGAACTTGCACTTCTCAAAAGCAGCTCTGAACATCAGGTGAATGGACAAGATTTTCAAAAAGATTCACTCAATTTCTCTTCTTGCATGTTCCCATGAGCCTTCTCACAATGGGAGTATCTGTTCCCACAAGAACGGAAGCTTCACCTTTTTCAACCAGCTCCAGGCAGACCAACACTGGTGTATCTAAAGTCTCAGTTACTCCAATATCTGCTTTGGAAAACTCCAGTTTCAGTGACTAGTAACCATCTTACGGGTAATCATCAGCACTAAGCCACCAAATTGAAAGGCACTGAGTGGCGTCAATGGCAAATGCATCAAATACCGGTTGTAAAAGGATCTGTGAAGTAAAATAACTTGAGAACCTATGTCAAGTATGGCTTTAGCATAAGTACCTCCAGTCCATATGGATACTTCAGAGCTTGGCCACACCAAACCTTCAGGAATAGTGTCATGCACTTTACTATTTGAGGCCAGCCCACTCCGTTACTGGGTTCCTTCATAGTTTTGCATCTTTTCTTCTCTCTTTGATTAACCACTGACTTACTTTTTGAAAATGTTCCTATCCCTCACATTTTTGCTTGAAATGTCCATCTCCTCCTCAGTTATAACAGAAAATACTGGTCGCCTCTCCAGTCAGAAGACCCTTTTCAGCAGCATTTCTCTGCTTAGTAAGTGCTACAGGTGAGTTGGGTTTTGTCAAGGACATGTCACGTCCAGCTGAAACATTAGCAGCCATGCACCAAGTCAGCTCAGCTTGAAGGTTTTTCACCTCATTCCTCAAAAGCTCTATCTCCGTGGCATCAAGGGTCACTTTAACAACAGAGGCTACCACTGAAGACGTTACTTGGCCTTTGGAAACATTCTGCTCCTCAATCATATTTTCCTCCTCTCTAACTTCTCTGAGTAACTCAGTAAAAGATGGAGGAGGGCATAACTTGTGGGTCATTTGAAGACATGGAGCAATTATGTCATGTGACAGTGCGCCCTTCGCAACTTGCTCTGCCCTCAAGCAATTTCTCTCAGACAACTGAATGCCCACTTTGTGGCACTAATAGTGCAGCTGTTTCTCCAACCTGAAAAGGTAGGCAGAAAGCTTCTGTCCCTCTTCCTGGAATGCACGCCTAAACTTCAACCTAATACAGTATCGGCAGAACTTTCAGTAGTGCCAAAAGCTTCATCTGGAGCTTGCATGTAATTAGCTGATGGGTTTTCTGCCTTTAGGAACCTCTCTATATTAGCCACCAGATCCTTTAAACTCTCTACCAGTCTCAGTTTTCTTTATGTTATCTGAGCATGGCCATTCATCCAGTAACTGAGATTTCTGCTCAGCCCAAGCCTCATATTCTTCTTCCCCATCGGGCGTGGGCTTGACTCCAGAGAAAATTGACAGCCTACAACATCTTTGGCCTTCTGCAGGTACATTTTGGCATTTATCAACTTGTGATGTAACAGCCAAAACAAGCTCAGAACTTAAATTCCACGTCCCATTCCCATTCTGATATGTTTAATTCCACTTTCCATTCCCATTCTGAGATGTTCAATTCCACGTCCCATTCCCATTCTGATATGTCTATCCACGGCCTCCTCTACTGTAAAGATGAAGTCACACTCAGATTGGAGGAATGCCACCTTATATTCCGTCTGGGTAGCCTCCAACCTGATGGCATGAACATTGACTTCTCAAACTTCCACTAATGCCCCACCTCCCCAACATACCCCATCCGTTATTTATTTATTTATATACACACATTCTTTTTCTCTCTCTCCTTTTTCTCCCTCTGTCCCCCTCACTATACCCCTTGCCTACCCTCTGGGCTTCCCTCCCTCTCCGTTTTCTTTCTCCCTAGGCCTCCTGTCCCATGATCCTCTCATATCCCTTTTGCCCATCAACTGTCCAGCTCTTGGCTCCATCCCTCCCCCTCCTATCTTCTCCTATCATTTCTGATCTCCCCCTCCTCCTCCCACTTTCAAATCTCTTACTAGCTCTTCTTTCAGTTAGTCCTGTCAAAGGGTCTCCACCCGAAACATCGACTGTACCTCTTCCTAGAGATGCTGCCTGGCCTGCTGCATTCACCAGCAACTTTTATGTGTGTTGCTTGAAATTCCAGTGTCTGCAGATTTCCTCGTGTTTCAGAACTTAAATCAAGAGCTGAAGGACCCATTAGACTTTTCACATCAGCCAAAGTCTTCCCCTCACTCCACAGAAAAGAGAACACTTGCCTTTAAAATCTTCACCCTCAGCTACCTCCTTGCCAGCTCTAGAAATATGAACTGGCCATAGCCCCGCCTCTCCTGTACCTATCTGAACGAGCACTGTGACTTAAGCCATGTCATTGGTAGTCGTATTATACCCGACCTTAATTTCCATGGCATCCATAATAAAGTACCTCACTTACCACAAAACATAGGTTTAAACAGACAAATAAGCCACTTAATCAATCCTTATACAGCATTCCAATCCTCCAGATGAAGCCCCCAAAAATGTAACCCTCTCACCATGGCTTGTGACAAACTTGGTTCGTTAGCTAACTAACAGCTCCGTGACTCAACGTTACATGGGTAATGGTGAGAGGGCCACCTTCGATAAGCAGCACACATCTGGGGTTGGTATGAATTAGGTTCAACCAAACAGGAAAGTCAGAACGTTCCGATGAAGGAACAAAAGTTGTGGTGAATTCTGTGTAAATGCTGCACCACGCAAAGTTATTGTTCACCAGGAAATAACAGATTTTACACCAGCATAAAATTAAAGTGGAAGTATATTTACAGATATTTCCACTTTAACGAACAGTTAATAGGGAGAAAAAAGAAAAGGGCCCAGTACAGTTAAACCAGTCTAAATGTGCACATAAAATTGGAGCTCTTTTCTGTAGTAGTTGAGTGTCATCGTAGTCGAGTATGATTCTTCTCCTGGTGGTTGACCTGGTCACTTGTGGGTCTTGAGATGACTAAAGAGGCCGCTCCATGATCCACAAGTCCTATAGCAGTGTTGGCAGGCGTAAGTCATTGAGGTGGTGGTGGATGTAGCTGGCTGGGCCTTTCCCAGTATCTCCTTATAGTGAAGCAGCTTAGTCTCAGCAGCACAGCGGAGGTATTCTTCGAGCTGTGCAATCCCCTTATAGGCAATCTTTCTCTGGCCTTTCCTATCCTGTTCTAATTTCTCCCATCCATTCAGGTTGATGTGGCTGTTCCTCAGGTGGGTCTTGATACTGTCCTTGAACCACTTTGTCTGCCCTCCAGGAGTGCACTTTGCATCCTTGAGTTGGTCAAACAGCTTTAAGGAGGCGGGAGTCAGGCATACGGTAATGTGGCCGACCCATCACAGTTGTTGTTGAGTCATGATTGTGGCTATGAAGTTAATGTTAGCATCCTCCAGGGTGCTGGAGTCAGTATGCCTGTTCTTCCAACTAACTCTCAGACTGTTTTGGAGGCATCTTTGATGGTAAGTTTCTAGGGATTTTATGTGCCAGCTGTATGTCGTCCACAACTCCACTCCATGTAGCAAGGAAGCGAGGACTATAGATTCATAGACCAGAAGCCTAGGGATGTTCTTGATATTCTGAACTTCAAAAACTCTCTTTCTCAGCCTGGTAAAAGCTCCACTCGCACTCACACTTCCCTCGAAGACCATTTTGAAAAACCTCAGGAGTATTGGGACTTCCTCCTTTGAACCATTCGTCTGCACAAAGCACTTCTTACAATAGGGTTTCCCAATCAATTGGGATCCCCAGGTACCTTCCCCTCGTACTCTTCTCCGCAACTCCTTAACAAAAGATCCGAAACCAGACTAACAGTCTTTCAGAAATCTGATCCCATCCAGCTCTTTGGAATCTTCCATGACATCCCACTGGACAGAATGTTACAGCACAATATCAAACGAACCCAAATAGCAGACACAACATTCCTAGGCTGAGCAAAAGCTTCTTATCTCAGCTGTAGCCAAAACACTAGTCTATGAAAACTTAACTAACAGAACACACTGCATTTGCAGAAAACTGCTAAAGTAAAATGCCTAACAGTATAGCAGTACAAATACAATTTTAACCAGGGCATTACACGTGAGTTATTCATGAAACACTCCTTATAAAAGCCTAAGTGAAATCCCACGGATGACTTGTTAATTTGCAGATCCAATAATTTACTCAGTACAACTGGCCTTGTGAAGCCAATTTTCTTGAGTTTGTCCCTTCTAATTCCTGATTTACACTTATTTCTGGTTTGTTACTGATATCCTTTTTAGTGAAGTATTTGTTTGATTTATCTGCCACCCCTTTACTTTTCATTAAAAGTAACTTTATATATTATTCGTGTTCATTCAGTTAAATCTTTTTAAAATATCTTTAAAAGCTATTATTCTTTGCTTTTAACATTTGGCTTACTTTTTCTGATATTCTGATAGAGTGGATTCCAGTTAATTGGGACACGTCGAGACCGGTACATTTTGGCCCGGTTAAGCAGCTGCCCCAATTAGCCGAAGTTTCATGGAAATAGTTAAAAATGTATAAATAAGACAAACTATCATTTAATTATGTAACTAGTTATATATTTAAATGTGCTACAGAACAAATTAGAATGCTAACAATACTACTGTTGTACTTTAAAGCTGCAGGTCCTAATAATTATCGATGGAGGATTTCACCCAGTGTACTCAGCCTTGCTCTTTTCATTGACTGTGCGTGAACAAATTCAGCACAGACACCTCGTGCAGATAATGGACTGCCTTCATACATTACTTTCAACAACTGCATTCTCCAAATCTTCATTTTCATTGTAATATTCAAGATGATTGCCCATACCTTCAAATTGGTTGTTGTTCCTAATTTGTGTAGTATTGAAATTGCTTCATTTTCACTCTGAGCTGCTTCTGGCATCTCCAAGCCTGAATGCTTGAAAGCGCCGTGAGCAAAATAATTCCAAGTTGTCTTACTGCTCATTTCTCACCAACTATCAGTGACAAAAATAATTGCGTTTTGAACAGGAACACACACAACTGATGCTATTTCAATAGTGTTTGCTCTAAGCATGGTGTGTTGTTTAATGGCCACACAAGTGCACCTGACAGACACTAGTTAGAAACTTCAGCAACAGTCTCCTGCTCAAATTAAGTGACAGAGTGTCCCAAATAAATGAAGGGAATTACGCTATTTTCTTTACTTTTTTGTTGTTTAAAACTTGTCCCAAATAAGTGGCTGCTCGATTAACCGTGGGCTAATTATCTGGAATCCACTATGATATGTTCCTTATTAATCTTTTGGGCTCTTTTGTTCTTTTTAATATTCTGTCCAGTCTTTTTGTTCTGCCACATGTCTTTGTATAATTGAATACTTTTACTTAAGTCTGATACTAATTTTAACTTTTAGATTAACCACAGATGGTGCTCTTCCCCTTGGATTTTCCATATTAAAACCTCAGTTACTTTTTGAATGAGATATTTAAAGAAGATGGAATGAAGTGTCTGTGGAGACGAGCCAGGAATCATGTAGCAGAATCCATTCGGGGTTTGCCTGCCTCCCACACTAGTACTTGCCCTGGGTGTTGATGATCGAACCTGAGATAAACCAGATCCATTTTCAGAGTTCACACCAGATCACATCTGGATCCACTGCAGATATAAATGGATGAGTGAAAGATGATTAAAAAATGCTGGAAAAGAAAAAGAGAGTGAACGTGTGATGGGATAGAGATAGGGATAGGAGCAAGGAATAGAGAGTGAAGGAGAAATTCCCATGGAGAGAGAGAAAGAAGGAGCATGCAACCTACAGGTTCCCACAATGTTTGGAGGGTAAGTGTTTTGTACTTAATATTTCAGTAATATTTGAGTAATATGCTAAATAAATTGTTTGCTTCATTATGGGTTATATGTAAAAGTACATGATTGAATGGCATAGGTCAAAATGAAAATGAAACTAAGACATGCATTCCAGGCCCCGTGTTTCCTTTCAATTAGTTTTATGCTTTAGAGTTACTAAACATAAGAATGGCAACAAATGAGATTTAAAATACACCCAGGATGGCTACTTACGGTTGAAGTGCAGCAAAACATTCAAGTTTAATAAAAAACTGTGTAGCATATGCCTCTTCAGAAGGGGAAGAGAGAAATTGTCAAGTTAAAAAAACGGTAGGAGCCAGATGAATTCATAGGTTCATAAACAGTGAGTTTTGGGTGACCAGTCGAAATTGCTAGCTACATCAGAAAAATAGATGTGCTTGATTGTGCAAGAAATAACCAGGTATTGTATACTGAGCGAATTGAGCAGTATTTTGAAGCAAATCAAATAGCCAATGAAAAGTCAGTGCCAATTTTGTTGAATGTATTGGATTTAAAGACATACAGGTTGCTGAGAAGTTTAACTGCTTCAAGTAAACCAGCTGAAATGAGCTTTTCTGATATCATGAACATAATGCAGGAACATTTAGAACTGAAATCATTGTTAATTGCACCATGCTTTAAGTTTCATGAATGGAATTCAAAGGAAGGGGAGTCCATTGCAACCTATGTGGTTGAATTGACCCCATAGTCTCAAGTCTACATGGTCACCCAAAGTGATTGGAATGTGCAGCAGAAAGTCCAGATCGACACACACAAAATGCTGGAGGAACTTAGCAGGCCAGGCAGCATCTATGGAAAAGAATACAATCAACATTTCAAGCTGAGACCCTTCATCAGGACCGAAGTAAAAGAGCTGGGGAGTCAGGGTACGAAAGTGGGGAAAGAGGAGGAAGAAACACAAGGTGATAGGTGAAACTGGGAAGAGGAGAGCGATAAAGTAAAGAGCTGGGAAGTGGATCGATGAAAGAGGTAAAGGGCTGGAAAGATGGGCAAATTTAATAGGAGAAGACAGAAGGCCATGGAAGAAAGAAAAGGGGGAGGAGCACCAGATGGAGGTGATGGGTAGGTAAAGAGATAAGGTGACAGAGGAAAATAGGAATGGGCAATGATGAAGGGGGGGAGTCATTACTGGAAGATCGAGCAGTTGATGTTCATGCTATCAGGTTGGAGGCTACCCAGATGGAATATAACGTATTGTTCCTCAAACCTGAGTGTGGTCTCATCATGACAGCAGAGGTGCCGTGGATTGACATATTAGAATGGATTTGGAAATGGAATTAAAATAGGTAGCCACTGGGACATCCTGCTTCTTCAGGCAGATGGAACGTAGATGCTCAGTGAAGCAATCTCTCAATCTACATCGGATCTCATCAATATATAGGAGACCACACTAGGAGCACCGGACCCAGTATCAATCTACATCGGATCTCATCAATATATAGGAGACCACACTAGGAGCACCGGACCCAGTATCAATCTACATCGGATCTCATCAATATATAGGAGACCACGCTAGGAGCACCGGACCCAGTATCAATCTACATCGGATCTCATCAATATATAGGAGACCACGCTAGGAGCACCGGACCCAGTATCAATCTACGTCGGATCTCATCAATATATAGGAGACCACGCTAGGAGCACCGGACCCAGTATCAATCTACGTCGGATCTCATCAATATATAGGAGACCACACTAGGAGCACCGGACCCAGTAAATGATTCCAACAGATTCACAGGTGAAGTGTCACCTCACCCGGAAGGATTGTTTGGAGCCCTGAATGGTGGTGAGGGAGGAGGTGTAGGGGCAGGATTATGTGCTGGATGCAGAGGCTGGTGGAGTGGTAGGTGAAGACGAGAGGAATCCTATCCTTGGTGGGATGGCCGGAGGACCTGCCACCCTACCAGCCTCCATGACCAGCACATAATTCTCCATAACATCCTCCATCACCAACAGGATCGCACCACTAAGCACATCTTTCCCTCCCCCCTCCCCTCTTTCTGCTTTCTGCTTTCTGCAGGGATCATTCTCCTTGTTCATTCATTTCTCCCCACCGATCTCCCTCCCGGCACTTATCCTTGCAAGCAGAACATTTACTACACCTGCCCCTACACATCCTCCCTCACGACCATTGAGGGCCCTAGATTGTCCTCTCAGGTGAGACGATACTTCACCTGTGAGTCTGTTGGGGTCATCTACTGTGTCCCGTGCTAGCCTGCTTTGCCAAGCACCTATGCTCCAGCCACCAGAAGAAGCAGGATCACCCAGTGGCCGCCCATTTTAATTCCACGTCCCATTCCCATTCTAACATGTCAGTCCATGGCCTCCTCCACTGTCGCAATGAAGCCACACTCAGACTGAAGGAGCAACACCTTATATTCCGTCTGGGTAGCCTCCAACCTGATGGCATCAACATCGATTTCTTGAACTGGTAATGTCCCCCCAACCTTTTCTTCATCATTCCCAATTCCCATTTCCCTCTCTCTCACCTTACCTCCTTACCAGCCCAACACTTCCCCCTAGTGCAGCGGTCCCCAACCACCGGGCCGCGGACCGGTACCGGGCTGTGAGGAAACGATATGATTTGGCGATATGAGTCAGCTGCACCTTTCCTCATTCCCTGTCACGCCCACTGTTGAGCTTGAATGCACGTGAGGTCATTACGCATGCGTCATCCACATCAGCGCGGGAAGAAGATCAACTCCACTAGCTTGCAAATGACGGCAGGCTGAAAAGTATGTTTGACAGAACATTTCTGCCGGCATTCTGGATCAAAGTCAAGGCTAAATATCCTGAGATAGCCACGAAAGCACTGAAAACGTTGCTTCCATTTCCAACATATCTCTGCAATGAATACAACGAAAATGAAATTGCGGAATAGACCGGACATAAGGAACCCCCTTCGTATATCGCTGTCTCCCATCACCCCTCGGTGGCACCATCTTGTTGCAGGAAAACAAGCCCAGGGCTCCCACTGATTCGGCAATATTGGTGTGTTGCAATGATTTTATATGTTCATACGGGGAAAATATGTGCTGTGTGTTAATATCCAAACGTTACTTAAAATGTTATGATGCTATTGACTTATTAGTGACATAATTGACTTATCACTATATTCATGCGAGGAAAATATGCGCTGTGTGTTTAATATTAAATTCGTTAGATAAACCCTTTTAGAAATGAAACTGAGTGTATTAGCCACTTATCACCTATATTCCGGTCATGATTAACAACCCCCCCGCCGAACAGTATCGCCAAAAACAATTTGTAGAAAAAATCGGTATGTACACGCATGCGCACTGGTGACCGCGCAAGGCTTCATGGTCATGGTAGTCTTTCTCGGGATAAACACTACGTATTCCACTGCTACTCTTGTCCGTTGGCAACCCTACCACCCCCCGCCCCGGTCAGCCGGTCCGCAAGAATATTGTCAATAATAAACCGGTCTGCAGTGCAAAAAAGCTTGGGGACCCCTGGTCTAGTGCTCCTCCCCCTTTATTTCCTCCATGGCTTTTTGTCCTTTCCTGTCAGATTCCCCCCCTTCTCCAGCCTTGTATCCCTTTCACCAATCAACTTCCCTGCTCTTTACTTCACCCCTCCCTCCCCTCCCGGTTTCACATATCACCTTGTGTTTCTTTCTCTCCTCCCCCACCTTCTAGCTGTAACTCCACGTCTTTTTTCTCCAGTCCTGATTGAGAGTCTCGGCCCAAAACGTTAACTACACTCTTTTCCATAGATGCTGCCTGGCCTGCTGAATTCCTCCAGCATTTTGTGTGTGTTGCTTGGTTTTCCAGAATCTGCAGATTTTCTCTTGTTTGTGAGAAACTGCAGATTCCCCCATTTTTATCAGTGCCGGGATGAATTTACCATTGAATGGGGATTGCCTTATGTGGGGACTAAAGATTGTTGTACCTTACAAGCTGAGAGTTAAAGTGTTGAAGGAGCTACATGCACTTCATCTAGGCGTGGTCAAAATAAAAGTATTGGCTCAAAGCTTTGTCTGGTAGACTGGGATAGATCAGCAAATCGAGCAGCTTGCCATGCAGTGTACGGGATGCCAACCTGTCAAGAGGAAAGGTATCCTAAGCTGTCAGAACCTCTTCCTGCAGTCCCAGAATCATACCACAACAGAGGACATCCCAGAATCTGAGATTGTTTCACGGCCTCATGTCTCACCTGCCAAGCAGAGTGCCAGGAAAAACATTATCTCACAAGAGTAAGAAATCCTCAGCAGGTTAAACCTTTAGGCCTGAGTGGGACAATTTAAAGTTTATTGTGCTGTGAATGTCTATATACTAGTCGTATTTTGTAGTATACTGTATATATAGATAGTATATACATATATAAATTGATATACATTCTATATTGAGTTGAAGTTTATAGCTAAGCACAGAGTGTTGTATATTTAATATTTCAGTCATATTTGAGTAATGTGATAAATATATTGTTTAATTAAGCACTCTTTATTTGAATAATTTATTATAGGTTATATGTAAAAGTATGTGAATGGCATATGTCATTATAACACCACGTCATGCGTGCACTCTCCACTTAAAATAAAAATGAAATGAAGACAAGTATTCCCAGCTCTGTGTTTCTTTTCAATTAGTTTTATGTTTTGGAGTTACAAAACAGACTTTAGTGTGAAATATTAGTTGCATTTTGCTTCTGTCCTCTTGGTTTTTGTGGCTGTGATGGAAAATAACCATTTAAGGTCACTCACAATGCGCTGGAGGAACTCAGCAGGTCGGGCAGCATCCGTGGAAAAGATCGGTCGACGTTTCGGGCCGGAACCCTTCGTCAGGACCAAAAAGTCGACCCATCTTTTCCACGGATGCTACCCGACCTGCTGAGTTCCTCCAGCATGTTGTGAGTGTTGCTTTGACCCCAGCATCTGCGGATTATTTTGTGTTAACCATTTAAGGTCAGCGTCCTCAATTACAAATGTTAGTGGTTTGTTTACAAAAGTTAAGGTTAAAAAATAAAGTGAATTAATTTAAATTCTATAACTTCAATACATGTTAATTGTTTTTCACTTGAATAATTTGGAGTTTTTCACATTATATTTACTTCAGTTGACAAAACATCTGATCAAAGTTACTTAAAAGCATTAAAGAGGAATTTGTCAGTTGGGAGTTGTCTAAAGGTCCTGAGATGAGGACTAACGGGCCTGTACCTCAGGCCTAATGGCTTATCGTAGATCATTCTGCTTCAGAGCATAATCACCCTTATAAGATATAGTTGAATTCATGTAATCTTTCTTACTAAGTCACGTTAGAACTTATCTCAAATGAGTACTATCATTGTTTATGCTCCATGCAAGCTTCTTCACACCTTTTATCATCCTATTCTAATCAGTGATTTTTTTTTTGCTCTCTATCCTTTTCTCCTGAACTCCACATTTCCATCGATATTCCTTCTGAATTCACTGCTAGAATTCCGGCTATAATTTTTTGGCTTCCTCAGTTATTTCCATTATTTGTCCATTAGAGCATAGGCAAAATAATAATTGATCAGTATTTTCTTCTCTGCCCAAAATTTTTTCCTCACGTTCCTGAAATATGGCCAAGCATTTTGGAAAGAAAAAACTACCATTTATCCAATTCTTGCAAATTTCTTCTAAATGGGATATCAAAGCTCATTCTTGATGAAATTCTTATTGAATTTGATTTGGATGTCTAGGCATTAATATGTTATACTGTATACACACAGTAAGCTTGTACTTTGGATAGGTGAGTTGGAGAACAAAGCACTGTGTAACACAAAAGGCTTGCTCAGGCCTGCTTTCTCTGAAAGATATAGCATATAAGAAGTGTTTTAAAAAATGAACCAGGAAATACTCTGGAATGATGTAAGTGTTCAAGGACCAGGGATGTCCTCTCCGCACAATAACAATCTCAACATTTACTCGCCTTCACTCTCATTACAAAAGATCTGAACACACAGTCCCTCCAAAGGCTGACACATTTAAATTATTGTACATGCTCCACCAGAAATAAATATTGTATAACTAACTTAGCTGTGTGCAAATCTACAAGCACATTTCAAGTGAATTACTCAGCTACTTCACAGTGGAACTAAGCCCAAGCTACAAGACACAACAATAACATTTCTTTCTGTTCAGCAACTGCTGGGGCTGGGGTTAAAGTTCCACTTTGTAACAACTGCAGACACTGTGATGTTAATCTTTAGTATATTGCAGCTTTAAGCAATAAAGAGGGCACCCTCTGTAGTGTCCACTCTAGAATTCAAACTCACTGAAAGAAACCCAGAGGAACTAGACAAGAGACTGGCTGTCAGAGCTGATTTGTCAGCATGATAGGAAACAGGGGATTGCTGGGCATTGGCCACCAATCAGTCATGTCTGCATTAGCTTCAGTTTATAAAGCCTTTCAAAAAACATGGCAGATTGACAAGTTAAAGAAAATGAAAACTAGGGTCAATTTATATGATAATTCCATTACGTCCTCCTTGATTGGCATGTCTGTTACTGATTTTATGTGGTTGATGGATTTTATTATGGTTTAAACCTTATTCATAAAGTATGTTAAAATACTTGGCCTCTGTCCATGGAAAGCAAGTTCTCAATATTTTTCCTATTACATTTATCATTTGGAATTTTGCATCAGCCTACTGGGAATGTGTCTCAGAATCTCCGAGTGTCAGGTGTTGGGAGTGTATCCCAAGATCTTTGATTGTTGCAAGGTGGGAGTATATCAGAGAATTCTTGAGCTTAATGGTAGTATACTCCTGCCTTTAGTTGGTAATATTTCAGAGCACAGGCATGTCTTTCAGCTTCATTAGTTTTAGCAGAGAAACTCAAGACTACTCTTATTTGATATTGATGTTTAATGCATTAATATCAACACATTAGAAGTTCATATAAAATATAGGCCCCATTTAGTATTTCTTTAAATACTATTAAGATATTAAACACAGAAGATTCTGCAGATGCTGGAAACCTGAAGAACATAGGCAAAATGTTTGAGGAACTCAGTAAGTCTGGCATCATCTATGCAAGGAAATATGCTGTCAATGTTTTAGGCTGAGACGCAGTCCTGATGAAGGGTCTCAGCCCAGAATGTCCACTGTGTATTCCCCTCCATAGATGCTGCCTGCCTTGCTGAGTTCTTTCAGCATATTGCGACTAATAAGATTGTCACAACTTCAAAGTGGGAACATCTGACAGAGGTGCCTGCCTTGGGGCTCGTGCAGTTCAGGTTTACAAGGGTGATTCCTGGATAAATGAGCAGTCCTTTGAGGAAAAAACCAGAGCAGAATGGGTCCTTGCTATTTGGAATTCAGAAGAATGAAAGGTGCTCTGATTAAATCTTGAGATGATGAATGAGCTTCTAAACAATGAATAGATACTAGGATGTAGTTTCATGTGGCTAGAGAGCTTAGAATGAGATGACATAGGGTCATGGACTATTAGGGCTGATGTCAGAAGGAATTTCACATTGAGGAATGTGAATGTGTGAGATTCAGAGGGCTGTGGATACGTATCAATAAGGTCTTCTTAAATTATTGAATTCAGATTCAAGAGGATGGGCTCCCAAAGTGGAGTTGAGCATGAGGTCCACCATATTATTGAATAGTAGAATAGGATCACCTATTAATGCTCATTTTGTTCTTGCTTCTGTCACATGCTTCGATTTTCCATACACTGTAAAGGTGAGGTGGATACAGTGGACAACTTGTGATGTACTGTGAATCTGCGTAATGTTAAGACCGTAAGATCTAGGAGCAGAATCAGGCCATTTGGTTCATTAAGTCTGCTCCACCATTCATCATGACTCATTTTTTGTTTACATCAACCCCATTTTCCCAGTTTCTCCCTGTAACCCTTTACCCCTTAACAATCAAGGACCTGTTTATCTTTGCCTCAAGTATGTCCAATGACTTGGATTCTAGAGCTGTCAAAGACAGCAAATTCCACAGATTGTCCACCAGCTGGCTGAAGAAGTTCCTCCTGATCTCATTTCCAAAGGTCTGTCCCTTTATTTTGAGGCTGTGACTTCAGACCCTTGTTTCTCCTACCAATGGAAACATCCTCCTCTCCACAACCACTCTATTCCGGCCTTTAAGTATTTGGTGGGTTTCAATGAGATGGCTCCTCATTTTTCTAACCTCTAGAGTCCAGAGTCATTTTTTTGTTCTGTTCCTCTCATATACTACTCTTCCCCATTCTCTGATTGTAAAATAAAACAGGACATCATGTCACCCGTAGCTGACAAGGGAAATTAGGGATACTATCAATTCCAAAGAAGAAGCATACAAATTAGCCAGAGAAAGTGGCTCACCTGAGGACTGGGAGAAATTCAGAGTTCAGCAGAGGAGGACAAAGGGCTTAATTAGGAAGGGGAAAAAAGATTATGAGAGAAAACTGGCAGGGAACATAAAAACTGACTGTAAAAGCTTTTATAGATATGTGAAAAGAAAAAGATTGGTTAAGGCAAATGTAGGTCCCCTACAGACAGAAACAGGTGAATTGATTATGGGGAGCAAGGACATGGCAGACTAATTGAATAATTACTTTGGTTCTGTCTTCACTAAGGAGGACATAAATAATCTTCCAGAAATAGTAGGGGACAGAGGGTCCAGTGAGATGGAGGAACCGAGCGAAATACATGTTAGTAGGGAAGTGGTGTTAGGTAAATTGAAGGGATTAAGGGCAGATAAATCCCCAGGGCCAGATGGTCTGCATCCCACAGTGCTTAAGGAAGTAGCCCAAGAAATAGTGGATGCATTAGTGATAATTTTTCAAAACTCTTTAGATTCTGGACTAGTTCCTGAGGATTGGAGGGTGGCTAATGTAACCCCACTTTTTAAAAAAGGAGGGAGAGAGAAACCAGCGAAGTTAGCCTAACTTCGGTGGTGGGGAAAATGCTAGAGTCAGTTATCAAAGATGTGATAACAGCACATTTGGAAAGCGGTGAAATCATCGGACAAAGTCAGTGTGGATTTGTGAAAGGAAAATCATGTCTGACGAATCTCATAGAATTTTTGAGGATGTAACTAGTAGAGTGGATAGGGAGAACCAGTGGTTGTGGTATATTTGGATTTTCAAAAGACTTTTGACAAGGTCCCACACAGGAGATTAGTGTGCAAACTTAAAAGCACACGGTATTGGGGGTAAGGTATTGATGTGGATAGAGAATTGGTTAGCAGACAGGAAGCAAAGAGTGGGAATAAACGGGACCTTTTCAGAATGGCAGGCAGTGACTAGTGGGGTACCGCAAAGCTCAGTGCTGGGACCCCAGTTGTTTACAATATATATTAATGACTTGGATGAGGGAATTAAATGCAGCATCTCCAAGTTTGCGGATGACACGAAGCTGGGCGGCAGTGTTAGCTGTGAGGAGGATGCTAAGAGGATGCAGAGTGACCTGGATAGGTTAAGTGAGTGGGAAAATTCATGGCAGATGCAATTTAATGTGGATAAATGTGAAGTTATCCACTTTGGTGGCAAAAACAGGAAAACAGATTATTATCTGAATGGTGGCCGATTAGGAAAAGGGGAGGTGCAACGAGACCTGGGTGTCATTATACACCAGTCATTAAAAGTGGGCATGCAGGTACAGCAGGCGGTGAAAAAGGCGAATGGTATGCTGGCATTTATAGCAAGAGGATTCGAGTACAGGAGCAGGGAGGTACTACTGCAGTTGTACAAGGCCTTAGTGAGACCACACCTGGAGTATTGTGTGCAGTTTTGTTCCCCTAATCTGAGGAAAGACATCCTTGCCATAGAGGGAGTACAAAGAAGGTTCACCAGATTGATTCCTGGGATGGCAGGATTTTCATATGATGAAAGACTGGATGAACTAGGCTTATGCTCATTGGAATTTAGAAGATTGAGGGGGGATCTGATTGAAACATATAAAATCCTCAAGGGATTGGACAGGCTAGATGCAGGCAGATTGTTTCCGATGTTGGGGAAGTCCAGAACGAGGGGTCACAGTTTGAGGATAAAGGGGAAGCCTTTTAGAACCGAGATTAGGAAAAACTTCTTCACACAGAGAGTGGTGAACCTGTGGAATTCTGTGCCACAGGAAACAGTTGAGGCCAGTTCATTGGCTATAATTAAGAGGGAGTTAGATATGACCCTTGTGGCTAAAGGGATCAGGGGGTATGGAGGGAAGGCTGGTACAGGGTTCTGAGCTGGATGATCAGCCATGATCATACTGAATGGCGGTGCAGGCTCGAAGGGCTGAATGGCCTACTCCTGCACCTATTTTCTATGTTTCTATTGATGTTGCGCAGGGATCGGTGTTGGGACCACTTCTTTTTATGCTGTATATCAATGAGTTAGATGATGGAATAGATGGCTTTGTTGCCAAGTTTGAAAAAAATACAAAGATTGGTGGAAGGACAGGTAGTGTTGAGGAAACAGGTCAGCTGCAGAAGGACTTAGACAGATTAGGAGAAGAGGCAAGAGAGTAGCAAAGAAATACAATGTTGGAAAAATGCATGGACATGTGCTTTGGTAGTAGAAATAAATGTGCAGACTATTTTCTAAATGGGGAGAAAATACAAAAAAACTGAGATACAAAGGGACTTGGGAGTCCTTGTGCAGAACACCTTGATGGTTTACTTACAAGTAGAGTTATTGGTGAGGAGGGCAAATGCAATATTAGCATTCATTTCAAGAGGTCTAGAACACAAGAGCAGGGATGTGATGCTGAGGATTTATAAGGCACTGGTGAGGCCTCACCTTGAGTATTGTGAACAGTTTTGGGCTCCTTATCTAAGAAAAGATGTGCTGACATTGGAGAGGGTTCAGAGGAAGTTCACAAGGATGATTCCGGGAATGAAAGGGTTATCACACGAGGCACATTTGAAGCTCTAGGTCTGTACTCTCTGGAATTTAGAAGGATGACGGGGCATCTCATTGAAACTTTTTGAATATTGAAAGGCCTAGACTGAGTAGATGTGGAAAGGAAGTTTCCCATCATGGGGGAATCTAGGACAAGAGGGCACAGCCTCAGGATAGAGACTTGTCCATTTAAAACAGAGATACCGAGAAATTTCTTCAGCCAGAGGGTGGTGAATTTGTGGAATTTATTACCATGGGCAGCTGTGGAGGCCAGGTCATTGGGTGTATTTAAGGCAGAGCTTGATAGGTTCTTGTTTGGATATGGCATCAAAAGTTACAGGGAGAAGGCCAGGGTGTGGGGTTGTGGAGGGGAGAAAAGGGTCAGCCGTGATTGAGTGGCGGAGCAGACCTGATGGGCCAAATGGCCTAATTCTGCTCCTATGTCTAATGGTCTTATGGTCTTATGGTCTTATGGAAACAGTGAACATAAAGTTTCTTTTTACTGAGATGAGTATTGTGGACACTTTGTTGATACTGCTGGGCACTCCAATAGTTGAAATTTAATCATGCAAATGTAAGGCAAGTGATCTGAGTGCATAGCTAAGCACATTGAGATTGCTAAAGCTATTATAGAAACAATGTCGAGGGATGGGCAGGATTGTCCACTCACAATTTGAGGCCATGATTGAGGTGGGAGGTAAGAGAGGAGGGGGGAGTTGTACTATTGATAAGACACAACATCACAGCAACACTACAAGAGGATGTTTCTGGAAGAACCAACCAGTGAAGCTATATGAGCAGAAAACTAAAATAAGAATGGGTGATCATTTTGATGGGATACTAGTATAGACTCACCAATAGTCAGAGGGAGTCAGAGGGCAAATATGCAGGGAGACACGAATAGGTGTGGAAATATTAGGGTTGTAATAGTAGGTGATATTAACTTTCCTAATATTGACTGGGGCTGCCATAGTGCCAAGGGGTTAGGTGGGGAAGAAGTTGTTGATTGTGTACAGACAGTTTCTCAAGTAATATGTAAATATTCTTATTGAAGAAGGAATTACATTTGACCTCCTCTTAGAAAATGAGGGTAGGCAAGTGCTCGATATGTCAGTGGCTTTGTACTTTGGGACCAGTGACCATATTTTTATTAGTTATATGGTAGTTATCGGAAAAGATGGGACTAATCCACTAAGTTTTAATTTGGGGCAAGGCGAGTTTTGATGGCATTAAAAAGGATGTTGGAAAGTTGGAGTGGGAGTGGGAGTGGGAGTAAAGGTATATGTGACGTGTTAAGTTTTTAACTGTGACATGGGGAGTGTTCACAGCCAAGTTGTTCCTGTTAGGTTGGCAGGATTAGAGAACTGGGGTTGATGAGGGTCCCGCAACTGCCTGTAAGGAATTTGTATTTTCTCCCCGTGACCGCATGGGTTTCCTCCGGGTGCTCCAGTTTATACTCACGGTCCAAAGTACCGGTTGATAGGTTCATTGGTCATTGTAAATTGCCCCATGACTAGACTAGGACTAAATCAGGGGATTGCTGGGCAGTGTGGCTTGAAAAGCCAGAAGGGCCTATTCCACTGGATGGATGGATGGATGGATGGATAGATAGATAGATAGATAGATAGAAAGATAGATAAAGCTCTGGTCAGGAAAAAAGGTAACATATGTCTGTTATGGGCAACTGGGATCAGTTGACTATCTCGAGGAGTAGAAGGGTTGTCGAAGTAAACTTAAGAAGGGAATCCAATCACTCCACTTTTTCTGGTATTTCACCTGCACTATCTAAGATATAAGCATCACTGCCCAGCAATTTCCTCCCTTGCTTCCCACATTCTGTCAGGATACACTTGGCCAGGCTCCAAGAGTTGATCCACCCATATCTGCTTCAAGAATGCTATCACCTTTTCTTTGGTAATAGTAATATGTTTCAGGACATCACTTTTATCTTCTTTGACCTCGTTAGTTTTGCAACTTCCTTTGGCAACCTGCTTCTGCAAACTCCTTCTACAACATACGGATGTGAAGTATTTATTTAAGATTTTGCCCTTTTCCCATGACTCCAAACATAAATGAGTCACTGCTCCTTAATGAGATGTTTTTTTCTCCTTTTTACCTCTTTGCTGTAATATACTTGGAGAAACTGTTAGGATTTCTCTTTATCTTAACCTGCTGGGGATATTTCACGTTCCCTTTTAGCCCTTCTGGTCTCTTTCTTAAGTGTATTCCTACATCCCTACAATGAGCTGCCAGAGCAAGTGGTAGAAGCAGGTACAATTACGATATTTCAAAGACATTTTGGCAGGTACGTGGATTGGAAAGGTTTGGAGGGATATTTAGTGGAGGAAAACAGGACTAGCTCAGGTCAGCATTGACGAGTGAGGACGGAGGGCCATTTCCATTCTATACAACTGTCTGATTCACTGACTAACCACAACTGGTAACCCAAGTTGGTTAGATTTCCAGTCCCAATGAACAGTTTCAACACGAAACATCAACAGTTCCTTTTCTCCCGGAGATGTTGCTTGACCTGCTGACTACTTCCAGCAAGTTTTTTGTTACTTACAATTTCCTGCTCATTCGGTAGATTATAGTACTTCTACGGCAATGAAATTCAGGACAGATTCTTAATAAAAGGAGAGTTTTGCATTTCCAGAAGTAACAGAATTGACTTGATCATTGTCCTGATGGAGTTTTCAAGACTCTTAGTCAGTACTGGAAGCTGGGCAACCATTCTTGGCATGTTGGGTTTGAGATGTGGTGTCCATTGTGATTAAATCCCATGTGGACCTAGAAAATTCTTTTGATAGCACTGAAAAAATAGTGAATTGTAGTTTAAAATAGATTTAACCTTAGAGCAAAATAACAATAATTTCTATTACCCTTGGTGACACACAGAGAAGTTGACCCCAATATTTCTCTGAAGGTTTTCAGTGGTGTTGCTGGCTTGAAATTTTGCCTGATGACATTAACAATAATGCAACATTGTTTCCTTTTTGCTTTCTTTCATGATTTTCACACTGTATGGTCTAAACAATAGCAGTTGCTTCAAACAACCTGTTTCTACTGAAGTTATTTCTTTGGAAACCATGTGGTTAAAGAGGCAATATGCTCAGATTGTTTATTTTGAAAGGCAGCTGCGCTGCCCATTATGTCCCCATTGATTCATACGCAAACTGGTGATAATTAATAGTCTTTCTTACACATTCTGACATTTTTGCAATGAAATCTTGTTTCTAACCCAAAAACAAAGATATTTAATTAAGCCAATGGACATTGTTACTGGATGACATGGAAAGGAATTGAGGAAATTGGCACTGGAACATGATGGTGATCTGGTAGGAGAAGGCAAAGAGGGGATTCTATATCCACCCAGTATTTACAGAAATCCATGCATGTAGCCATATTTCTATTGGAATCAATGAGTCAGTGGAGTATAATTCAATAAAGCGGATCTTATTGTTGCCTGCAACCTCCAGTGACCTCAAATGATGCTGTAGATGAAGTCAAATACACCATCACTGTCACCTTCTGAGCCTCAGGATCATTTTTGACCTTTGCAATTCAACTCTAGCTTGTTTTGTAGTTTTCGATTCACTACTGCATTACGCAGATCAAGCTCTACATTCAGGTGGACCCATCTTCTGATTTGGCCCAGAGGATGAGGACTTGTGTGTACAGCAGGTTTCCCCAAAGTACAAGTGCTTGCAGACATAGAAATAATCAATAACTTTGCAGGTGTTGCTTACACAGCAATACTGTGCAAGTTGTAGCAGTGGTGCTTATGTGTTCTTCTGCTCTTTTCAGAGCTGGCTCTCCAGGCTGTGTCCAAGTACCTGCAGCCAGCTGATAATGTTTTGGCATGTACTGAAGCTAAAGCAGTGCATCATTACACTAGAGAACCTTACAACGTTATTTCATGTGCATTGCATTTGAAGCTTGCAATGTGAGGTACATTTTTATGGACTGCATTGGAGAGGCAGTCAGTATTGCTTTTAACAACTGAAGGGTAAAAAAGGAAATTCTCGGCTTTTATTGCAGTTAATGCTTGAGGAATTAGTAGTTAAAATGCGGTTGCTTGTCTTGCCTACCTCCTAAGGATATTTAAAACAAAAATCCTCTCACACCTATGGTCCCATGTGCTTTCATGTAAGGAGGGAGAACATTAGAAAGCAGCAAGCCAGGAAGAGATCTGCTTACCGGTAAGTGAGTGAGTGGGCTCAGATGTAGAATAAAATGGAATGCACGGCTCTTCAGAACGTCTGTTTTTCCTCGCAGTTGCCAACTGTTAGGGGGAAAGCATATAACCTGGCTCCTGGCCAACTCTATTCTTGCAAAGACAATTTGCCAAATCCTCCATGAAACAATTCCACTTTGACATTGGCTATTAATAATTCCTCACAGGATGACTGTGTGCCCTGTTCTTCCCTGGAGAGACCTAAATAGCAGTTTGTCCTCAATTGTTCAGTCTCCACATGCAGTTTAGGAATTGGGGTAATTCCAATAGGGAAAATCACAGAAGGAATTATCCCTTTGGGAATATTTACAGATAGGTTAGTAGGCTGATCTTTTTACAGTCTGGCTCAACCTGAGGTGGGCCTCTATTATTTTCTCCTGTTCTGGGAGCCAAGTTAACTCTTGTTACTTTCCATTGGAGAGATTTATATTGGTTTGTCAATTTTCATTGTCTTGGCTATTTTTATGATTTCTCTTCACTTCTTTGAAATCAAGGAGCCGATTTCCTCAGTGTTACATCTGTTTTGCGTTCACAAGTCATTCAACTAATGTTGCTTTGGATTGAGGCCAAGACCGATTTTTTTTCCAATTTCACAGTTATTAGACCAACATTGCAAACATCAGGAAATGCCAGCATATAGCTTCAGATTTTGGGTTTAGGTGCATGAATTGTTCCCAGAAATATACATTCAGTGGCCACTTTATTAGTTACACCTTGTTAATGTAAGTATCTAATTAACCAATCATGTGGCAGCTATTCAGTGCATAAAAGCACACAGACATGGTCAAGAGGTCCAGTTGTTGTTCAGACTAAGCATCAGAATGGGAAAGAAATGTAACCTAAGTGACTCTGACTGTGAAATGATATTTGGTGCCAGACGAGGTGGTTTGATTATCTCAGAAACTGCTGATCTTTTGGGATTATTATGCACAACCATCTAGAGTTTGCAGAGAGTGTGAGAAGCAAAATAAAAAAAACAGCAGTTGAGGGCTGATCTGTGGGTGATTACACCCTGTTAACTAGAGAGGTCAGCCAGCCAGTGGTGTAATGGCATCCACACCAAACTTCAAGGCGGGTGGTCTCAGGTTCGAATCTGGCTAGCTCCTTGAACACTTTCCAGCCCTGTTGGGTTGAGCATCAAGCTAGCAACTTGGCCTCGTAAAAACAGGCAAATGCCAAAGAAATTACAAGGTTGCCATCTGATGCACCACAAGATGTGGAAAGGAGCAACAACAATGAGAGAGGTCAGAGGAGAACGGTTGGAATTGTTCAAGCTGACAGTAACTCAAGTAACCAAGCATTACAACAGTGGTGTGCAGAAGAGCATCTCTGAATGCACAGCACATCGAACCATGAAGTGGATGGGCTACAGCAGCAGACCTTGGACATACAGAAATACATTCGGTGGCCACTTTAATAGCTACTTCCTGT
This sequence comes from Mobula hypostoma, assembly GCF_963921235.1. Taxonomy (NCBI): domain Eukaryota; kingdom Metazoa; phylum Chordata; class Chondrichthyes; order Myliobatiformes; family Myliobatidae; genus Mobula; species Mobula hypostoma. The sequence continues at coordinate 57,963,170 of NC_086107.1, forward strand.
ATCTAATGTAGCAATTACTTAGTGCACATCTATGTGTCCTCCTTCCATGAGCACTTCATTCCATGAAGATTCTCCCTGTGTGACCAAACCTAGATCAACTGGTCTCTATGATTAATTCAGTCTTTGAACATGATAGCCAGTTGGAGCATTTAGACCTTGCTTTGGGTACAGGGTGTGATTGAATAAAAATGGCCCAGATCAGCTGTTATTGCTTGTCATGTTATGTACAATATGAAGTGCAGACCTTCAACATTCATCTTATTTCCAGCTCCCATAGGTTGCATTGTTTGGATTTAATATTTATACAACATTATAGTAAATCAATCATCATGGAATACATTGCATATTCACAATGCTCTTCCAAAATCTCTGAAGATTGAAACTATTCATGCTAGGTCATTGAATTCAAAGGTTTGAAGAAAAAAAAGCAGGCATTAGTACTAACGTTCTTCAGGTCTTGGCAGGAGAGGTATTAGTGACTAGAAAATTAGATTCTTCTGGGTGTATTTTGTCTTCTCCAAATTAGACATTAAACTTAATCAATGCTTTTATTTTGTTAGTTCACTCAATTAACACAGAATCACACAAATCTCTCTGATAGGAAAGGAGTTAATCTATAAACCCATTAACTGCAAATGCATTTTCACTTGCAACCTAAAGTTAGAGTATTTGTTGAGAAGAGCAGACATTTTTCAATTCAAATGCAACATATACTATACTTAAGAGAAGTTTTCTTTTGTTTGCTTATTGCTAGTATTTCCTGCTTTGTAAGGATGTCCTCCATTAACAAGGAAAAGTAGCTTATGTCTGTCAGGAAATAATAACTTGGGGGTAATCTATGCTAGTTCTATCTGATTTTCACTGGCTGAAGTTTCTGTGCAAAATATCAGCCCACTTCAGAAATATCTGAATCAACATAAATCACTTGAAGTCACCAGTCAAAAAGGTTAAAATCCTTCAAATTGGAAATTAATCTGTTTCAAGAATACTTACCTTATCCACACCATATAAAATGTCCTTGAATAATAAGCATAGGGCTAAGAAATAAGTGGTATGGCTTTGTATCATTTTATAAGTGCGCATAGCTGTCTTAGACCCAAAGTAGTGAGATGTTCACACCTTGGCCTTTGGAGCTTCTGTGTCTGGGCTGCATATTGTGGAAATACTGTATGTTATATCCTAAAAGCCACTTTGTTTCCCTCCTAGTTCAGCTCCTAACCTGTCATGCACTTCTGTTAAATTAGAGGGGTCTTCAAAGCATCATTGGCAAACATCTCAAATTGACTTGTGTCATTGCATTTATTTTCTTGTTTATTTTTCATGTGTAAATGTGTACAATTGGTAATAATTTCTGTCATGTTATGTTAGCTTATACTTGTCCTTGTCTTGTAATGTGCTATGCCGCTGTTGCAAAAACTAATTTTTATGCCATTTGTATCCTGTGTTTGTATGCCTATGAGAACAGAGAACTTGAACTCTGTATAGGTGTGGGTTGGATTGCCAAGATTACTATAGATTCTCAGTTTGACACCCACCATTGAGAAATTATTTGGTGATACAAGAGCCATTCCCCATTCTGTTTTCTTAAGTAGATCTTGGAAAGCTGCTCCAGGTAAATACAAGAAAAATAATTTTATTAAAAATTCTTCATGTATTTCACAGCTGTCATGGTTGCCCTTTCCACCCATAGTTATTTTAATTTCCATGCCATTGACTTCATCCACCACCCTCCCACACACACAGAGCCAAGCACACATGAATGCAGGTTCACATATCTAGCTGATGAGATGGGTGGACAGCAAAATGACAAACTTCACATCATCTAAAACCTGAATTTGATTCTGGCGTGTTCTAGAGTTACAGTATATCGCAAATGTTAATTTCAATAGCTAACAGTCTTCAAACCTGAACGTAGACTATAGATTGAGTTTAAAATGCAGCCCAGAACAATGGTAGTCTTGGAGCTGCAGACTGGGGTTGTTGCAATGAGAACGGGTGAACCCAAACACAGGGCACTGACGCGGAGGGAGCGTAATCAGAGGAGTGTTTATTAATGGCTGCAGGAAGGCCGGGGAGCGAGGATTAGGTAGAGGAAAGCTGAGGTGTGAGCGAGGCTAGACCAGGGATCGAACCCGAGTTGCTACAGTGAGAACACGGCATTTGACCACTGAGCTAGCGGAGAGTGTAGACGGACGGTGGGACGAGGCAGAGCAGGGATGCGGACAAGGGGATGAGCGTGGCTGGGGGAGAACAACGGGTGGCATGCCATGCTCCTTTTAACACAGAAAGACAGAGTTAACACAGGGAAACAACAGCGCAGAAACAAAACTTAGAATGCACAATTCTAAGAGGCCGAGAGACAGAATTAACACAGGCAAACAGCGCGGGAACAGAATTTAGCATACACAATTCCAATCGGCTGAGAGACAGAGTTAACACAGGCAAACAGCGCGGGAACAGAATTTAGAATACACAATTCTAAGCGGTCAAGAGACAGAGTGAACACAGGCAAACAGCGCGAATGAATGGAAGAGCAGGAGGCAGGCAAAACTTTTCTTGGCACAGGGTGTTACTGGAGCTGAATGGCAAACAGAATACAGGCAGCCAGCAACACTTATCTTGACATGGAGCATTAAATGGAAAGGCAAGCGGCAGGCAATCCTTATCTTGATATAGAGCAGCAAATGGAAAGACAAACGGCAGGTGATACCTATCTTGACATGGAGAGACAGAGTATACAGTTAAACCTTGGTACTGAAGTAAAACTTACAATACACCATTCTAAGCAGCCGGGAATGTGAATTACCATACTGGCTGAAGCAACGGTCTGGCAACAAGTGGATGCAAGCTGGGGTTTTTATGCTGCAGGTTTAGATGAGAGTCAGATGCCACAATCAAGGAGCCCAGGAGAACATGGGGAAAAGGAAATTAGGAGAAAAAGAGGAATTAACGGTCGGGACCGTGACAGGGGTCCAGTGCAAAATAGGAAAGACTCCATCTGACCTGAGATGTCTGCAATTGCATGAATGCAACCCAGAGTGAGTGGGGATTCACATTCATTTTGGGTGTCTAGTGTGTTGATGTGAGGTTGAAGGTGTTTGAGAATTATAGGTAATTCAAAGGAAGCATTGTAGATACATTGTAACTATAGAATTGCCCTGCTGTTTCCTTTGATCTTTAGCATATAAAAATATAATGTATTACCAGATCAGGAAGAATCTTCTAAGAGTGTCTCCGGTATGATGCCTGTTTGTGTGCTGAATAAAGACATCTATATCACCAGCTTCAGTGACTTTGTTCAGTCACATCATTGGTGTCCAACAAATACCGTATCTAGGATGCTTCTCTGCTCCTGGCTTCGTCCCAGGGTCAAGATTCAATTCACTTCTGTACCAAGGGCTCACATAGTTCAGGCTTCAAAGGTAGTGCAGAATGTCTTCTGAGACAATAGATCTGGTGTGCTCTGTTGATTGTCAAACAGCTAATGATCGATGCACCCCCAGAAAATCTCTTCTCAATTAGTCAAGGAGCTGTGAGCCAACCTTATTTGCTTGTTGAATTTTTTTGTAAAGGATGGGCAATAATTGCTGGGCTAATCTGTGACTCCACCATCCTGTGCTGAATGTTTAAAATGTAGGGGGTAAGCCTAGCATGTGACATATCTGAGGATGAACCCAATCATATTGCATAATTTAATAAAAGATGTAGTGTCAGATCAGCAGTTGAAATAAAGAAACATCATACTTATTCTATATGAGAATGAAAGCCTCTTTGAATAAGGGAAATATATTGCAAGGCCATGGAAATACACACTATGAAGGGAGAGCAAATTAATACCTGACAGAACCACCTGGGATATTATTTGCAGGCAAGAAAAGGCACAGAATCAAAGTCTGTGATGTAGCTTTTTTTTTAACAGTACACAGGGCTCTATGAGTTGTTTAAGCTGAGGCAAAAGCATTGCTGTTATACATGCTGTATATTTTATAAACAGTGGATTCCAGTTAACCAGGTCAGTCACTTGTTTGGGACAACTCTTAAAAGAAAAAACTAATCGAGAAAATACAAACAAGAGAGAATCTGCAGATGCAAGAAATCAAAGCAACACACACAAACTGCTGGAGGAACTCAGCAGGCCAGGCAGCATCTATGGAAAAAGAGTACACGTGTGCTTGTGTCATGTTATCCATTTGGGCCAATGGACGTGGATTCAAAAGATGATTTCTGATCATTTTATTTTTTATTTTGTCTTTAAAAATATGCATTTCAAGTCCGTTATCTGCTCTAGGTGTCTGCACTGATTTTGTTCATTTACAGTCAATCAAAAGAACACAGCAATGCACACTGGATGGATCCCGCTATCAAAATGTGTTAGGAACTAATACGCAGTTTTATAGTATTGTAGTAGTATTGGTAGTGTTCTAATTTGTTCTGTATTTCACTTAAATATATAATTTGTTACTCCATTAAATGGTAGTTTGTCTTTTTTTAATCTTTTTAACTATTTCCATGAAACTTCAACTATTTGGGGCAGCCACTTAAATGGGCCAAAATGTACAGTCCAATGCGTCCCAATTAACCAGAATCCTTTGTGTATGTGCAATATATACATACACGTAAAGTATATGCATGTACATATATACTGTATATTTTTATGTATACACCTCCATGGCAGGTGACAGGGTAATTTATTTATGAGTTTGCAGCCATCTCTACTGCTATCTCCATCAGTTAAGTTGGCCAGCCAGGCAGATTAATCTGATGTCGGTAAATCATAGAATTAATGTATCTAATACTGGAGTCCTTGCAAACTCAGCCACGAGCAGTTCCCTACCAGTTAACCATTCCCATGCATTGCTTTGATGCAGATCAAAATCTATGAAAGGACTAAATGTTATTTTGAGATTACTGATAAACTTCGGGATATGGAGATGGTTATAGAGAAACTTCAAAATTCAGCCAAGTTTAGTTCCCAAAGATTTGACCCTGAGAGGAACTCTTGACTATATATTGAATATTTACAATTTGCCTATTTTCACCAATATCAAGCAACACACATCAAAGTTGCTGGTGAACGCAGCAGGCCAGGCAGCATCTGTAGGAAGAGGTGCAGTCGACGTTTCAGGCCGAGACGCTTCGTCAGGACTAACTGAAGGAAGAGTGAGTAAGGGATTTGAAAGTTGGAGGGGGAGGGGGAGGGGGAGATCCAAAATGATAGGAGAAGACAGGAGGGGGAGGGATAGAGCCAAGAGCTGGACAGGTGATAGGCAAAAGGGGATACGAGAGGATCATGTCTTTCTTCCTGGACTTCCTGTCCCATGATCCTCTCGTATCCCCTTTTGCCTATCACCTGTCCAGCTCTTGGGTCTATCCCTCCCCCTCCTGTCTTCTCCTATCATTTTGGATCTCCCCCTCCCCCTCCAACTTTCAAATCCCTTACTCACTCTTCCTTCAGTTAGTCCTGATGAAGGGTCTCAGCCTGAAACGCCGACTGCACCTCTTCCTACAGATGCTGCCTGGCCTGCTGCGTTCACCAGCAACTTTGATGTGTGTTGCTTGAATTTCCAGCATCTGCAGAATTCCTGTTGTTCACCAATATCATGTTGCTTGACTCAACCCACCTCAGATCATCTGCTATCTAAATCTTCATCCTGGTTACATTCAGATTTTGCCATTCTAATATTTTCCAGGCTGCACTATGATATTCTCTTCTTTGTGCACTCAAGTTTACATCCTTGCTGACATCAATTTCTTGTGTTCACTGACCTACATTTGCCCTGAATTCTGAAGCAATAATGCTTTTGAAATGTTTTCAAGAGCATATAGTTTATGCCCTTTGCACAATCCTCTGATTCCAGCTTGAATTTTAATTATCTCTTGATTGATCCTCTGCTTTCAGCTATTAAAGCTTTAAAATTCCCTTCCTAAACTATTTTGCCTTTCTCTTTTCTCCTTCTTTTAGAGCCACATAAGTCTGTCAATATTTTAATCTTTTGAGCTAACATTTTCTTGCATGCTTCAGTGGTAAAATTTGTTAGATGATTCTCCTGCTTTGTAATATGGAGTGTTTCAATATGGAGTAAAAAGCCAGGGTTCACGGGTCAAGCCAGTTGGCTGTTGTATTGAGAAGCCAGTTTGACTCGGATTTGGCACTGAAAGTGCTTTTTAAATTAGAAGGGCTGTGGAGGCTTCTACCTGTTTGAAATAGTGGAGGATAGAAAAGAAGTGCATCTCACCAGGCCATTGAGAGTTGATGTGTTGTGTACTGGTATTCAGCCATACAAGAGAAATTTGCAGGGAGTGCTTGAGAGAAGACATTTCTGAGCATCTGGGCATTTTACTTCCAGCTGATGAACTGGCAATGTCATGATATTTTCTTCCCTAGAGGACATTTGACTGAGCAGGATAAATTGTTGACGATCCTGCTGTTGAATTGACCTCATGGATTTAGGTAATTTGATGTATCTGCTGCCTTGTTGGTTTCCTCTCACATACTCCTGGTATGAGTTTAATCTGGCCTGTACTGTCCCTGCCATTTGTCCATGCAGTTTTCTTTCATTCCAGATGTGAATGAGTGCCGATGGGTTGGGGAGCGCCGGGTGTGCCACCATTCTTGTCACAACACTTTTGGCAGCTACCTCTGCTCCTGCCGTACTGGTTTCCGACTTCAGGCTGACAGGAAGATGTGTGAAGGTAAGAAGGAAGAAAGGATAGAAGAGAAGAGAGCAGACTAGCTCAGATTGAAAGTTTCTTTTCACAGAAAGTCATCTCTGAACAGAAAGTTTGAAGGAGCAAGCAAAAGTTGTGATTTTGTGCTTGAACACAGTAACTATGGTTGAGGCCCCCCACCGAGTATCCATGAGGCAAAATATCAGTGATATCTTTGTGTACATTCATTAATTTTTGCTCCTTTTCCTCTCATGTGTTGGTTATTCACACACCTCCTCTTCTTTCTCTTTCATTCTTTTGCCTCTTGTTTTTACTTTGATCCCTCACACCTCATACTGAGGGCTGGAAAGTTATAGATTCATAAGCAAGCTCATCTGCCTAAATCCCTCAAGGAAGGCAAAAGAGCAAAATGCCATGTGTGCTTATCAAGCAGCCTCAGGATCACTTCAAATACACAACAATTCAAAAGTAGTCAAGATTTGGGTGCAGCAAGCAAGCAGGTGGTTCAATAAGCACAGAGGGCAAGTGGGGAATGCATTAGCAATTGGAATAAAATGACCAGATTAAGAAGGTTGGATCCCTTCATTCGTTTTCCACCAACAGCACCCACTAACCATACTTTACAACAGTTGGTTCACCTCAGTCTCAAAAACCAAGCTAAAAAACACAGAGCAAGTGCAATTACAGGAATAGCATCAGCAGCAGGTGAAAACAAAAGTCTAAAGTGATTTAAGACCATAAGACATTCAAGCAGAATTAGGCCATTCAGCCCATTAGATCTGTTCTTTAACTGTGGCTGATTCATTTTCTCTTTCAACCCCATTATCTTGTCTTCTCCCCGTAACCTTTGATGTCCTTAATAATCATGACCCTATCTTCCTCCACTTTAAATATACCTAAATGATTTGGCCTGAATTCCACAGATTCACCTTCCTCTGGCTAAAGAAATTCTTCCACATCTCTGTACTAAAGGGACATTCTGTGTCCTCTAGTCCTAGGATCTCCCACCATTACAAAACATCCTCTCCACGTTCATTCTATCTTGGTCTTTCACTAGCCAGTAAGTTTCAGTGAGACATCCCCCGCCCCCAGCCCACACTGTTCAGAACTCCAACAAATACAGGTCCAGAGCTATTAAATGTTCCTCATAGGTTAACCCTTTCACTCTTGGGCTCGCCATCATAAACTTCCTCTGGACCATCTCCAATGCCAACACATCTTAGGGAAAACTGCCTCAAGATTTGTAGCTGAATAGCAGGGAGGCTTTGCAACTGCGAGGGGCTTCATTTTTGTCTGGTGAAACCACATAAGTGAACAACAAGAGAGAGCAAGTCAAGCTGGTCTTAAAGTGAGTTTGAGATGGGTGTTCTGGAAAAGAAAGTTAAATAGACCATAAGATAGAAGATCAGAATTGGGCTACTTGGCTATTTTCAAGTCTACTCCACCACTTTATCATGGTTGATTCAATTTTCCTCTCAGCCCCAATCTCCTGCCTTCTCCCTATATCCTTTCATAACCTGATCAATCAAGAAGCTATAAAACTCTGCCTTAAATATACAGTGCATAAAGACTTGGATTCCACAGCTGCCTAGGGCAAAGAATTCCATGGATTGACCACTCACTGGCTAAAGAAATTCCTCCTCATCTCTGTTCTAAAAGGATGACCCTCTATTCTGACGCTGCATCCTCTGGTCTTAGACTCTACCAGCATAAGAAATATTCTCTCCACATCCACTCTATCAAGGCCTTTCACCATTTGATAGATTTCAATGAGGTCACCCCTCATTCTTCTGAATTCTAGTGAATACAAGCCTAGAGCCAAACATTCTTCAACTGACAAGCCATTCAATCCTGGAATCATTTTTGTGAACCTCCTATGAACCCTCTCCAGTTTCAGCATATCATTTCTAAGCCAGAAGCCCAAAACTGCTCACAATACTCCAAGTGAGGCCTCATCAGTGCTTTATAAAGTCTCAACATTACATCCTTACTTTTATATGCTTGTCCTCTTGAAATAAAATTTTAACATTGCATTTTCTTTCCTCAGCACGGACTCAGCCTGCAATTAACCTTTAGGAAATCCTGCACAAGGACTCCCAAGACCCTTTGTGCCTCAGTTTTTAGTATTTTCTCTCCATTTGGAAAATAGTCAACCCTTTTCATTTCTTCTACCAAAGTGCATGACCATAGACTTCCCAACACCGTATTCCATGTATCATTTCCTTGCCCATTCTCCTAATCTGTCTATGTCCTTCTCTACTTCCTCAAAATTACCTGCCCCTCCACCTATCTTCATATTAACTGCAAATGTTGCAATAAAGCTATCAATTCCACCATTCAAATCATTGACATATAACGTAAAAAGAATTGGTCCCAACGCAGGCCCCTGTGGAACACCACTTGACACCGACAGGCAACTAGAAATGGCTCCCTTTATTCCCACTCTTCATCTCCTGCCAATCAGCCACTGCTTTATCAACGCTGGAATTTTTCCTGTAATACCACGGGATTGTAGCTTCTTAAGCAGCCTCATGTGTGGCACCTTGTCAAAGGCCTTCTGAAAATACAAGTACATCAACCAATACTCATTTGTCTACCCTGCTTGTTTTTTTTTTCCAAATAATTCCAACAGATTTGTCTGGCAAGATTTTCCCTTGAGGAAACCATGCTGACTACAGCCCATTTTATCATGTGCCTCCAAGTACTCTAAAACCTCATCCTTAATGATTGACTCCAACACCTTCCCAGCCACTGAGGTCAGACTAATGCCTATAGCTTTCTTTCTTCTCCCTCTCTCCCTTCTTTAAGAGTGGAATGATATTTGTAATTTTCTAGTCTTCCTAAACCATTCCAGAATCCAGTGATTCTTGAAAGATCATTACTAATGGCTCCACAATCTCTTCAGCCACCTGTTTCAGAACCCTGGGGTGTTCGCCATCTGGCCCAGGTAACTTATCTACCTTTAGACCTCAAACAAGAGAAAATTTGCAGATACTCTACCATCAGACCTTTCAGTTTCCTAATAATCTCCTCTCTAGTAAAGGTAACTTCACACACTTCATGACCCCTGACTCCTGGAGCTTCCACCGTACTGTTAGTGTCTTTCACAGTGGAGACTGTTGCAAAATATTTATTCATTTCATCCACTATTTTACTGTCCCCCATTACTACCTCCCCAGCATGATTTTCCTGTGGTCTGATATCCACTCTTGCCTCTCTTTTACACTTTATGTATCTGAAGAAAGTTTTGGTACCCTCTTTAATATTACTGGCTGACCTACTTTCGTATTACATCTTTACCTTCTTAATAACTTTTTAAATGCCTTCTGTTGGTTTTTAAAAGCTTCCCAATCCTCTAACTTCCCAATATTTTTTGCTCTATTATATGCTTTCTCTCTGGCTTTCATGTTGGCTTTGACTTCTCTTCTTAGCCATGGTTGTGTCAACTTTCCTTTAAAATACTTCTTCCTCTTTCAGTAGTATATATTGTGTACCTTCTGAATTGCTTCCAGTAATTCCAGCCATTGCTGTCATCCCTGCCAGTGTTCTTTTCCAGTCAATTCTGGCCAACTCCTCTTTCATGCCTCTGTAATTCTTTTAACTTATGGATGGAGTTAAGCGGTTATTTGGAATAAATTATTCATTGTTTCATTACAGTGTAAATGCAACTTTAACAATGAAAATTCTAACTAATTTTGTGGAGTATTTGAATTATCCAAGAGGTTGGATGTTTTCTTCATAAATTTCCTTTACTGTGCATATTTCTATTGTTGCTTTTACATTTTATTTTCTTTGAAAAGTTTTAATTGCCTCTGTCATTTTAAGTTCCATTTCAGAGGTATTGTACGTGACTTTATCTTTGTTTCCTTACAATTAGATATTGATGAGTGCAAAGAGGATGACTCTCTTTGTGAAAACCATTGCCTCAACGTCATGGGATCATATCAATGTGTCTGTATGGAGGGTTTTCAGATGGTTGAAGGACAGTGCCTAGGTACTTTTATCTATTTTCTTACTCATTTATCCGTTAGTTGCAGTTCTACTCAGTATACTGTTTTGTTATTTATTAAAAATTTTACTCTATCTATTTGTTGCTTCTCAGTTATTGTTTGCCTTGTAATTGGATCAACTAGTGCCACAGTTCCAGCAAAATGAAGTGTAATGGAAAATCGAGGGCCAAGTGCAAGTTGCTTAAAATCCCCTTTTTCACATGAATCTAGCCACCAACGATAATGTTTAACAACTTGGAGTTCTGGGATTTTTAGTCACATATCAGTGGTTTGCTGAACTACCTAATTTCTACTGCTTACTCCAGCTCACCAAAGAGTGCAAATAAGAGACCTCTTCTAACACAAGTCTGCTTCGTTGGTGTATATCACTATGGGTGTAACATGCTTCTGTATTTTATAATAGGGACACTTAAATGAGTTGTTCATTGGCCTATCAATTCAACTTTTCAATGCCTGCTACAGGTCATAAATTAGGGTGTAACTTGAACACAATACTGTATTGTTTATGCTGCAGTTTTTGGAAGTGTTAGAATGAGGCCCCATCTGCTTTCTCAGGTTGAATGTACAAGATTCCATTACATTACTAAAGGAGAACAGTGAAGTTCTCCTGTGGTGTGTCCAAAAATTTGTCCCTCAATTTGGTATCATTAAATAAGCAAATCTGGTTATTTATTTTACTTGCCCTCCAATTAGCTGCTGAATTTATTGTATTACAATGACTATTAAACTTGAAGCCTCCTTAGTTGATTAAAAAATGTACTTTAGGTCATCTTGAAGTCTTGCAAAATATCTACAACCTGACCAAGATTTGATATTAGGACCAACGACTCACCAGTTTAGTGCCAAAGCTGTTTAGAGCATAAGAGAATACAATAGAATTGGAGCACTCAGTCCCTTAAGACTATTATGCCTTTTGGTATGAATATGGCTGCTCTGTCTCAGACATTATCTCCTCTTTCCCATTTACCCATCGCCCATAATTCCCAGCAGAGGCGAGACAGGGGATTGCAAAAGAAATAACCCAGAACCATGAAATATACAAATCATTGTCAATTATTTTTTGAATTAGATACTGCATGCTTATCATAGAAATTAAGCAATAATTGAAAAGTGTATATTTTAATGTACAATGAAGCTTATACAAGCCCCAATGAGGCTTGTTAAATTCAATTTCCTATTGTGTTCTCTGCTACGCCAATTCCTGTTTAAGTTGGCCTACATATCCCAATTGCATTCATACATGCAATAGGAATTGAAAGGCATGAGTATAATTTTGTGTGTGACAGCCAATGCTTAAGTGAGCTTACCGTCCTGTGACGTTTACAGACTGGGATGAATGCTCAGATCAAAGTTAAAGGTTATGGCGTCAAGCATGCATTAATACAGGAGGAAGTTTATTATTTTTATTCCTATCACGATAGATATTTGCTTGCTGCTGACACCCTTTCTCATATAGTTATGTTACAGGTGGGAAATTAGAATGAAAAAGAATCATTGCTCTGAATTTCCTGACAAATTGAGGGAAAAATTCCAAAAAATAAATCAAATTTTTAACACAGTACCTATGGCAAATATACTGTTCTTTATACCTGTTTTCCTTTCTACTGCTACCCATACAATATCAAAGCTAAGTTTGGTCATTCAGCCCATTGATATCTCTCTGCCATTCAATATGGCTGATAGTTTATCAAGCCCATTCTCCTACATTCTTCCTGTAACCTATAACGCCCCTACCAATCAAGAACCTATCAATCTCTGCCTTAAGTATACCCATTGCCTTGGCCTCCACAGCCTTCTGTGGCAACAGAGTCCTCAAAATCACCCTCCTATGGCTGAAGCTATTTCTCCTAATTTCAATTTTAAAGAGACATACCTACATATCGCAGGCTGTGCCCTCAAATCCTAGACAGTCCCTTGAATGGGAACGTACTCTCTGCATTCACTCTCTCCAGGCCTTTCAGATTCTGGTGTGATTCATGGAGATCCCCTCTTATTCTTTTGAAGTTCATCAAGTACAGGCTCGGAGACATCAAAAGGCTTTATCTTCCTGGGATCATTCATTTGAAACTCCTCTAATCCATCTTCAGGGCTAACAAATCTTTGATATGAAGCCCAAGATTGCTGAGAACATTCCAAATACAGTCTGGGCAATGCCCTATGAAAACACAGCAGTACCTCCTCACATTTACATAACAGTCCTCTTGAAATTAATATTAACATTTAATTTGTGTGTCTTTACCCATCCTTCAAGTTAACCTAAAGGAAATATTGAACTGAGACTCCCATGTCTCTTTGTGCCTCTGGGTTTTCCTTGCCATTTAGTCGACACCTCTATTCTTCCTGACACAATGCACAACCCCACACTTGCCCATGCTGTATTCCATCTGCTACTTTTAACCATTCTCCCAACCATTCAAGAACCTATCAATCTTTCAGACTCACTACCTGTTCTTCCAACTATCTTGATACTGTATTGTTATCTCCTTGTATATCTTGCTGAAGTTAAAAATTCATCTGAGTAAGGGCGAAAAGGAAGTAAAGTTTAACTGCAGCAAGGAATTAAATGTAAATTTAATTCTGCAGATTTTGTTCTTTTACTTCAATGAAGCATACAACTGGATTGGTTGCAAAACCCTCAGCCAAATCTACCTTTCTTCTTGTCTAAGGTATTGGTTGGGCCTTTATTAACCTTTTCATATTGAAGTGACATTGGCAGAAAACAAAGATATTCTCTTCACCATGGTTGTTCGTACCAAATGAGATGGGGTGGGTGAACTTCTCATTTCTACTTATTAAGTCTGATGATTTGTGGAATTGTGATCAATGAATGTTGTTTAAAAAATATACACTTTTATTGTGCCTGGTCATGTTGTGAATGTGGCTAACTTATTAAGTCACATCTTAAAAATAACTGCTGAAGTGTGGTCCCTAGTTTTATGCAAAAGAATGACAGCCATTGCTTGATGCTGACTGTTGTGTTCTTGTCATAATTTTAGATATAGATGAGTGTGAAGCAGATGGACATGATCTCTGTGAACACAAGTGCATTAATACAATAGGCAGCTTCAAGTGTACTTGCCCCCTTGGTTATGAGATGCTGGTTGATGGACAGATGTGTGTAGGTATGTGGCTTTTTTTAATTTTCTAATTTATAAAGAACAGATAATGCTTCAATATTATTTCATAAAATTATCAACACAACCACAAAACATCTTTACCTACCAGCCATAGAGAATGTTGTCATCAAGTACATACAGGAGAAAATCTGCAGATGCTGGAGATCCAAAGCAACGCACAGACACAATGCCGGAGGAACTCAGCAGGTCAGGCAGCATCTGTGGAAAAGAGTAAACAGCCGATGTTTCAGGCCGAGAGTCTTCATCAGGACCAGAAAGGAAGGGAAGAAGTCAGAATAAGAGGGTGGGGGGAGGGGAGGGAGAAGTACAAGGTAGCACGTGATAGGTGAAACCAGGAGAGATGGAGGGGTGAAGTAAAGATCTGGGAAGTTGATTGGTAAAAGAGATAAAGGGCAGGTGAAGGGGGAATTTGATAGGAGAAGATAGAAGGTCATGGAAAAAAGGAAAAGAGGGAGGAGCACCAGAGGGAGGTGATGGGCAGATAAGGAGATAAGGTGCAAGAGGAAAATGGGAATGGGGAAAGGTGAGGAGGGGTGGGTCATTAGAAGCCGTCAAATTATTCCTAAGACTAAGAATGTGCTTGCATTAAATAGTCATAGTCATAGTCATAGTCATAGTCATAGTCATACTTTATTGATCCCGGGGGAAATTGGTTTTCATTACAGTTGCACCATAAATAATAAATAGTAATAGAACCATAAATAGTTAATAGTAATATGTAAATTATGCCAGTAAATTATGACATAAGTCCAGGACCAGCCCATTGGCTCAAGGTGTCTGACCCTCCAAGGGAGGAGTTGTAAAGTTTGATGGCCACAGGCAGGAATGACTTCCTATGATGCTCTGTGCTGCATTTCGGTGGAATGAGCCTCTGGCTGAATGTACTCCTGTGCCCACCCAGTACAATATGTAGTGGATGGGAGACATTGGCCAAGATGGCATGCAACTTAGACAGCATCCTCTTTTCAGACACCACCATGAGAGATCCCAGTTCCATCCCCACAACATCACTGGCCTTACGAATGAGCTTGTTGATTCTGTTGGTGTCTGCCACCCTCAGCCTGCTGCCCCAGCACACAACAGCAAACATGATAGCACTGGCCACCACAGACTCGTAGAACATCCTCACCATCGTCTGGCAGATGTTAAAGGTCCTCAGTCTCCTCAGGAAATAGAGGTGGCTCTGACCCTTCTTATAGACAGCCTCAGTGTTCTTTGACCAGTCCAGTTTATTGTCAATTCATATCCCCAGGTATTTGTAATCCTCCACCATGTCCACACTGACCCCCTGGATGGAAACAGGGGTCACCGGTGCCTTAGCTCTTCTCAGGTCTACCACCAGCTCCTTAGTCTTTTTCACATTAAGCTGCAGATAATTCTGCTCACACCATGTGACAAAGTTTCCTACCGTAGTCCTTTCTCTGCAATTTTGAACATAATCTGGAAGGAGTGGACTCGTGAAACTCTTATTTGAAAGTGTAGGAACTGATACAGAGATGTTTGGAGGCGTAGTTTCATTTTTAATCCTTTTTTTTCTCATGTAGTCTGGGATAAACATGTCCTGAATTCTGGGGAATGCAGAAAAAGTTTTGATTTGGCACTCATACTCTCTTTCATTCTGTTTGTAAAGGCATTAAAGCAGGATGCTTGAAATTTGAGAAGTAAATCTGTGTAGAAGAACAGGATAGTCAACATCCAAAGGACTGCATGATCTTTCTGTGTATCACAATTCCTGAGGAGATGGTGGACTGTGCACAGTAGGAGAGGGATTTTAAAAGAAACGAGTAGGGGCAGCTGGGATATTCTGTGTGCTACAGTTCCAGAGGAGACATTGGATTGTGCGCATATGCACTTGGCAAGGACCAATAAAAAGAAATTATATTTAAGCAGAGCAGCCATTGTGGGAGTGGACCAGTGCTGGTGTGGGGAGTTGAGGCTTAGGCAAGAAGAGGCAAAGGCTGTAAGTAGGGTTTTTTATTTAGTTTACTTTCTTTTTCTCTAAATGTGTAGCAAGGACAGTGGGGATGCCAGACAAGGTAGTGGAATGTTCCTCTTGCAGGATTTGGGAGAGTAGGGAGACCTCCCATCTCTCTGATGACTACACTTGCAAGAAGTGCATCCAGCTGCAGCTTCTTACAGACCATGTTATGTAATTGAAGCTGGAATTGGATGAACTCCAGGTAATTCAGGACTTCGAGAATTTGATCAACAGGCCATGCAGGGAGGTAATTAAACCTAAAGTGTAAGACACAAGTAACTAGGTAACCATCAGGAGGGAGAAAGGGGGTAGAAAATCGGACCTGTGGCCATTCTGTTCATAACAGAGGGATACACAGGAGGGTGGGGGGGTGGTCTTTACCTAGCAGAGAAAAGCCACAGCAGTCAGATTTTTGGAACTGAGTATGACTCTGGTTCAGAAGGGAAGAGAGGAGAAGAGGTGAACTACAGGGCAAAAAAATATGGACAGCCTAATTATCGATGGGAAGCGACAAGGGGAGGAAGAGAACAACAATCAGATGAGGCCAGGGCCACATGACTCCAGGATCAAAGAGTCAGGACAAAAAGGATGAGAGAAGAAGAGACAGAGGAGGAGAGACATGCTCGTCTCCAAAATGACAACAATAGGCACAGAAGGAGGAGAGAACAAGAATCCGATCAGGCCAGGGCCGCATGACTCCAGGATTAGAGAGAAAGAACAAATGGTAGAAGAGATGAAGAGACGATGGATGAAAGGGCTGTGTGTCTCCAGAATGACAAAAACAGGCAGAGAAGGAGGAGAGAGGAAGAGACAGAGAAAAGGAAAGATCAACCTGAGAATGTGCGGCAAAGAGTACCCTATTAAATAATGAGCAAAGAGAAGTATATGAATATGTGTGCGACTGCTTGGAAAGGAATCTCTCTTCAATGATTTTCATTGATGCACCAGAAGGAATGGGCAAGACCTTTATCATCAACTTGATCCTCGCTAAAGTTAGGGGAGATGGAGGTGTTGCTTTTGCTGTAGCATCATCAAGTACTGCAGCAACATTGATGCCTGGTGGTAGGACAGCACATTCAAGATTCAAAATACCCCTCAAAGTCAATGAATATGCCCAATAAAAACACCAATACTGCAAATTTACTCCAAAATGCGAGGCTTATTGTCTGGGATGAGTGCCCCATGATTAGGAGGGAGACCTTCGAACCCATGGACCAGACTCTTCGTGATGTTCACGGCAAGAATGAAGCCTTCAGGGGTATTTTAACCATTTGCTGTGGTGATTTCCGTCAGCTTCTAGCAGTTGTGAAACATGGAAATGACGCTGATGTGGAGAATTCATTCGTAAGAAAATCCTACTTATGGAGAAGCTTCATCAAGTTTCAATTGAAGAGAAACGTGATTGAGTGAGGGAAAAGGATGATATTCAGAGTTCTTATTGAATGTTGGAGAAGACATGATTGAGAAAAATGAAAACGATGAAATCGAATTACCTGAAGATATGATTCTGCCAGCAAAAACTATGGAAGAATGCATTGATTTCATCTACCCGACTTTCAACAATCCTGCAGAACTGTTCTCCAGGAATTCTATCTTGGTTCCTCTTAATGAAATGATGCAAAAAATAAACTTCACATGCATTAGACGCTTCCCTGGAATCATGAAAGAATACTGTTCCTTCAATGCCGTAAGTGAAGCAGCTAACACCACTCATTTTCCAACAGAATTCCTTGATTCGGTTGAACTCTCTGTATTGCCACTACATAAACTGGAATTGAAGAGGGGATCTCCCATCATTTCAATGAGGAACTTGGATCCACGAAGGCTTTGCAACAGAACGCAAATGATGTGGAAGAACTGCATGACAATCTCATCATAGCAAAGATAAACATTGGTGCGTTCAAAACCCCAAGAATTACGCTGTTTATCAGAAGGGGAAGATGTCCCTCTTCAGCGGAGCCAGTTCCCGATACAGTCATGCTTTGCTATGACTATACATAAGGCGCAAGGACAAACCATGGAGAATGTGTTGATTTATCTGGAGAAACCGCTATTCCAGCGTGGTCAGCTGTATGTCGCTTTAAACCGGGGAAAAAGAAATGAAAACGTTAGAGTATTCTTGAAGGGTGGCAGATCAACCAGAAATGTTGTCATCAAAAGTGTCCTTCGTTAAACGAGGAGGAGCTATATTTGTCTTGCTACGCGTCTTTCTTCTTTAACAAACTGAGTTTTCCTTCTTTAATTTCCAAAGCACATCACATCAGACTGCACTACCTTTCTCTCAAAGGGTGCCCCAACGGGTCACCTGGTTGTCTAGTTGACATCTATTTACAGAAGTCACGTCATGGTAAAATAGATTACTACACTCCTCAAGAAGTAAGAAGTTCTTTTATTTTGCATGAATCAATGACGACACTTACACAATCAAAGACGTTTATTCTTGATGCTGGGGTCGGAGTATGTCAGAATCTACTGCAGTGAAACTAAATAAAGGTCTTGCTCTATGGGTTGAGAGATGGATTTTCATTGCTTAAGTTCAGTTAAATGTTCTGATTGGTTGGAGCTTGTAGACCACAATTTGCTTTGAGTTGATTTGCTCTACATTTGTAAGTTCATTAAATATACTAACATTATTAAATTTCCCACAGCTGTTCAGGTGAAGTTATAATGATGATCTTTGAGCTTCCTTGAGGCAATTCAGCACCAGTGTCCTTATTTCATAACGTGTTATTTGTCTAAAAGATGTAAACTCAGTGATCACTTTATTAGATTCACCTGTACAAGTGCTTGTTTATACAAATATCTGATCAGCCAATCATGTGGCAGCAATTCAATATGTAAAAAATGCAGGTGGTTCAGTTGTTGTTCAGATCAAATATCAGAATAGGAAAGAAATGTGAGCTAATGACTTTGACTGAAATGATTGTTGGTGCCAGACAAGGTGGTTTAATTATTTCAGAAACTACTGATCTCCTGGGACTTTCATGCACAGTAGTTTCCAGAGTTTACAGAGAATGGTCCGATAAACAAAAGGCATCCAGTGAACCACTGTCCTGTGGGTGGAAATATCATGTTAATAAGAGAGGTCATTGTGTTGGCGCGTGGCCAAGTGGTTAAGGCATTCGTCTAGTGATTTGAAGGTCGCTAGTTCGAGTCTTTGCTGAGGCAGCCTGTGTGTCCTTCAGCAAGGTGCTTAACCACACATTGTTCTGCGATGACACCGGTGCCAAGCTGTATGAGTCCTAATGCCCTTCCCTTGGACAACATCGGTGGCATGGAGAGGGGAGACTTGCAGCATAGGCAACTTCTGGTGTTCCATACAACCTTGCCTAGGCCTGTGCCCTGGAAACCTTCCAAGGCACAAATCCATGGTCTCATGAGACTAACAGATGCCTAAAGAAGGTGAATAGCCACACTAATTTAAGCTGACAGAAGGGCACCAGCAACTCAAGTACCCACTCACTATAACGGTGGTGTGCAGAAGTATATCTCTGAATGCACAACATGTTGAACTGGAACTGCATTGGGCTAGAGCAGCAGAAAACCTCAAACACAAGGTATGTAATAAAGTGGCCGTGGAGTGTGGCTTTACCCATAATAGGGACCATTCTCACTGCTTTAAGTTTGAAAAAGAAGTTAAGAGATGATTATCAACCTTATATTGGATCAAAGCCAGAAAGTGAGAGGTCCGTGACAATATTTTGATATCACCCACCGATAAATTGCTATGACACTTTTATTGCAGATGTGAATGAATGTGAAAAGAGCAATTGCTCCCACATCTGTGTGAATACCTTGGGCAGCTTCCAGTGTTTATGCCCACGTGGTTATACTCGGCACACAGATGGCCACAGCTGTCAAGGTCTGTTATCTTTTTACTTTGAATTGCCGGGGGGTGGGGGGGAGCACGTGGGAGGGGGTGGGTGTGGGTAGTAGAGTTGAGCTAAGTTCTTTTACTAGAGACACAGAATGGTACAGGTCCCTCCAGCTCAATGAGCCCAATCATCCCGTAACCCACCTACTCAACACTAGCCTAATCACAGGACAATTTGCAATGGCCAATTAACCTACTGACCGGTATGTCATTGGACTGTGGGAGGAAACTGAGACACCCAGAGGAAACCACAGCGAGAACATATGAACTCCTCACAGACTGCGATGGAATTGAACGCTGAACTCCAGAACGCCCCAAGCTGTAATAGCGCTAAGCCAACCGTTGTGCTGTCATGGCGCCCACGGTTCTTGGAGGAGAACGTTCTGCAGTCACACTTTTGATGAGAGAGAGAGCTGGGAAGGAATAATGGGTGGTATCTCTGAGTTATGTGGAAACTGCTCTCATTAGAGCAAAGAAAGATTTAGTAGACAATGTTACAAAGACACAACAATGAATCATGTGGCTAGCTTAGCTATTTCCATTTCACTGTATTTCTGCCTTCGCTATCACCAAATAGCTACTTTCTACATCACCTATGGCATCATTTGACGTGAACAAGAGTTTCATACCTACATTTACAAATATGTAAGAAGACCATGATTGTACCTGCCAGCAATCAACAACATGCTGACAATTGCCCTCTGGCCTATATCTAATAGAAGCTGTGTTTGGATGAGGGTCCTAATTGTCATCTTTCTTATAGTTTGTGTGTAAATGTTCAGTGAATCTTCAGTCATTTGTAGTACAGCTGGTGCTTTATTTATTGTAAGTTCTTTGTCTGCTGCCTGTGTCATGTCATAAATTGAACTGTTTCATAGACTCCCTAATCAGTGGTATTTTCTTATCTGTCTACTTTGAGCTGTTTTTCAGTGTAGGACCACCATGACTTCTTTGTTCTTCTTCTCTCTTCCTTTGGTTCTTACTGACAATAGAGTGAGATGGTTACTGTTATGTCACCTAATTAAGCAAGATTTACCTTATTTTTGACTTCTGAAGAAGGTTCTGGACAATGTTATCTCCAGATTCAACAAAGTAAAATAATGAAAAATAGTGCAGATGAAAGAGACGAAGGTTGAAGGAAAGTTACTTGGACTTCAATTGATGAAATATACTCTGAATCAAAACCTGCTGGAAAAGAGGAGATAGAGAAAGCAAAGAAAAATTTGAAATATAATAACTTGCAATGCAATTGTTGACCACAATGATAAGATAAAATTAGAGAACTCAAATGTATCTCAGGAGTAAATTAAAAAAATCTACAGCACTGCTCCGCAGCCGAACATTCACTATGTTATATCACGTTGCAAGCTTCTATTAAAAGAGTTACCCAAGCATGGCAACAGAATGGGATATACTCTTTTTGAGTATTTCATACACATAAATTGATCTTCTTGGTTTTAAGACAACAATGAATGTGCTGCTTCTGAAAATGGCCGATGTGCCCATAACTGCATCAACACATCTGGAAGCTACTACTGCACTTGTCATCCAGGCTATCGGCTCCACTTTGACAGACATTCCTGCATCCGTAAGTCACTTCCTCTCTTGCAACGAATTGCTTCGCTCATAGCTGACAACTGATGTTGTGCATTTAGCTACTGATCCTGCGGTACAGATGCATTGATTGCAATTCTTGCAGAGTATTCCTGCTCTAAGAATTTCAATGCAATGGGATTGGTGAAAAGTCGTTGACATAAACTGATATCTAAATGCACTTTTAGTCCTCAGTAATCAAAGATATTTCCATGAATCTACTGTTCACAGGCTATTATGGTACACTTTATCAATTTTCTGCTGTTTATGTCCTTCAAAAGCTGTATTTTTCGAGTCTTCTTATAAGGTATTTAGTCAACATTTTGACTGATTCTACCTAGCTTTGTTCAATAGACTTTAGCTTTTTGCTTTTACGCTGGCTAGCCTCGAGGAACATTTTCAAGCCTGTTTTGAAGGTGACATTTTCTCCATTGTTTGCATTCCACTTTGTCACTATATTGGGAGGAGATATATTTCAAACTTAGCCTCACCTCAGTTTTAGCTTTACTTCAATTCTTTTCTCTTGTTTTTCTGTTTTAAGTAATAGTCTTGAATCTAGATCGTACATTGCTCTTGGAATGTTTTACAGGTTGGTGATGCCCCCTCATTATTCTCTTCTGCAGTGAAAATACTTAGTTTTATCAGCTGTGTATCAGGTCTTGTAAACCTAATAATCTTAGTTACATTTCTATGTACTTTCTGCAACAGGTTCAAGAACTATGTGCAGTCACCAACTATCGACTTACAAGTAAAGCTAAGTCAAGTGTTGACTTGCAGCTAATAAGTAATGAGAAGCCCCTCTACATGTTCTACACCTGATAAATGCATGCTCAAAGATGACATTAACTTCACCCAGTTTCTTCCATTTCCATCACTACTAATGGGCACAGCTACATTATGCGCACATATTTTCTGTTTCCTGTACCACTTCGCATTACTGTATGTTGCTCTGTTATATTTGAAATCACATCTGCTATGCCTTAGTCCAATGCCTTTAATCCCATGTGTCCTAATCTTTTAAGTTTTTGCATGTGGAAAGCTTTTAGTGCCTTCTGAAAATGTCAGTAAATTCTATCCACTGGGCATCTCTCATGTAATAATTACTTAAATAAGGTCTTGTTCTATTTGCTTGCTATTTTTGAACAATTCCAGTGGGCCTTCGGATTTATGTCTCTGTTTTGAATCCATGTTGATTGTTTTCTTTTTGCTTTTTGTGGTCCTCACAAATGCATTGGTATGTGTGCTTTTGCCACTGCACTGTAATAGTCCCAAATGTTCATAGCTTGTGTTTTATTTTGATTTGAAATTTGGGCAACATTTAGAGTTCTCCAGTCCCAGGTGAACCTTCAGTGTTTATGGAACTTCTGAGCCACAAATATGAATGAAACCTCAAGAAACATTAATTCTACAATGTACCTGTTTTGCACCTGGTCTGACAGTGCTTAATGGAATAACATAAACAAAATTTTAAAAGCACATAAAGGTCTTATTTTGCATACAAGTTTCTCATGCTGTGTTTCATTTATTGTTACAGCTGACCGTATCTGCCAATCTTGCCAGAGTGTATGTTCCCCTGGGTTTAGCCTATTGCCTAATGGAGTTGACTGTACAGGTGAGCACAGCAGGCTCCTTGTTGCAGGACATTGTAATGCCAGTTTTCAAGTTTCAGTTCCAAACTGATTGAGCTTGTCCAATCATAAATCAGTTCCTTTAGCTCCTACGTCAAGCTTTCCTCAAAATCAGTAAATCGCACAAAATGCTGGAGGAATTCAGCAGGCCAAGCAGCATCTATGGAAAAGAATGAACAGTCGATGTTTCGGGCTGAGACCCTTCAGCAGGACTCAAGATGCCATGTATTTTCAGTCAAATAATTATTGCATTTTACCACGTGGCATGCAGGCAATTTTTATCAAGGAAACAGTAGGCTCTGGATCAAACAATTGAGTTCTTCTGGGTTTTTTTTCTACTGATCGAAGGAAGTTTAATGGCATGGTGTTACCATTTATAATGTCTTTTCACTTTTTAGAAGTTGACAGGTAATTCCTGAGAGAGATTTTTCAATAGGAATATTATAGGATTTATAAGACACATATTTCCCATGTGATTTGTTTTTTTTTGTATTTATTTAGTTCCTCTTTTTATGTGACATCTTCAATATCTTACCGTCAGGACATTTAAGAAGTAATTTCTGCAAATAATTTACACTTCCCTAAAATGTCAACATTAAGGTTGAGAAATTCATTATTTTGGCAAAACAATTAATACAGTTGTGAAATGAACTGCTGTCAAAATTTAATCCGTATTGGCTATGTAGTTGAAATTAGAGCAAACAATTTGAAATATGGAATCTGCAAAGCTGTCACTATTAAATCTTTGTTCCTATAAGCAGCAGCTCTTTTAAAGCTCATTGCCTTGTCCCAGTTGAGCATGGAAAACTTGTATGCTTTGACATTTTTATGATGTCACCACTTTAGTTCTTATTTTAATCTCATTTAAGCACTTAGACGTATCAGGAATGTGACTGCTCATCCTGGACATGAATATAATTTTGAGAATTTTAAGCCCTTTAGAGATTCCAGAAAAGTAAAATCAGATTTTGTGGATAAATAAATCCAAGGAAAGTTATTGGAGCATACTAGTATGTAGTTTTCCTGTCACTTGCAACAAAATAGAAGAAAATACTGTCCTGGTAAGGGTTTTCCCTTCCGATCATTCATTGTATATTTTCCAGTTGGTCCAGAACTCTTGTCAACAATTTCCTGTTTTATCAAGAGACTTTGCAGAGTTTATTTTTCTTTACTACATGCTATTTTATTAGTCCATTTATCTTCTTAAATTTCTAAACCATAGGCACAAGTCAACATTTTGATTTTAACAAGCAATTTGTTGGACTCCGTCCTTCAATAAAATGGTTTGAAGTTGTATACTTGATATTGGCACCTAAAGAGACCAATCATTCTTCTGTCACATAATATGCCATTTTTACTTGCCTTTAACTGTACACCAGAAAGTGATTGTATAACAGCAAGGAATTAGGAATGGAAGGTTCTTGGTTTTTCCTTTTTATAAGGGCTAGTTAACTTTTCACTATACTTATTCTACCTGGACATTCCTGTCTTTATAAAGTAATTTATCTCTTTTCCTCATTATCTAAATAAAATTTTAGTATTTAATCTTTTAATCCAGATAATCTTTTAGTAAACATAGTCCGCACTATTAATTTTCTTGCTTTATGGTCTGTTATATTCATGCCTCTCATTATCTTAATTAAATAATTAATGCTTATTGCTCATATCAGTATTAATCACATTGTAGCTTAGATAGATGCCATGCCACTTGCTAGCTTCACATTGCCCAGAAATTCAGCAAAGAATTAGTGGACCAAATATTCTGTAAAAATGTCCACTGTGTCTGCATTTTGTGAGTGACAACTTTGTTTTAACGTTCTCATACAGCAACAGTCTATCTCCTGGTAACAATGGGGAACAGCAGGTCAGGAGAGAATGAGCATTTGGAAAAAATAACATCATTACAAAAAAAAATGATAGAAATTAGTGGGATTGAAAACTAACAAATTAGCAGTGCATTTGCAGTGGATTAGCAAATGTAATCCTGCGGTTCAAGGAAGCCATTAAGAATGGGAATTTTGGAGCCAGTTTATAGAAACATAGAAAACCTGCAGCACCATACAGGCCTTTTGGCTGTGCCGAACATGTCCTTACCTTAGAAATCACCTAGGGTTACCCATAGCCCTCTGTTTTTCTACGCTCCATGTACCTATCCAAGTCTCTTAAAAGACCCTATTGTATCCACCTCCACCACCGTCGCCGGCAGCCCATTCCACGCACTCACCATTCTCTGCGTAAAAAACTTACCTCTGACATCTCCTCTGTACCAACTTCCAAACACCTTAAAACTGTGCCCTCTTGTGCTAGCCATTTCAGCCCTGGGAAAAAGCCTCTGACTATCCACATGATCAAAGCCTCTCATCATCTTATATACCTCTATCAGGTCACCTTTCATCCTCTGTCACTCTAAGGAGAAAAGGCCGAGTTCACTCAACCTATTCTCATAAGGCATGCTCCCCAATGCAGGCAACCCCAGGATTGATGAAGACCAATGCACCGTATGCCTTCTTATCCAAAGAGTCAACCTGTGCAGCAGCTTTGAGTGTCCTATGGCCTCTGACCCCAAGATCCCTCTGATCCTCCACACTGCCAATAGTCTTACCATTATGAGATGTTATTAGAAATGGCATTGTTTAACATACCTTCTCAGCAGTGCATTAAGTGTGATTGTAGATAATATCTGTTAAACTCACCTTACGTTAACTATGTCAAGTTTTGGAATAGCTTTGTGTCATAAAGTAAGCCAAAGTGGACACAGTGAGCTTGGTGAACACAAGAAAGGATTTAATTAAATTTGTGACGTTAATTTACAGCTCTGAAAATGGCTAGGCATGTGCCTTAATTTGCATTATAATATCTACTGACTTCTGTATACATGTCTTCATGATATCTTCTATACAACAACATATACAATAATTATACATATACAATAATTATTTTGCCACTGATTTTGCTTACTGTTGACTCAGGTAAATAATAGTGGTTTCTTTTGTGGATAGTGTTTGTGTTAAGTGCACTTAACACATGGTTTGATATGTAGAAATGGAAGTACAGAATATGACAGCCTGTTCCATAATTCCAAATAACACAGGGAACCGAATGGCTAAGGTAACTATTTTCTGTTGGATCTCTGTGGTCTACAGACCAGGTGCATGTGGATCTCAGTCAATTTAAAAATTAGGCAAGATATGGAGGTCTTTACTTCACGATGTAGCAGTAGTGAAACAAACTGAAGCTTCAGATTGATTGAACTGTCGTGGATGGTGGCATTGCATTAATTCCCTGGCTACCAGCCCTGTCTTTGACTGAACTTAATTGATTTAACATTTTCTCTTTGGTATATTTCTGAAGTAGGCTCTTGCAATTTTAGAATTGATATTTTGGGGGTAAATTGATGTGATGTGTTATTAGAAATGACATTGTGTAACATTCTTTCTTAGCAACGGATTTAATGTATGTAGTTGTAGATGACAGCTGGTAAGTCCACCTTATCACTAGTATAGCATCATAAATCAAAGTGCATGATTTTGGCAACCACAGAAAAATATTTAATCAATTTTTTAATACATATGCATGTGGATATGAGACCATTTTACTTCAAAAACTTTGTCTTTGATTATGAATCATTATTCAGTATATACTGTTTAATTTCCTTTGTGTTATGTTTTTGCTTTGGATTGCATCTGTTTTTTAGTTGTTGGGATTGGGCAGGTTTGGCAATGCTTGCTTGCTGTTTACCTCTTTGTGCGTGTTTAAACTCTTGGTTTTGCATGTGTATGTTGATCCTGCATGGGAATGGCTTTGCAGTGGCTACACTTACTTGTCCCAGCAGGCATTTGGATTGCTGGTACTCAATTATCTTTAGGTCTGAGATGCGCTTAATTGACAATGTCTGCTTATGAGTATTCCTGCCCGTGTACAGAGTGGTCACGATGTATCTCCTTACAAATATCCCGGATAAACTGTTCGAACGAGTAATGCATACAAAATACTGGAGAAACTCAACAAGTCGGGCAGCATCTATAGAGAGCCGTAAACAGTCGACACTTCAGGCCGATACCCTTCATCAGAACTAGAAAGGAGGGGAAGAAACCAGAATAAGAAGGAAGGGGGAGGGGAGGGAGTACAAATTGGCAGGTGAACCTATGTGGATGGATGGGTGATGAAATACGAAGCCGGGAGGTAGTACGTGGAAGAGGGAAAGGGATGGAAAAGAAGGAATCGCATACAGGAAGAAACAGAAAGAAGGGCACCAGAGGGAGTTGTTGGCCAACGGAGAAGAAGAGAGGGGGTGAGCCAGGAAGCCGAATAGGGAATTGGAAAAAGACAGAACTGTGGAGGGGGTAGAAATGCAATGATATTCTATAATATTCTGATTAAATTAAGGTGAGGAGTATTATGGAAACCAAGAACAAATTCTAGCCCCTAGCATCAATGCAAGTGACCAGAAAAACTGGCAAAGTTCATCTTTCTACAGAGAAAAGAAATGAACAAAAGATTCTGCAGATGCTGAAATCCTGAGTAACACACCCACAGAGCAACAGGTCAGGCAGCATCTATGGAGAGGAATAAACAATCGATTCAAAAATAGTAAACACGAGGAATTCTGCAGATGCTGGAAATTCAAGCAACACACATCTAAGTTGCTGGTTAACGCAGCAGGCCAGACAGCATTGTTGTAGCGTGGATGAAATTACCGGAGAGACAGAGTCACTGGTAGATACAAAGAGCTTCTTTGTTCGACACAACAAGGTACAGCAGGTACCTACGTATCGAGACGCTTTCCGCAGAAAGGTCTGCTAGCTAAATGTGGGCTTGATATTTATATGCTAAACACAAAGGCAATCGCTACTTAAAAAGTTACAGACAATGCATAGACAATGCTTCCTATTGAAGCTATATACAACATCACACCTTTGGATTTCATCCTTTCCATCTGATGCCAACATGTCTGGGTTGGTATCCACAGCCTTTAGGAATGTAAGTTAAGTCTACGATACATTTATTTGGCATTTCCCGTGCTAACATAGAAGACAATTAATATTTATAATGTATAGGTGATACTACCTTCAAAACTACAGCATCAGGCACCAGAAGCATCTGGTATTTACACCTTTTAGGAAGCCCATTGTGGTGGACTCAATCCACGTCCTTTGTCAAACAGTTAAAATAGAAGTCTGGTGGCCAAAGTCATTTAAGTGTAAACAAATCATCTATCCAAAAAGAAATCCACTCCAACAAGCATCTCTAGGAAGAGGTACAGTCGACGTTTCGGGCCAAGACCCTTCGTCAGGACTAACTGAAGGAAGAGTTAGTAAGAGATTTGAAAGTGGGAGGGAGAAGGGGAGATCCAAAATGATAGGAGAAGACAGGAGGGGGAGGGATGGAGTCAAGAGCTGGACAGGTGATTGGCAAAAGGGATATGAGAGGATCATGGGACAGGAGGCCCAGGGAGAAGGAAAAGGGGGAGGGGGGGATAAAACCCAGAGGGTGGGCAAGGGGTATAGTCACAGGGGCAGAGGGAGAAAAAGGAGAGAGGCAGAAAGAATGTGTGTATATAAATAAATAATGGATGGGGTACGAGGGGGAAGTGGGGCATTAGCGGAAGTTAAAGAAGTCAATGTTCGTGCCATCAGGTTGGAGGCTACCCAGATGGAATATAAGGTGTTGTTCCTCCAACCTGAGTGTGGCTTCATCTTTACAGTAGAGGAGCCATGGATAGGCATATCAGAATGGGAATGGGATGTGGAATTAAAATGTGTGGCCACTGGGAGATCCTGCTTTCTCTGGCGGACAGAGCGTAGGTGTTCAGCAAAATGATCTCCCAGTCTGCGTCGGGTCTCGCCAATATATAGAAGGCCACATTGGGAGCACCGGACGCAGTATATCACCCCAGCCGACTCACAGGTGAAATGTCCCTCACCTGGAAGGACTGTCTGGGGCCCTGAATGGAGGTAAGGGAGGAAGTGTAAGAGACAACATTTTATATTCCGTCTGGGTAGCCTCCAACCTGATGGCATGAACATTGACTTCTCTAACTTCTGCTAATGCCCCACTTCCCCCTCGTACCCCATCCGTTATTTATTTATATACACACATTCTTTCCGTCTCTCTCCTTTTTCTCCCTCTGACTATACCCCTTGCCCATCCTCTGGTTTTCTCCCCCCCTCCCCCTTTTCCTTCTCCCTGGGCCTCCTGTCCCATGATCCTCTCATATCCCCTTTGCCAATCACCTGTCCAGCTCTTGGCTCCATCCCTCCCCGTCCTGTCTTCTCCTATCATTTTGGATCTCCCCCTCCCCATCCCACTTTCAAATCTCTTACTAGCTCTTCCTTCAGTTAGTCCTGACGAAGGGTCTCGGACTGAAACGTCGACGGTACCTCTTCCTAGAGATGCTGCCTGGCCTACTGCGTTCACCAGCAACTTAGATGTGTGTTGATTCAAAAATAGGAAGGGTGAAAGGTAAAGCTTTAGAAACTAGAATCAAACAGAATCCTTGAGGATTATACAGAAGTCAGAAAAGAACTCAAGAAGGGAATTAGGAAAGCCAGGAAGGACCATGAAGCATCCTTTCCAGGTATGATTAAAGAGATTTCCAAGGCATTCGATACGTCAGTAATCAGCTCCTTGAAATCAATGTTTAAATGCTGGCCGTTGGTAGGTGAAGTAGTTGGGCGTGGAGGGGGAATGAAGCAAGTAGCTTGGAAGTGGTATGTGGAAGAGGTAAAGGGCTGAAGAAGAAGGAGAGGAGATTGGACCCTGGGAGAAAAGCAAGGTGGAAGGGCACCAGAGGAAGATGATGGCCATCTGGGGGAAAGAAAAGGGGTAAGAGGGGAGCATTCTATACAGGTTTGCTTTGGCATAATTTTTCCCTACAATTACTGTAACTGCAAATGAAGGACAGTGCCTGTATGTCCAATCTTAACTGATTATCACTGGGCATTTGGTGTGGATTTTAAATGGACCCTTCTATACTTGAAGTGCATACTGTATAGTAGCTTATGAATTAACTGATAAGGAATACCCTAATTGATGGGACTGCTTGATTAAAGTGTTACAAACAAGGCAGTCCTTCTGTTTTTAAAGTTTGAGTTTAAACACACAGTGGCCATTTTATTAGGTACAACTGCTTGTTAATGCAAATATCTAATCAGTGAGTCATGTGGCAGCAACTCAATGTGCAAAAACATGTTGACATGTTCATGAGGTTCAGTTGATATTCAGACCAAACATCAGAATGGAGAAGAAATGTGATCCAAGTGAATTTGACTATGGAATGATTGTTGGTGCCAGACAAGGTGTTTTCTATATCTCAGAAACTGCTGGGCTCCAGGGCCTTTCATGCAAAAGAATGGTGCGAAAAACAAAAAAACACATCCAGTGAGTGCCAAATCTGTGGGCGAAAATGCCTTGTTAATGAGAGAAGTCAGAGGAGAATGACCAGGCTGGGTCAAACTGACGTGAAAGTGACAGTAACTCAGATTACCACACATTACAATGGTGGTGTGCGGAAGAGCAGCTCTGAATGCACAACACATCAAATCTTGAAGTGGATGGGCTACAGCAGCAGAAGACTATGAACGTGCAGAAATACAGTTAATGGCCACTGAACATCTCACTCAAGGGAACCATATATCAGCCGTCCTATTTATATGATCTTTCCAGAATTTTGGTCATGAAATTAAATTACTGAAGTATAAGGAATGCTTCAAATTGCACACATTGATTCAGGTTTCCTTGTTAGAGTTTCAAAGAACTTGCATGTCATATCTCGTAGTACCCATGCTTAAAATAGCCTGGCTGAAAAATTCCAAGAGAATTTTTACTATTACTTTTGTTTGGTTCAATGCCAAGGTTCAAGGACTTTTAACAATTTGTTTGATTGGTTGCTACAAAAGAATTCACTTCACCGAAGTTGGACAGGATGAATATTCCAGTTCTGGCTCTGGTCTTCCATTCCAGTGAAAATGCAACATTTTCTCTGATTGCCCGAGGCTGCAGAAATCCAAGTGTAAAAGTTTATTCTTTGGATATGCGTACTACGTCTGTGCACCAAAGAATCTGTTTAAAAGCAAATTTTGTTCCAAGGATCTGTAAAAAGCAGCCTCTTGAGGACAACACAGACACAAGGAAATCTTCAGATGCTGTCCCACTCACTATAACTCCTTGCCTGCTCTCCACCCTCCAGGCTCCCCTCCCCCCTTCTCTCTCTCCCCAGGCTTCCCATCCCATGATCCTCTCCCTTCTCCAGTCTGGTATCCCTTTTTCCAATCAACTTTCCAGCTCTTAGATCCACCCCTTCCCTCCTGTCTTCTCCTATCATTTCGGATCTCCCCCTCCCCCTCCTATTTTCAGATCTCTTACTATCTCTTCTTTCAGTTAGTCCTGACGAAGGGTCCTGGGCCGAAACGTCAACTGTACCTCTTCCTATAGATGCTGCCTGGCCTGCTGTGTTCCACCAGCATTTTTTTTGTGTGTGTTTCTTGAGGACAATATAGTAGTCCTTTTCAGATCAATTCCAAGACTCTCAAACAAGTGTTTTATCAAACAGATCAGACAATAACAACAGAAAGACAAGGTGCTTGATATCATCAATTTTTGCATTCTTTAACTTCTGCCCCTTCTCATCTTGAAACTGTTGCAGCTTTTGACATGGTGTTATTCTGTCCTCCTCTTGTTCAGCTGGTTAGGACTATGGTCTTAAGTAGCCAGTCGAAGGCATTGAAGCATCTCCAGTGGCTTTGTACCTATCTGTGTGAGTGAGCTACAGTCTCAAGCTTGCAAGCTTTGGCCTCTCTTGTCTCTTATCCATCTTTTTTCAATGCAGAGTAACACTATTCCATTCACTCTGTTTGTACTAGCTCTTTCAAAAAGAAATTTAGTTTTATTCCCCTGCTCTTTCATCACATTGCTGTAGACTATTTTCCTCAAAGTGTTTAACCAATCCTTATATGAAGGCTGCTATTGATTCTGATTCCACCATCCCATCAGGTAACACATTTGCCCATTTTGTTTCGCTTTTTTCTCCTAGTTGCCTACTTCCATTCATAGAGTTCAAATGAAAACTAGGCTCTAGATTACCATCTGTACAACCTTGAAATAAATCGTAGAATAAATGTTTTACTGAATATTCTACAGAACAGAAGGTATCAACATCATTCTAAAGACATAAGGTAACTCCACATGTACAATGCCAATACTTACTTCTGAATACTCAGTCCAAAACAACAATTTGTTCCTCTCTCGAGGTGTTGCCTGACCTGCTGAGTTCCTCCAGTACCTTGTGTGTGTTTCTCTGAACACTAATAATGTCTTAACCTTTCCATTGTCCCATTTATCCAGTATCTAGTCCTGATGCAGCAAGTTTTTTGTCAATTAAGTAATGTGAAGTTTCAAAGACATTGTTACCATCCACTTGCCCCTGAGTCCATTTGCTCCCTCTAGGTCTTGTTTTAGGCTGAGCTTTCATGTCTGCAGCCTTGGCTTTCCACTTGCTCTTGATTTGTGTTCCAACCTTAGATTAGTATCCTCTAGACCATTGATTTCCCCTTCTGCTAAATTGCCTGAATCTGGTCTTCTGTCATCCATCCATAATAGAATATAAGGAATAGAAGCAGGAGAAAGTAATTTGGCCCTTTGAACCAGCACGGGCATTCAGTAAAGTCATTTCTCGTCTTTCTCTTCAGCGTTGAGGTAAAAGACCAGACATTTATTCCTATTCCTTCACCAATACAATATCCCCTGATTCCCTCATCTGAAAATCTTTTGATCTTTGTCTTGCCAATACTGAATAACTAAATCTGCACGGACATCTCAAGCACGTAATTATAAAGATTTCCTCTATTTTGGTGAAAAAGTATCATCTTTCCTTTGAATGGTTGACCCCTTATTCTGAGATTGGCATCCTTGGTTGTGGACTCCGTAGTTACAAGTAGTTATAATTCTACCCCACAACACACATTGCCACTTAGTTTTGTATTAGCAGCATAGGGTACAGCTGATCCCCTCATCCAAATCATTGACTAAGCAAGACAGGGGAATAGCATTAAAAGACGAGGCAATACACAAGCAATAGCTTAGGTCAAAGAATTATTGCATTGTTAACAGCTTATTTTGTATAATTTCAAGGCAGTTAAAAACAACAGAAAAGATGTTTCAGCCACTACCGCCAAGGGAAGTTACAAAACAGAATTAGATCAAGAGGAACATAATATAATATGGTGTTGAAACTATTATTTATACTTTACTCCAGGCATGATGTTTTCAACTCTCTCTGACCAGGTTTCAATTTCCTCTCTCAATGAATTAGAGCTCAAGTAAAACTATAAAGATAATATCTCAACTCCTACATTGTTCCATTCACCTAATAACTTATGATGCATCAGCACTGAACTTTTGTCCTTTTTGTGTTCAGATCCCACCAAGGCATTGCCTACTATTACATCACTAATCTCTTGCAGACCCTTATCTATCTCGACCATCCTCCAGCCTTGTACTTCTTTCCCCATTTCATTCTATTCCACAAAAGATTTCATCATTGTGAGTCTAGCCCTTGGAATTCCCTCTCTCTTTCGTGCTTTCAATTTGCTCTTTTTCTTCCTTCCTTCTCACTGTTTCTTCCCCCCTCTCACCCCTCCCTTTTTCTTCTACAGCCCTTGATCTCATTATCTCTTCCTTTGGCTTGATAAAATTTTTGTCTGATTATGGTTCTGTGAACTGCTTTATGTTCAATGTAATTTGTGGATAGCCATTTATTTTCCTGCACTTCTATTCATTTCCACATGTGGAATTTCCGTGTTTTCTTTTCAATGTTGTGTGCCGCTCATGGAATACAAAGAAGAACGCCAGTGGGTGACAACAATAGTGGGATGAGAGATCACAACACCTCTGTCATAAATTAATCTGCTCTATAGACATGAAACTGCGGATAAATACTGGTGAAGCTGCGGGCTGCCTTGTAACTACTTTAAGGATCACTAACACTTGAATATATTGCTTTATACCACAAAATCTTTGAAGTCTTCCATATGTCACATGCAGAGGTACCCTGCTTGCAGATGACTGGACAGGATAGCCAAATAAGTGATGATATAAATCACTCCAAATCTTAATTAATAAACTGTGTGACTAAGTATTCTACAAGTCCGGATATAGATCTCTGGCAGAAAATGACTCACTGCCCCTAGTTTGTGTCTGTCTCAGATCAGCCATGCATAATTTACCATAGTGATAAGATATGTACAGTGTGTGCTTTATGTAGTTATCAGCATTAATTCACACAGTCTTCCTTACTTCACTGCCAAATTCAGTGGGAGGGAGAGGTGGCCATGAGCTGGAATTTTATCAGTGTGCTTTGAGAAAGCTTTTAAGCACTTGGCACAGATTGTACAGATTCAAGCTTTTTTTGTAGACGCAAACAAGATCTCAAGTGGCTGATGAGAGGTTAACAGACTACTTACAGTTTGCCGATTATAAGAAAAACTCTTATTTTCCCCCCTTTTCTTTGTCAAAGCTGTTGATTCATGCCAAGAAATGGTTTCACAAGTGTGCTTCAGTACCCTATGCTAATGGCTGCTCTTCATATATTAGCATAAACTGTAGATATTATATTTGAGGTTGTTAACTGCTTTGAAAGATAGACATAGCAGGGGGATGTTAAAATGTACAGAGATAAGATCAGGATGTGGAATAAAGCAAAGCTTTTTGGTTGCTACTATGTATGGGGACAGTAATCCAACATTTTCCTCTTCTTGCAAGAGAGTTTTCCTACATTGTTTTCTCATTTGCTTCTGTACAAATTTGATTTTTGGTTCAGCTGAACAACTGCCTGTTTGAGTTTTAAGTTGTTCAGTTAGAAGCTGGCACAGGATTCTGATAGGATCTCAGCATAAAAGAAATGAATGAATATTGCTATTCCAATTGCGTAGGCCTGGCCTTTATTGTATCATTATATTTATTGAGATTCAGTACAGAATCAGCCCTCCTGGCCCTTCAAGCTGTGCCTCCCACAACACACTGATTTAATGATAGCCTAATCATAGGACGATATCCAATGACCAATTAACCAATCAACCGGTTCGCCTTTGGACTGTGGGAGGAAACCGGAGCATCCGGAGAAAACCCCAGCATTTCGCGGGGAGGACATACAAACTCCATACAGAGGATCCGGGGATTGAGCTCCCAACTCTGACAGCCCGAGCTGTTATACCATTGTGCCAACTGCAATGATACTATGCTACCATGGTGCCAATTACTAACCTTAGCTGTTTGCAATCCAGGTTTTTGTGTGTATTCTTTTATTTTTTTTCCCCATATTCCAACTTCCAACCTTTCCTGGACGCAAAGGTTGGTGGTGTTGTGGATAGTGTGGAGGGCTGTCAGAGGTTACAGCGGGACATCAATAGGATACAAAACTCGGCTGAGAAGTGGCAGATGGAGTTCAACCCAGATAAGTGTGAGGTGGTTCATTTCGGTAGGTCAAATATGATGGCAGAATATAGTATTAATGGTAAGACTCTTGGCAGTATGGAGGATCAGAGGGATCTTGGGGTCTGAGTCCATAGGACACTCAAAGCTGCTGCGCAGGTTGACGCTGTGGTTAAGAAGGCACACGGTGTATTGGCCTTCATCAATCATGGAATTGAGATTAGGAGCTGAGAGGTAATGTTGCAGCTATATAGGACCCTGGTCAGACCACACTTGGAGTACTGTGCTCAGTTCTGGTCGCCTCACTACAGGAAGGATGTGGAAACCATAGAAAGGGTGCAGAGGAGATTTACAAGGATGTTGCCTGGATTGGGGAGCGTGCCTTATGAGAATAGGTTGAGTGAACTCAGCCTTTTCTCCTTGGAGCGACGGAGGATGAGAGGTGACCTAATAGAGGTGTATAAGACGGTGAGAGACATTGATTGCGTGGATAGTCAGAGGCTTTTTCCCAGGGCTGAAATGGCTAGCATGAGAGGGCACAGTTTTAAGGTGCTTGGAAGTTGGTACAGAGGAAATGTCAGGGGTAAGTTTTATTACACAGAGAGTGGTGAGTGCATGGAATGAGCTGTCGGCGACAGTGGTGGAGGTGGATATAATGGGGTCTTTTAAGAGACTCCTGGATAGGTACATGGAGCTTAGAAAAATAGAGGGCTATGAGTAACCCTAGGTAATTTCTAAGGTAAGGACATGTTCGGCACGGCTTTGTAGGCTGAAGGGACCGTATTGTGCTGTAGGCTTTCTATGTTTCTATGTCTATGTTTCTACTTAATGTAAGAATTCAGAGAATAAGCAGCCATATTCCTCAAGGAGAAGGGCCAGAAGAATTTGTTTTGGAACTCAGTGCAGAATTGGCTCAGGGATGAGATGTTTGTTGGCAACCATCTGATACTCAGTATCTAGACCTTGGATTCAAGACTGAATAATCCACATGCTATATTCCGTAACTTCAAAACATTAATCCTATTCAAAGGAAACACATAAGTCCAAGAAATGTGGGTGTAACTTCATCTTTACTTTAAGCAAGGTGCCCACATATCACGTGGTAGTGTGATGACGTATGCAATGAACATATTTTTACATATAACTGGTAATCAATAATTTAAATGAATTTGAATGCTTAATCAATGTATATACAGGATTACTCAAATATTACTGAAATATTAAATACTTTAAATATTAAATCCTAAAAATTCCATAAATCCTCACAAGACAATGTCTTTAATACTTTCTGAATAGACTAAATCAGGGATTATTGCTACAGCCTCTGCCATTTGAAATGAACTCTTCATGGTCACTAACCGATCAAGTTCTGCACTGAATTTCAGATTCCATGCAGTACTGACAGTATTTTTTTAAATATGATTCTGATTGGTTTGGTGTCTCAGTAATAATAAAGTGTGAGGCATCTTTTCCATGTGTTCGATAAACCTTCAATAAATTGCAGGAATGCCAGCCCAGCTCTGAACCGAGCTTGCAACTGCTCATCTGCTATTCTTCACTTTCTCCATGCCTGCTAATATTGTACTGATGTGAGCGTTGTTGAAAGCCTACATATTGCTTGATATGGATCATTTTATTTTCTCAGATATTAACGAATGCCTGTCCAGCCCATGCTCTCATCATTGCTTTAACACTGAGGGAAGTTTCTACTGTACTTGTCCGGATGGGTTTCACCTAAACGTGAACAACACCTGTACAGGTGAGTACAGAGAGAATGTACGGAGGACAATCAAGCAGCATTCCTTTATATGCTAAGTGGAATATGACAAGAATTCAGGTAGCAATATATTCAGGGGTGAAAACAAAGTGTTGCACTAATCTTCTGAAACCTGAGGTGATATGGTTGCTTTAATCTGTTGAGGAATGTTTCTTGTATATTGTGTTTGGGGGAAAAAGTGGCCAGACTTTTTAAATAATCATTTCCTCCTGCTGGAATAGAAATCAATGCATGTCAGTCATTTTCCTTTGTCGTTCCATTCTTAAATATGGAAGGATTAAGAAAAGCTGAAAGTAGGCAGAGGTTAAAACAGCATCTTTTTAAGCCCATGTTGGGTCATAGGGCATCAACAGCAGATTACCAGAGTGCTCTGTCCTGGGCCTGTCTTTCAAGTTGTTCCCAGGTGTAATCCATCTTCTGTCTTCTAAGCGAAGATCCTTCTTCTCCCAGGGATGAGGTCTTTGGAGGTTCTCTTGTTCTTTTTGTAGCTGTGTGATTTTATGGGATGGTTTGCTAGCCCATCACTTCTCCTTTTGCATCTGGGCTTTGGACCATCCTTGGCAGAATTCATAACAGCATTAGAAGAGAGTTAAAGTTTTACATTCATGATCTCTCCCTGTAAATAGGGCAAATTAGCACTGAAGTCATTTCTCAGTGGTTGGAAAGGAGAATATTAAGTTAAATTTATTTGTAGTCCAGGAGCAGTATTGATATGATACTTGCCCAAAGTATCAATGTGTTACTGGAATAGGGGTGGGCAGTGGTGGGAATTAGAAACATTGTGAATTGCGTTGAGGAACTTGTGTCAATGTGCAGTACTTAAACCAGAAGGACCCAATTCCAGTGTTATTTAAAGGAATTTTAGCACAGTTCAAATGCTATACCCTGTTTTTGAAGTTTTTTTTTACCAGGATTACAACTGAGAGTTTTGGTTAATACAGATAATTGTTATGGTGGCTGAGATTCTTGATCAACTCATTTCTCTATGGAGATTCTCCTGAGAATTCTCATCAGACAAGAGAAGGATAGCCAGTGGTTGGTGAAGAAGCAAACAGGACTACAGTAGAGGGGAGGGATACAAGAGGTGCTACTATAGCACATCTGGGGGTTCAGAACATTAGAGTAATGATTTCTTCAATTTCAGCAATCAAGTCTCCTGCATCATGGCCAATTGGCAAAACTAATATCATGGCATGTTGCAGTCTGGACAACTAGAATCACTGGCTTTCTCTCCTTCAATTTAATTTGTGAAGGCCTATGTTGTATGCAGGGTGATGAAATGAGATTTGAAGAATCAGTAAAAACTTAATTTTGTCTCTTCCAGTCCCTTTCAGATTGCATAGGGAATAACAATAAAAGGTCACTTTTGCAATATGAACATGACTGATGTTGACACTCATTGCTTTCCCAAAGGATATCCACAAACAACATTGTAGGGCCCTTCTCAAATCCTGGAACCATTGATCCCCACAGACTCCATTAGCTGCTTTTCCACCTGTGGTAAACTGGCACATAACACTGACAGTGTATCTAACCTTCTGTTCCTACTTTCTCAATAATTGTCATTATACTTTCATATTTTGCAAGTGCTCCATGCCTCCCCATCTCCATTCTTTCTAGCATAAATTAGTTGCATACAGTGTACCACTATGAAAAGAGGTACAGTGATGTTATTGGCATATGACTTGTACTGCTTGGACTGAAGAGTTTCCTAGGATGTTCCCTTTGAAGAATGAGTTTAAATTAGTTAAGAGAAAGATGAATAATTTCAAGCAGAGAATGCTTGGAACTACTTTCTTAATGGTCACTGGACAGTGTTTCAGAATTGTGATGCAAACTAATTTCATGAGTTTGTGCCTCTACATTTACTTGTTCTTCTAACCAGATAATTCTGCCACTTGTCCTTGTTCCATTTGCATTATCTGGAGATCTAACAATCACTCTGCAGTTTTAGATAGAAATATTACGCCCTATCAATATATCTGTACTGAGCTTTATGACGTTGTTTTACAGAACGCCCACCTGCCCCAGTTGCAATAATGGAATCTCTCAAACAACCTTTCCCAGCTGCTATTCGAGCCACTCCCTGGACACCACCAACATCCTGCTGGCATAATGGGAACTTGCAACAGGATGGTAGTACCTGGACAGTGTCGGAATGTGTTGAGTGCACTTGTCGGGTAAGAGGTTGCAAGTACTTACTTGATTTCTGTGGGGTGGTGAGGCTGTCTCAGCTGTATATGACCCTTGCCCTTCAATTTTGGAAGATGAGCCGGGCATGGTGCAGACACTTCACAAGAGGATATCCAACTTGCTTCATCCCTTAGGGAGTCTAGGCTGGGCACCATTCTGCCTTGATGCTCCCATATACTTTTCAGTGATTGAATTGCTTATTTAAATTCATTGCCCAGGAAGACTCTTGTAAGAAATTTCCATTAATTATATTAGAGAGAATATAAATGGCAGAATTGTAGGTATATTGAAGAAACTGATTAACTTATAAATGCTTAGCACATTGATTTCACTCTTCCATCCTCCACATCCTCTATACATTATTTTGGATTTTCTATTCTCAGTGCACTACAACCCCCATACTGCAACCCAGATGATAGATGTAAATTTGGTTGTCCCTAAGCACAGAGCTCCCAATTTTTGATTAACCCATGCTCAGAGATTGCAATGCACACCTATAAGCTGTGTGTTGCCTGCTAATTATACTGATTTCCACATGCACCCATCACTAACCATGGTTGATCGTTTGATTGGGACTCCCCGAGTAATTTGCTAGGATCATTTAAAGTTGGTTTGCACTAGTTAACGCTAAAATAAAAGTAAACTGTTGGAAACACTCAGCAGATCACAGCACATCTTTGGGGAAAGAATCAATCACATTAAACTGGGAGAAGCAGAGCTCAATGCCAGAAGTGGAGCACTGAAATCCTGGATGCTGATTCACATATATAAATCTCCAGACCAGTGAGTGTAACTTTCAATTAACATATCCCATCCAATGCATTCAGAGATTTTATGACTGCACTTAGTGAATTTACCACACCCGAGTGTTCACCAATTAACAAGGATAGTACCTAGAACTATAGAATTGCCAGAATATACATATCCACTACTTCAAGTAGGCTTCAATCATACCAGTGCCCTAGAATAATTGTAGTAACCTGCCTCAGTGATGGGTCCAGCAACACAACAACATGCACTGAGAGGCTGGTCAGGAAACACCTGCTTGAGGAGTGTCTTGGATCTACTCCAATTTGCCTGCCATCATAACAGGTCAACAGCAGATGCCATTTGACTGTCTCTTCACTCAGCTCTGGAGCATCTGGACAGTGAACATGCATATATCAGGACGCTTTTCCTTTAATGGAGCTTTCCATTCAACAATATTATCCCCTCAAAGCTAATCAATAAGCTTCACGACCTAT
The DNA here is from genome assembly GCF_963921235.1 of Mobula hypostoma. Lineage (NCBI taxonomy): Eukaryota > Metazoa > Chordata > Chondrichthyes > Myliobatiformes > Myliobatidae > Mobula > Mobula hypostoma. The sequence continues at coordinate 58,003,699 of NC_086107.1, forward strand.
TTCTAAATACCTTCTTGTGCAATTGAATCCTCAACTTTCTCACTTGCAAATCCCAGTCAGCTTGGATTGGCAAAAACATCCCCTCCACAATCACCTTCAGCACAGGTGCACCACAAAGCTGCGAGCTTAGTCCTCTGCTCTACTCACTTTATACTTATGATTGTATAGCTAAATACAGCTCCAACACCATATTTAAATTTGCCAATGACACCATTATTGTTAGTTGAATCAAAGGTGGTTACGAGTTGTCATATAGGAGTGAGATTGAAAATTTGGTTGGAAGATGCCACAACATCAACCTTTCATTCAATGCCAGCAAAACGAATGAGCTGATTATTGACTGCAGGAGGAAGCAAATGGAGTTCCGTGTATCAGGTCCTCATTTTGTGATCAGTAACTTGGAATTCCTTGGTGTTATCATCTTGCAGGATCTGTCCTGAGACCAGCATGTAAATGGCGCAGTTGTGCCTCTACTTTCTCAGATATTGGCACAGATTCAGTATGTCATCTAAAACTTTGACATACTTCCATAGATGCACAGTGGAGAGTATCCTGGCTGGTTGGATCATGGCCTGATATGAAAACACCATGCCCAAGAATAGAAAAGCTTCCAAAGAGTAATGGTACAGCCCAGCCCATCACAGGAAAAGCCCTCCCCACCATTGAGTATATCTACAAGGAGCACTGTCAGAAGAAAACACCATCAAGGACCCCCACCATCCAGGCAATCCTCTCTTCTCACTGTTGCCATCAGGAAGGAAGTATGGGAGTCTCAGGCCCCACACCACCAGGTTCATGAGCAGTTATTACTCTTCAACCATCAGTCTCCTGAACCAGTGAGGATAACTTCACTCACCTCAACACTGAACTGATCACTGAACTCAACCTATGGACACACTTTCAAGGACTTTACAACTCATGTTCTCTGTATTATTTACCTACTTTGTGTTTATTATATTTTTATTTGTGCAGTTTGTCATCTTGCCAGTCTGTGTGTAGTTTTCAATTTATTTATTTGCATTTCTTTGTTCTATTAGGAATGCCTGCAAAAAAATGTATCTCAGGGTAGTATATAGTGAAGCATATGTACTTTGATAATAAATTTGCTTTTTGAAATCTTTTGGAACATCATTCAAATAGATGGTTCAATACATTCAGACAATTCGTATTCTCTTAGAGACTGATGCCCAAATGGAAATGTGTAGGACTAACCACAAAGGGATAGGTTACAGCATGAGGTAATCTTCACGGAGAAGGCATTACTGGAATCTTCATTGTCGAAACTATGGCCAGGAGAGGGCTGAAACCAAGTAAAATAACCTTATCATCTGCCAGTTGTTCACACATCCCACCATCTGCTAATTATTAACTGCCATTTCTTCTGCTTTAAAGATAGGAAATGGGTATACAGATATATACCTTATTTTTGTTGTCATCAGCTTTGTGATATGCAAGGTGAGCAAACTTGCAGGGCATGATGGGGAAAAAACATGGAGTCCATGATGGTAAGGAAGCAAAATCACCTGATGATACACTCACAGTTATCAGCTCAGATATTAAATCTGCACAATTTGGAACAATAAAGGGCACAAAAGTCGGATTGCTGGAGTTTGATGTTAAGCATAGATTCTGTCAGAAATGACTCAGATAAATATTTGCATACGACAGCTTCCAGAAGAAGGCTAACAAATGAGCTCATTTGCATCACGTTATAAAGCCACTATTTGCCAACACAATTTTGTGCATGATTTAAAGCGGAACTTTTCAGATATGGCAATGATGCCACATGATGACGGATGGACATTGCAGCTCTCGATCCAGCACGGTTGGCTGCAACCCAGAATCTGACTGCAGCAGCGTGAGCTCAGATTGCTGTCATGCTATGTCAGTTTGCAAGTTGAGATGATTGCTCCCATGGCTCGGGACTGCAGTGTTTAAAGGAAGCGAGAGGATATGACAGCAATGTGTCATCCAGCTGGATTTGTTAAAGTGTCAGCCTGGGGAATGGTGAAGGTGCAGACCATTATACAACACATGTAGAAGAGTTATGCAATGAATGTGGAGCACTGTAAGCCCTTGGGCAGAAAGCATGGTTATTTGTTGAAAATGGTTTGGTAGAATAGATGAAACTGACAAAACTGCAAAAGGTGACACATTCCTGTCTCACAAAGTAATATCCTGTAAGGGGAAGGAGGATTGCACTGGTTAATCATGGCAACATGTTATGGACTATTGACTAAACTTATAAATATACCTCTTCTGAATTACTCTCACTGCAACCTGCAGGCTGTAATTTCCCTTTAAACAAAATACTTTTGAACTGTCTTAATGACCTAGTGATTTCATGATCTTCTGAAGGACTCAGTGAACTTAACTCTCAAGCCTGCGGATACGGCACCTTTCAGTGGATGAAGGTACTTTACTGTACATCACTATAGCTGGAAAAGAGGGAGGAGGAGAGGACTCCAAGCCAGGCTGGAACACCAAGCAGTGGAAGTTCCTGTGCCCAGCAGCTTGTGAACAAATGTACAGTCTCTGTAGAACAAGCTTGAGGACCTAAGGGCAAGATTGCTGTATCGGAAGGAAATGAAGTGTTGTGTTCTGTGTTTCACGGAGACATGGCTAACTCTGAATATGCTGGATTTGATGATCAGACTGGAGAGCATCTTAATGCACAGGATGGAACGATCTGCTGATTGAGACAAGGCAAAAAGGTGGGGACCTGTGTTTCAGGTTAACTTCTCTGTGGTAGTCGGACTTTTTCTTGGTCTTGTTGCACTCTTGTTACGCTGACCTGGAACATCTAATGATTAAGTTCCATCCATTCTACTTACCATGATAGTTGCCCTCCCTGATTCTGACCACATTTTACATACTGCCAAAAGCTGGCATTAATCAAGATATTAAAAGCTGCCACCAAATTGTTTATTCAATATCGTTTGCTGTCACAAACAAAATCAGCCCATCCGACGCATTTCAAGTCATAGTCGGGGACTTCAATCAAGCTTGTTTGAATAACTCTTTGCACAATTATCATCAGCACCAGGGTCCCCAACACACTCAACTACTGCTATACTACAATTAGGAATGTCTACTTTTCCACGCCAAGACTACACTCTGGGAAATCTGATCAATTGACTGTCTTTCTCCTAGCATACAGTCAGAGGCTAATGAACAAGGCTCCAGAGAAAAACACAATAATGAGTTGATCACGGGAGTCGGAGAAGTGGCTACAGGATTTCTTTGAGTCAATGGCCTGCAAGATGTTCAGGGATTTATCAGAGGATCTGAATTAATGGAACTAATGAAGACCATGGTTGTCATAGACTTTATTAAAACATTTGTGGACAAGAGTATTTCCACAAAATCATTCAGTCATCTTCAACCAGAAGCCATAGATGTACCATGAGATTCGCAATCTGCTGAAGGCCAGATCAATGGCATTTAGGTCTGGCAACCAAATAAGACAGTGGTCCCCAACCTCCGGGCCGCGGACTGATACCGATCCGCGAACAAGCTAATTAATTAGGTGCCGGCCGCCATGTAAATGTCGGCCCAGATCAGAGGCGATTGCCAATTGCACAACAGATCCACAGCAAATGCCACTTCATTGGCTCTTCACTCAAACCTAGAACATCTGGACAGTAAAGATGCATACATCAGGATGCTCTATCGACTACAGTTCAGCATTCAACTCTATCATCTTCCAGACTAATCACCCGGCTTCAGGATATTGGCCTCAATAACTCCTTGTGCAATTAGATCCTCAGTTTGCTCACTTGCAAACCCCAGCCAGTTCGGATTGGCAACAACATCTCCTCCACAATCTCCATTAGCGAAGGTGCACCATAAGACTATGTGCTTAGCCCCCTTGCTCTCCTCGCTTACGCGGCTCCAGGCAACACCACTGTTGTTGGCCAAATCAAAGGTGATGATGAATCAGCATAGAGGAGGGAGATTGAAAATCTGGCTGAGTGCAGCCACCACAACAACCTCTTACTCAATGTCAGCAAGACCAAGGACTTCAGAAGGAGGAAACCAGAGATCCATGAGCCAGTTCTCATCGGAGGATCAGAGGTGGACAGGGTCAGTAACTTGAAGTTCCTCCTTGTCATTTCAGAGGATTTTTCCTGGGCCCAGCATGTAAGTGAAATTACAAAGGAATTATGATGCCGCTACTACCTTAGAAGTTTACAAAGATTCGGTATGAAATTAAAACTTTGAAAAACTTCTATAGCTGTGTGGTGGCAAGTATATTGACTGGTTGTATCATAGGCTTGTATTGAAACACCAATGCCCTGGAACAGAAAACCCTGCAAAATGTATTAGATATAGCCTAGTCCATCTCAGGTAAAGCCTCACAACCACTGAGCACATCTACACAGAGCATTGCCGCAGGAAAGCAGCATCGATCATCAAGGACCCCGACCACCCAGGCTATGCTCCCTTCTTGCTGCTGCATTCACAAAGAAGATACAGGAGCCTCAGGGCCCACACCACCAGATTCAGGAACAATTATCCCTCAATCATCAGGTTCTTAAACCAGAGGGGATAACTTCACTCAACTTCACTTGTCTCATCACTGAACTGTTCTCCCAACCTATGATCTCACTTTTAAGAACTCTTCATCAATCGTTCTCTATATTTATTCATCATTTACTTATTGTTATATTTACTCTTTGTTGTCTTGTGCACGTTGGATTCTTGACCGTCTTGTGTGCAGTCTTTCATTGATTCTATTGTGTTTCATGGTCTAACTGTGTATGTCCGCAAGAAAACAAACCTCAGGATTGTATGTGGTGACTTGTACGTACTTCGATAATAAATTTACTTTGAGTTTGAACCTTTAACTGTCTCCACATCAGAATTTGAGCGCCTGGCCAAGAAAAAGAGGAAATCCAGCTTAAGTTATCTGCATCTTAAACTCTTCCGTCATTTAAATTGAGCACATTCCGTTGTGTTTTTGGTATGGAATGCTCAGACTAAATTGAGAGGAAAACATTCCCTCTGTGTTAACTTGCCTAGCCTTGTATGATTTAACTAATGATAGCTGTCATGCTCTAGAGAATGGCCAGAATGACAAGGGTCTGTACCTTATCGATACAGTTCTGTTCATGTTCTTTGCTTTTCAAACACCCAGATAATGGAGGAAATAAGTTTTATGTGGATTCCCTGGGATTGCAGTTAAATTGGCTGCACGAGGAACAAGAACAAAGCCTGGGAATTACCTCTTCTGTTGTCTTTTCTCCTCCCATATCTGAACACTGCATTTAAAGTTACACGTTATTGCCAATGCTCTGCCGTCCAGGACAAGAAGTTATGGTGTCGAGTTCAGCACTGACACTGCTGACAGTACTGTACCCTGTCTGAGATACTAACACAAGGCCAATGATGGATGAAAGAAAGAAATTACAAGGCACTACTTCAAAGAGAAGAATTCTCCCCGATATTCTGACCAATATTTTCACATCTGTTAACCTCACTAATACAGATTACCTGTTATTTCATTGCTCATTGTGTGTTTTGTTTGCACAGATTATCTGGTGGTTTCTACAGAACACCTGTTGCCACGATTCAGCAGTACTTATCTAGCTTCAGACAATTTAGGACATAAAATCTGATGGTATAAATACTTGCCCTACCTTGCTGCCTTCTCCTTTCCCTTTAATATATCAGTAAATGCATAGGAATTTAATTTTGTTTTCCCTTCTATCTGTTTACCTCTGCTAGTTGGGATTAGTCTCATGCACCACATGTCCACCGCTGCCTTGTATCAAGACGGAGATGGTGCCAGGGCTCTGCTGCCCTGCTTGCAAATGTAAGTAAATTCTTTAAACCTAAGTTATAGATGAGTGTCACAAATGCCAAGAGTTCTCCATCTTTCTTTTTTGACCCCTTCCCTCTTGAGAACACTGTGTTTCTCTCAGATGTTTTCCCTGACACTACGGTTTACTGGAATTAGGGAGTTTCAAGTCTGTCACCTGGTCTTTTCCAAGGCTAGTTAACAAATACTTGAGGACATCAGTTAAAGGATGGGATTGTTAGCAGTGTACTTTTCTTTGATGTTCCTATCTGGTTTCCTAATCTAAATTTAACTGAATGAGCCAATGTATCTGAATGCTGACCCAGACAGCTTTTCTGTAATATTTTGGCATGCACTCTTCCCACTCTAAGTCATTGGACAATGATCTGGATCAGGAATTTAAACTGACTACTGAGCTCCAAACTGATGATCCCAATTGCATTTCAGTGAAGCGATCCCAACAGGTGGTGACTGTTCATTTCCCTGCTTGTCAATGATACCACTCATCTTATCAGCCCTTCTGGTTGAACATAGTGAAGATTTAAAGCTTGTCTGTGTGAGTTTCTCTAATGTGCTCAATGTCTTCCTTTTGCTGGAAGTCCCCATCTCCATTTTTTATAAAATTACAATTAACATTTGCATATCCTTTTTTCTTTTACTGTTACATTTACTAATATTGTCATTAAATTGACCATGGTTTATAATGTATTCGTAGTTAATTTATTTAATAGAGTGCTGATGGCTCTGTTTACTTACCCTGCCGTTAGAATATATGATTGTGGAACGTTGTCAGTAATTTATTATTTAAGGGTAGCATCTTTTGCAAAGCTCCTCCCCACACCTGAAGAGACATAATCCTTCTGGCGGTATATTTCCAAGATTTCCATCCACGGCTCAATGTGTCTTGAACCTGGGTGAGCTCTACACCCTTATCATTCCCCAGAAATTCATCAGCATCTTTGTAAATTCAGGAGGAAAATCTTTCAGGAAGGGATTTACTTTTGAGAGCCAAATGAATGTAAGTCCAGCTTTGTTTTGAATGATTCCCTGAAAGGTATTTCAGGACCAGTAGAAAGCAGACTATTTTTCATGGGAGGTTGAAGCACTCGGTCATTTTATCATGCAAGAACATCTTCTGATAGTTTATAATGAATATAGAATGCTGGTTCGGAGGATGTGCATTTATTTGAAAGGGGCTTCTTGAGCTTCTCCAGTTGGTTTAAAATAATTTGAGACATCCATCCAACTTGTAAGATAAACCTTGTATATCCCTTAAGCCGCACATTCTGTTTTCTGCATATTACAGCTAAAACTGCAACGAAAGTCAGAGCAGATTTTAGCTTTAAGAAAACTTTGCCTCCATCCATTACATTCCAAATATAAAATTTAAGCTTTTTGCCTCACCAACAAAACATGAGACAACCTGTAATGTGAGATCCATTGGTTTGTATGATGGCTTTCTAGACAGAATACTCAAGAGGATTGACACAGGTTTATATATATAAACAAAAATATTTATATGTTACATCTGAGACAGATTTCAGGTCCAAGCTGTGATCTAGAACATCAGCAGAATAGACTTAGTTGACACAAAATACTCTGCAAATGCTGGGGTCAAAGCAACATCCACAACACGCTGGGGTAACTCAGCAGGTCGGGCAGCATCAGTCAGGACGAAGGGTTCCGGCCTGAAACATTGACTGTTCGTTTCCACGGATGCTGTCCGACCTGCTGAGTTACTCCAGCGTGTTGTGCGTGAGACTTGGTTGACATTTTATCGTAGCAGTAAAAGTGCTATCTTTCTGAAAAGATGGTAAACCTGTCTGCCAGAAAATGATCCATAGGGTCATATGAAGATTTGTATGAAGGTATTATGAAGGTCTTGCTAGAACTTCTCAAACAACAATACTATCTGGTTTGTCAATCTCATCAATGATCATTTCTATTTATTTATTGGGATACAGCGTGGGATAGTCCTCTACGGCCCTTCAGGTCGTGCCACCCAGCAATCCCTGATTTAACCTTGGCCTAATCAAGGGACCATTTACAATAACCAATTAACCTACCAGTCTTTCTACTGTGGGAGGAAACTGGAGCACCCAGAGGAAATCCACCCAGTCACAGGGAGAAAGTACAAACTCCTTACAGGCAGTGGTGGGAATTGAACCAAAGTTCCCTGTACTGTAAAGCGTTTTGCTAATCACGACGCTACCATGCCACCCCAAAATTGACTTGAAATTGCCAAACAACTTTTGCTGACATGCCAACGAAATTTCATTTTGAAAAATGATTATTTATATTGTCAATAAATTAACCATAGTTTATAATACATTCATAGTTATTTTATAATGAGTCATCAGCATTATTTTTGGTACATCCTATTCTTCCGTTGTGTAGTTTTAATAGTACTGATTAAAACTGTGTTTCTGTTGGTGTTGATGGATGATAAAGAAACCCAGTCCTTACTGAATCCACAGTTAGTTTTATAGATGGTGAGCTTACAACTGCAGAGGAGAGGAGCCTGATCTTCTTGGAAGAACAAATAAAAGTTTCTGTTAATTTGTAAAAAAAAACTAAATTTTTTTTTGCGTTGAAGACATAACCATTGAAGATGGGGAACATATTGTCAAAGTGAAGCAAAGTCCACTTACCAAATTAATAAGTAATTCAGGAAGGAATGTATTGGTGTACCATTCTTCAAATAAATAGATTAGAGTGAATGTAAACACTACAGAAGAATGATTAGATTAGATTAGATTATGAGGACACGCAGTCCTCGTTTGTTATTATTTAGTAATACATGCATTAAGAAATGATACAATGTTTTTCCAGAATGATATCACAGAAACACTTGACAAACCAACTTAAAAACTGACAAAAACCACATAATTATAACATATAGTTACAACAGTGCAAAGCAATACTGTAATTTGATAAGAACAGACCTGGGGCACGGTAAAAGTCTCAAAGGCCCTCAAAAGTCTCATCATCTCACGCAGAGGATGAACCTCCAGCGCCCTCAAACTTGCCGATGCAACATCCTGGAAGCATCCGACCACCTCCCTCTTGGTTCCGCCTCCTTCTACTACCCACTGTGCTTTCCCCTTTCTTTCTTCACCTTTCCTGCCTATCACCTCCCTGCTTCCCCTCCCCCACCCCTTTATCTTTCCCCTTACTGGTTTTTCACCTGGAACCTACCAGCCTTCTCCTTCCCACCCTCCCCCACCTTCTTTATAGTGCCCCTGCCCCCTCCCCCTACAGTCCTGACGAAGGGTTCCGGCCCGAAACATCAAACGATCTTTTCCACGGATGCTGCCCGACCTGCTGAGTTCCTCCAGCATGTTGTGAGTATTTCAGAAGTTTCTCCAGGTGTTCCTCTGTGCTTCTCATGGTTGTCTCCATCAACTTATGTAAATGAACAGTAAATATAATGGAAAACTGTTTACGCAGACACTGTAAAACCAGCACAAAGCTCTTTGTGATAAAGTGATTACAGAGGTACTTTTAAAATACTGCAATTGTATTACAGCTTCATAGATTTTAAGCAGGCTTTTATCTGTGCTTCTGAAGAAGTGATGTGGCATATAATATTCCTGAGATACATCATATTGATTAAAACCATCTATAATGAATTCCTGAGCACTGTTTAGTGAACAGGGAATGAATGGTTTACATCATTTAGGGAGAGACAAGATTTCATCTGATTTATTTCATCACCATAGAATTTTGTAAATAATCATTTATTAAAAAAATAATACTCAAAGGTTCATTTATTACCAAAGTACACAACCCTGAATTTCTTATTCTCCAGGTAGTCATGAAACCAAGAAAGAAAAGAAAGGCAGCACAATCATCAACCCTCAAATCCACTTCCCCATAAAAAAAATGAACAAAATCAGAACACACGTATCAACCACCAAATTCCCCCTTCCCCCACATAAAAAAAGAACAAAATGTAACAGCCACATTGAGCCCCAAATCCCTCCATCTCCCACGCAAAAAAAAATGAGTAAGACCAGGTGAAGAACACAGAATACAAAAATCTATAAAACCAAAAAAAAAAGTCTATAGTCCAAGTCCACAACCAAAATGCGGAAAACCTGGACAACATTCTCTGGCCACAGCAGCATGCTCTCCCCTCTCCGGTAGCATAGCAGAGCGGTCCTCGGCAATCAAAAGGCAGGCAGCTGGTGCTCACCCTCTGCAATCGACTCAATGCTTCAATCTCCCTCATCGCTTTAGTCAGCGAAATGGAGTCAAACATCAGCTTACGCCCTGTCCCGCGGCCAGCCCGCCATGGAGTTCGCACACGCTGCCTCTGCCCCCCAGAATCTCCTTGGAGAATGCAGAGTAGTGGAACACCCAAACAATCTCCAAACTGCAAATCATAGGCCCCGACAGTTTCAGAGTCACATCCAAGATGAGAAGCAAATATAAAGGACATACAAAAAGTGAAATATATGGTTTCATGACCTATCCAGAAGATGTCAACCGAAGGAGCATGTTATGCAGCTGCCATCTTGACCAGAAGAGAATCTCTTTTTGTAAAAAGAATTTAAACAACTTTAGATTAACTGATGATACTAAATGTACAATGTCTAAAGTAAATTTGCAAAGATTAATATATTTTCACCTGCTGTATCAGTTATTTTTTTGTGGTCAAGACGAAACCTGCGTACAATGCTCCTTCAGTCAATATCTTCTGGATAGATCATGAAACAATATATTTCATTTCTTTTATGTCTTTTACATTTGTTTTTTAACTTGGATGTGATTGTGGAACTGTTGGAGTCTGTGATTTGCTGTTTCGAGATTGTTAGGGTGCTCCAGCACTCTGGGATCTCCAAGGGGATTCCGGAAGGCAGCGGAAGCGTGTGCGCATCTCAAGGCGGGCAGGCTAAGGGACGGCTGTGAGCTGAAGTTTGGCTCTATTTCACCAATTAAAGCTTCCATTGTTCGCTGATTAAAAGCAACAAGGGAGATTGAAACATTGAGACAAATACAAGAGTTTGGAGATAGTTTGGGTGTTCCAGTGCTTCCAGAGAAGATTCCGGGAGACAGAGGCAGTGTGTGTGAACCTCATGGCAGGCAGGATACAGGACGAGGTGCAAGCCCCTGTTTGACTCCATTTTGCCAATTAAAGCTTCATTTGTGCACCGATTAAAGTGACAAAGGAGATTGAAGTATCAAGGTGAGTGCAGAGGGTGAGAGCCGGCTACCTGCCTTTTGATTGCTGAGGATTGCTCTGTTATGCTACCAGAGAGGGGAGAGCCTGCCTCAGTACCTGAAGAATGTTGTCCAGGTTTTCTTCATTTTGGATGTGGACCTGGACTATAGACTTTTTCTCAGTCTTAAAGTTTTTTTGTATTCTGTATTTTTTGCCCAGTCTTTCTCATTTTGATTGTGTGTGTGTGTGTGTGTGGGGAGGGGGTGGGTTTGGGATTCGATGTGCCTGTTCTGTTTTGTTCACTTTTTGAGTGGGGAGGGGGAATTTGGGGGTTGATGATTGTGTTACCTCTCTTTTCTTTCATAGCTACATGGAGAAGAAGAATTTCAGAGTTGAACACTTTGATGAACTTTCGAAGCTTTGAACATTTGAAGATGTGTGGAAGGTGAAAACTTTGGTTTAAGTTCAACAAAAAAGAAGAAAAAGTAACCAGCTAAATATGTAAAAATTGCATTTTAAAAATATATGGTGTAAAATATTGCCTGGGTTCAATTATTAGTGTCAGAAAATTGGAGTTTAACAGAAGGCATCAAATGAAGGATTTCACTTCTGTGACTTTTGAAATATTAAGCAAAAATTAGATTCCGAAAATATTAGATTGTCTGTGCTGTGAAGTAATTAAATAGTTTGGATAACATTTAGTGTCTGGTCCATGGAAAGGCCCAGAGAAAGAAGCAAGTTAGCCATATGTAGAGAGTGTTGAAAGCAATGAAATAAAAGGCAGACAGCAAGCAGGAGAAGCTAGGCTAATTCAGAATAAAAAATGAAGTGAGCATCTCTGTAATATCCTCAAACAAAGGACTGCCAGAATGTAAAGTAATTTGCTACTCTGGTGGTTTCTCTGTTGAAGATGGAAACTTAATTCTGTCCTGCAGGAGAAATGTTGATGCCCCCTGTTGCTGAGATTCACACTGTACAAGGTCACAAAGGTTTACATTCAGCAAATAGAGGGAGGATGCTTTTGTCCAGTGCTTCTGGATTATATCGGAATTATCTTGTCACAATGACCTATTTATTCATCAGTCCTTAGATAGAAAAGTTTAGGTATTGGGACGTTACTTAAAAGTTCAGTGTCTTCTTCTGAAATAGGGTCGAGTGGAAGTCTGACGACATGAATTATAAAACAGATTCCTTTGAAAGCCCAGGAGAGGGAAAACCATTTTAAAAGTATTAATGGAAGGACCTTTTTTGGATGTCTTCCCAATCATGATCCTCCTTTAAAAGTGATCTATTTTCTTCAGGTTGTATTCTAGAAGAGCTTTTGGTGGTTTAACTCTTTTAATGGCAATAAATCTGATTGAAATGGAGACTCAGAGGTCACATTACTACTTTGTTGAAATAATAGTTCTCTTCATTGTTTTCTAAAGTTTTTTGTACATTATTGTAATTTTATTTCACTGAGGACATGTAATTTAAGGAAATAATCATAATGAAAGTGGTCATAAACTGTTCTGAACCCCAGCTGAGTTAACATGACGTGTCACATACTATATGGAGTGAAAGATGAATCTTAGCTCTTAAACTGTCTTTGGAAGGAGTGTAGTCCAAATACTAACTGCTGGCTGTCATGCCGAGTGAGATTAGGAATCTGATATCGCTAAAGCTTTCCTGTTTGGTTGTACTCCATAAATAATCTGATGCCACATGCAAATGGACAGAGGAACCCACTAATTATGCATTAAATGGCTCTGATTTGTCTTGACAGCCTCTTATTCAGCTTTACGTATGGGTCTGTGCCGATCATCTGAACTCTTTTGTTTTGTGTTTATGTTTAAGAGATAGTGGGCAGCTCTGTTCAATTCTCAGAACCTGGCTTTAGTCCAGCCCAGGTTGGTAGGCAATTTGATACATCAGAATTTAAACTATCTGAGTTTATCTTCTAAAGATACAATCCCTCCCACCCACCCACCCACTTTCCTCCTCACCTGGTCTCACCTACCACCTGCCAATTTGTATTCATAGTTCATAGATGTGATGCTGAATAGAAAGGCCAATAAAAAAAAACTTTAAATGAGTGCTTATCAAATAGTTAATTGACAACTTAAGGAATGCATGTAGCACTTTGTTAGTCCGTCTGTATTTTTGAATATTGGAGAAAGAACACACAGGGTTTGCAGATATATGTTAAAGACCAAACAACAGCAGACTCAGTAATAATTAGAACATAGAAGAGTACAACACACAAGCAGATACTTCGGCCCACAATACTATGCTGAACCAATAAAATCAAATAACCAACTACACTAATCCCTTCTGCCTACACAGAGTACAAATTTATGCATTCTTTGAACCTTCATGTGCCCATCTAAGCACCTCTTATAAGTCTCTAATGTATTTGCCTCAACCCGTTACCCCAGTCAGCGCATTCCAAGCATGTTTGTCCAACCCAAGTTTGTTTTACTTGGGTTGTTATAGCACATGCCTTTTAATCCAGGTATCATCTTGGTGAACCTATTCTGCACCCTCTCCTGCACCCACCCTCTCCAGCATCCATCCTTCCTTCCTATGATGGATGCTGTATGCTGTATGTAATACTCCAGATGCAGCCTAACTAGCGTTTTATAAAGCTGCAACATTACTTCCTGACCTTTGAACTCAATACCTCGACTAATAAAGGCATTACCCATCCTATCAACCTGTACAGCCACTTTCATGGAGCTATGAATTTAGTCCCCAAGATCCATCTGCTTATCAACACTGTTAAAGGTCTTGCCATTAACAGTGTACTGTCTCTTTTCATTTGACCTTCCAAGGAGCAACACTTCACACTTGGCTGGAATAAATTCCATCAGCCATCTTCCCACCCATATTTGTAACTGCTCTATATTCTTTGCCAGTCTTCTAGGCTACCTACAACACCACAACACCACTAATCATCGTATAACCTGCAAATTTACTAACACACCCATTCATACTTGACTATAAATACAGCAAAAAGGATCATTTCTTGACGTTAATGTAGCATCAAGTACCCAGCAAGGTGAGAGAAATCTCCATAATGAGTACTGATATGAAGTGAAATATTATGGTGAGTTTAAATAAATACTTTCTGGCAAATATGGAGACAGCCACAATAGGTAATTGTGATTGACAGTCAAAGTAAATCTAAAGATTTGCATTTTACCCAGACCTAGTAACTTTAAGAAATTCTGCATAATTATTGAAAACTAACCTGACAGGATTATAGAAGAGAAATCCATGCAACTAATGGATAATAATTGTAATTGTTCAGAAATGCAGCTTCTGATTGGAGAGTGATTTACTTTCAAATAAACATTCTCCCATCTCAGTTTTCATCAGGTTTCCAATATATAAGCTTATTAAGTTGCAGGTGGGACAAGAAATTCAGTGCCTGTTTAGTTACATGAGAAAGCTGCCTTCATCAGGTGGTGAGGGGTATAAACGGGAAACTTAACGCTGCAAATTGTCTTCCAATCCTCTTTATCAGAATGCTGCCATTAAGGTCTTATTAATTATGTATAATCTGAGAAAAGAATTTTAAAGATAAAAGTTTAATTGCATACCTTGACAGTGAAAATATGCTCTTCAAATTTAAACACTTGTATATTTTGCATATTTTTGAGCTAAAACTTTGCCCTTGTTGCCTCTGAGGATTATTTTTTGTTAAAGACTCCCCAATGGACCTAAACTAATCTTTAAGATAACGGCTGCTCAGACATGAGGACCTTATTGGTCATGCCAGCATTTATTCTCCATCCATAATTGACCCTGAGCTAAGGAACCAGTTATAGGTCAACAGCATTGACCTTGAGTAACACATGGTGAAGCAGATTTAGTGAACTAGATTAGTCTCTGACAACAAAGAAGTAGGTTTATGAAGATGCATAATTGAAGCTATTTATAAAAATTAATTTAATTTAGATTTACTTAATTGCTTGAATTTAAATTCCTCAGCTGCCATTAGTGAATTCAAACTCATGATTCTGGTTACTTGCCCAGTAACACAACTAATATGTGACAGTGTTCACTGGGGAGATCTTAATGAAGCCACGTGACTTTGTGCAATGCTGCTGGGCCATTTATCATACTCCCACTCTTAAATTACAGGGCATTTTTATTCATCTTTGCAGTCTTTTAATTAATGGTTATCTGTTATGGCATCAAAAGCATTCTTCCATCCTCCGTCTTCTCTGAACTCTTTTTGTATCCTGCTGCCATCTGAATATCAGAACTCTTTTCTGATGAACGAACCTTGATGCAGATGATAATCTTGATACTTTTATCAACAGACATTGCTTGATCTGCTACACTGTTTCTCTTATTCCCAATAGTTGGGGTGATCACAAGGCAGTTCTAAATATATTTAGTCATCTCTCTCGAGTGATTTAATATCTTGATTTGAATTATAGGTAGAGTAAGTTGTCTATTATCTTCTGTGGACATAGGTTAATTTAAAGAGTTGGCTTTGAGCCTCTTCCTATGTTTTACCACACTGAAGTGATTATTTTCACTTTGATTTCCTAGCCTGCCTTTCCAATGGGAGCATCTATGCTCATAACAGTTCATGGACTTCACCAGCCCAACCCTGTGTGACCTGCTTCTGTCAGGTAAGCGTTGAATGACTGAACGCTGGATCATTCTACACATATAATTTCACCTTACAGTCCAGTGATATTCCATCGCATACTTGTTACCTACCACTGAATACTGTTTCTTTCAAATCTGTAATAATGTCTGGAGATATTAGATGAGCTGTTGAATATAACCATATCTGTCAAAGCTGTAACATTCTTGAGAAACATGTTCCACAGCTTTACAGGTAACATTGGTAAGATAAATTTGGACATGCTTTCCATTGATACCATACCAAGCACATAAGTAAGCAGATTTTAAGGAAGAATCCATCTTCAGTAAAAGGAAAAGGATTTAAGGTTGTAAATTTTCCAAAGGAAAAAGCACAGGAATTCTTCACATCATTTTCACTACGTGTTTTATTTTATTTTATTTGTTCAGTGATGCAGCACGAAGGCTACTTTTCTAGCCCATCAAGCTGCACCACCTCAGCAACCCAACAACCCCAATTTAACCTTAACTTAACCAGAGGACAATTTGCAAAGTCCAATGAACCTACCTGGTACATCTTTGGACTGTGGGAGGAAACCAGAGTACCTGGGGACTCCTTACAGAGCTCGCCTGTATTGAACTCCAAACTCCAGCGCCCCGAGCTGTCATAGTGTTGCACTAACCACTGTGCTACGGGAGCATTGTGTAATACTCTCAAGTGGAAAATCAGATGAGTAATGGAGATGAGAAATAGAATCTAAAATGTGTTCATTTTAAATGTGAGCAAAAAGATAATTGTATTGAGGTAGTTGACTGCTTAGATTTGAACTCAAACAAAGACTTTAAGCCCTATCAGATATAAATAGCCGCGAGTATCCTCACTAAAAGGATATTATACTGTAATTACCCAATTATCAGAGACAAGTTCACTTCCCTGTTTACTCTCCATGGTGAGTTTAGCTGCTAATATCCATTATTCGAGCAGTGGGTCCCTCTCCCTCCCTTCCAGCTAACAAAGTTAGTTTAAAACAGTTAATTTATTTTCAATGATACACATTTAAATCCGAACAAAATCCTTAAAGCACTCTTAAAACTCAGGGGTTTTCTAACTTATAAGATATTTCCAAATTATAAACTATTTCTAAAACACAAAGTATTTCCAAAACACAGGTGCAATTCCTATAAACTAAGAAGACATGCCAACAAAGCAGATGCAGATGGAGAAATCAAAGCCAGAGGGATAGATTCTAGCTCACCCCATATTTTTCTCATACTTCTTAATGTTTCTTAACCATTCCTATTAAACATGAATGTCTCTCTGCATTTGTACCCTTTCACTTTACCATGGGTGACTGCACATATATAATATTTCCTCAGATGCCCTTTTTACACAAACCGCATCAAAGCTTTTTGGAGATGTAGTTCTTAGCTACCTGACATTAATTTTGTAAAGCTAACTTCTCTGAGTACACAAACTTTCCCTCTGTATGCTATATCCATTTGGTTCACAAACTTCCTTGAACTAAGCAACTTAGTCAGCTTGTCTGTTTGAAACAAGCCAAATTAAATGACCCTTTATCATATACTGCACCTCCTAAGCAGCAAGACAAGAGACTATGGGCCAACAACTATAAGGCTCTCTGCAAAGCTTGTTTGTAAAACTGCTCTATGTAGTCAGTACTTTATCTTAACTTCAAGCTGATTACTGCTTGATATTTAATTTTAAAAACTGAAGACTGGTTCCTATTTATGACTAGAAGCTAAACAACTGTTAGGTGGAGGTTTACTTACAACTGTTTGACAAGTGGCAGCTGCTGTGTTTAGAAAATGAGCTTGATATTTGGGGTTAATTTCCAAGTTAACTGATGAAGATTGAATATTGGTGCTATTTAAACATTTTAACTGTGAGACTGAGAGAATTAAGAATGGGTGTTAAAAGGAGAAAATTTGATGACTGAGATTTCTCTCAGCCTTGACCACTTTTGTAGTTTTCCAAGATCTTGAAGTTTCCCAGTTGACCATAATTCTTAAAGTTTTTGATTCCAAAAGATTTCCTCTGTATGAGGATACACTCATTTGTGATGTAAATACATGCATCATGTAGATACGATGGTATGGCTGAAGGAATGAGAAGGAAATGAAAAAGCAAATTAAAATGTTCCGTTGTTAAATCTCACCAGAAAGATCCATATCATATGAAATTTTTAAATACAAATCATGTTCTGTGTAATTTTCTTCATCGTTTTAAAAAATAAGCAAAGTTTTGGTCATTTGCTTCAGAATATGAAGTTGACGATGTGTTCTTGATATTTTAGGAAGGTGAGGTACATTGCCAACTGATAGTTTGCAACACTTCCTGTAGCCATCAGGTCCTTGAAGAAGGTCAATGCTGTGGGACATGTGATAGTGAGTATAATCTATTAATATTCTAAATAAACCTTTTAAAAGATTTCTGTAGTGCATTTAGTACATTCAGAAAGCAAATCCTCTTAAACCACTGTGACAGTGCTCGAGTATTGTTATTCTATTAATGCATTTTTCTGCTCAAGTCTTAGAAAAAAAATGAAACTTTGCACTTCAGACACCAGTGTCATGTATAAGGTAGGCTAAACACAACATGAAATTCATTTTCCATGTCCCATTAATTGTTCCATGAGTGAATGAAGATGACAGAAATGTTATGAAATAGCATGTTTCAATGTCATCATTAGAAGAATTATAACTATGAAGTAGAAAGCATGTTGCCATAATCTCTTGTTAGGTTTCTACTTTGATTCTAAAAATGGGCCATGATAGGTAGAAAGTTCCGCAATTGTAAAGGAACAATTGCTTACATCCAAGTCAGGCTAGTTGGCAACTTGTTGCATCTGTTGTATGTAATGATGTTCTGACTGCTCCAGCTCCTCATAGTTTTAAACATTCTGAATAAGGACTGCTGTCATAGGAAGTTTTTGGACTTACTGTCTTGAATTAGTATGTTGTCAATACTGGAGCTGCAGTGTCTCAGTAAAGGAGTTAAAAAGAATATTACTCTTTTTTTTCACCAAATTTTAAGGGCAGTTCATGATCCTCTGCAGATTCTAAAAGCTAGTCAAGATGTGACTTGTCAGCACGTTTTTGTTGCAATTATTATGAGGAAAGTAGCATTTCAGCAAAAATAGGTGGAAAATGTTTGATCATTTAATCATTGGAATTGTTTACTTCCAACAATGTGTGACGGCATCTTTGACAACAGTTCTTGAAATGGATAAGTTTAGGATAATACTGCTGTTATTTTTCTGAACTCTAAGGATGAGCTGACATTTCGGAATACAGACTGGATAATGCAACTCAAGATTTATCAAAGATCCTATTAAATCAGTCTCCCAAAACGGTTAAATGGATCCCTTGGGCACTAACGCTGGTTTAATTTCAATATCTTTATAAATCAATACTGCTGCCCGTAATTTAACAGATCTGTAAATAAAACCAGTAGCTTTAACCTACACATTATAATCCATGTAATGTTAGCTGGGTTTTGAGGTAAGCAGTGATGTTGCTTGCTACTGATCTCAGTAAGATGCCCACAAAGACCAACTGATCTCTGTCAGGAATTCCTCCTTTTCCACAGTCCCTGTTGTAGTCAGACACCAGCTCTGTGAGATCTGTGACAGTGATAGCATCAAGCTGACCAAGCAGATAATTAAAATGAGAATTCTGACAATAACCAGGAGTAAAAATTGGATGCTTAATCTAACATTAAAGCATTTCAACAAGAGAATAAAGGAAAGGACCTTCCACAGGGAGCAAGATGGAAGATGGAATGACACAATTTTTAGTTAATTATTTTCACATTTATGATTCATAGAATTTATAAATTGTTCTGAGGATACATCTTTTCACAGATATAAAATGAATCCTTGTGAACAGGGCCATTTCACAAGTTTAAAAACTCAGTTTCATCTCATTAAGTGATATAAACTTTTCAATAAGAGAAAATCTGCGGGTGCTAGAAATCCAGAGCAATGTACGCAAAATGCTGGAGGAACTCAGCAGGCCAGGAGGCATCTGTGGAAAAAAGAACAGTCGATGATTCGGGCTGAGAACTTCCAGCAGGACTGGAGAGAAAAAGATGAGGAGTTTGAGTGAGAAAGTGGGCGGGAAGGAAGGAAGAACCAGAAGGTGATAGGTGAATCCTGGAGAGTGGGAGTAGTGAAGTAAAGAGCTGGGAAGTTGACTGGTGAAAGAGATACAGGGCTGGAGAAGGGGGAATCTGATGGGAGAGGACAGAAGACCATAAAGAAAGAAAAGAGGGAGGGTACCAGAGGGAGGTGATGGGCAGGTAAGGAGATGAGGTGAGAGGGGGAAATGGGAATGAGGAATGGTGAAGGAGAGAGTTGGGGGGAGGCATTACTGGTTTGATAAATCAACGTTCATGCCATCAGGTTGAAGGCTACCCAGATGGAATATAAGGTGTTGCTCCTCCAACCTGATGGCAGTAGAGGAGGCCATGGACTAACATGTCAGTATGGGAATGGGAAGTGGAACTAAAATAGGTGTCCACCAGGAAATCCCACTTTTTCTGACAGACAGAGCATAGGTGCTCGGTGAAGCAATCTCCCAATCTGTTGGGTCTCACCAAAATACAGGTCAACCTGGGAGCACCGGATACAGTAGATGACCCCAACAGACTCAAAGGTGAAGTGTCACCTCACCTGGAAGGACTGTTTGGGGCCCTGAATGGTAGTGAGGGAGGAAGTGTAGCAATTGTTCCGCTTGCAAGGGTAAGTGCCAGGAGGGAGATCAGTGGGGAGGGATGAATGGAGAAGGGAGTTGTGTAGGGAGTGATCCCTGCGGAATGCAGAATGTGGAGGGGATGAAAAGAGGTGCTTAGTGGTGGGATCCCATTGGAGATGGCAGAAATTACAGAGAATTGTGTGTCGGACGTGAAGGCTGGTGGGATGGTAGGTAGGGACAAGAGGAACCCTATCCCTGGTGGGGTGGATGGGGTGAGGGCAGACATGTGCAAAATGGAAGAGATGTGGTTGAAGACAGAGTTAATGGTGAAGGAATGGAAGCCCCTTTCTGTGAAAAAGAAGGACATCTCGTTCTGGAATGAAAAGCCTCATCCTTAGAGCAGATGCGGTGGAGACAAAGGAATTGAGAGAAGGGGATGGTAATTTTACAAGTAACAGGGTGGGAAGAGGTATAGTCAGGTATCTGTGAAAGTCAGTGTGTTTATGAAAGGCATCAGTAGATAATCTGTCTCCAGAGATAAAGACAGACTAAGAAAGGAGAGGGAGGTGTCGGAAATGGACGAGGTAAATTGGAGAGCAGGGTGGAAGTTGGAGGCAAAGTTGATGAAGTCAACGAGCTCCACATGGGTGCAGGAAGCTGCACCAATGCAGTCATCGATGTAGCTTAGGGAAAGTTGAGGAGTGATACCAGTATTGGTTTGGAACGTAGACTGTTCCAGATAAGCAGACAAAAATGCAGACATAGCTGGGACCCATGCGAGTGCCCATGGCTACACCTTTTGTTTGAAGAAAGTGAGAGGAGTCGAAGGAGAAATTTTTGAGAGTGAGGACCAGTTCTATCAGATAGAGGAGAGTGGTGGTGGAGGGGAACTGGTTGGGCCTGGTGTCCAGAAAAAAACAGGAAGCTTTGAGGCCTTCCTGGTGGGGGGGGGGGTGGAGGTGTCTAGGGACTGCACATCCATAGTGAAAATAAGATATATAGGGACTGGACATCTGTAGTAAAAATAGATTTTCAATGCTTTATTCAGTGAGAGTAGCTTGTAGAAAGTTGAAGTTTTCACCAATTCACAGATTTCATGCTATCTCATTGACAACTGTCATATCACACTCTGTGAAAAGGTGGAGTATGATAACCTCTGAACTGTTGCTTTTAGATACGTGCTTACATACTATAGTACTTGCTGCAATATCTTCACCCATTCAATTAGAATACATTAATAGCTTCATCATTGTTCTCATCCCTGTTTGTATTTGAGGTTCTGCCATATTACTAAATATTTTCTTAATTTCAGAGTGTCTCTATGAGGGTAGAATTGTGAACCACGAAGATGTTTTCTCTCCCTCCAATGACAATTGTACCCTTTGTGCCTGCATTGTAAGTAAAATTCCCTGTTCAAGTAGGCTCCATGTGTTTTATATATATATATATATATATATATCAACTTTTACAAATGTAGGCATGCCAGCATACCTATGAGAAAGGAGATTTAAGCTGTCACCCTGAATTACTGCAGTCCTTCTGTTGTTAGATCCTTTCAGAGTGCTATTGGGTTGGATGTTCCAGAGCCCAAGTGCAACACTATACTTCCAGGTCAGAATGACGTGACCCGGAAGGGAACCTGCAGTTGATGGTGTTCCCATGCTTCTTCTGCCCTTGTCATTTTCGACTGCAGGGCATGGCAGGTTTCAGAGGCTGGGGAGGGGGAGAGGGAATAGAAGAACATAGAACATAGATCAGAACAGCACGGGAACAGCATATTTGGCCCACTGCATCGTACTGAGCTAATTGAACTAGTAAATAAATAGCTAATAAAACTAATCCCCTCTGTGTATACAAGGTCCATATCCCTCCTTTCTCTGCATATATCTTTCTTTTATGCCACTATTGCCTTTTTTTTTTCTCTCCACTACTACATCTGGCAGCACATTCCAAGCACTCACTTCTCTGTTTAAAACAAAAACTCTCACCGCACTTCTGCTTTGAATTTGCCCCACTTGCATTAATCGCATGCCTTGTACTATTAAAGATTTCAGTCCTAGGAAAAAGATACAGCTGTCTTCTCTGTCTATGTCTCTCATAATCTTAAAAGCTTCTGACCAATTTCCCCTCAGCCTCTGTGGCTCCAGAGAAAACAACCCAAGATTGTCCGGCCTCTCCCTTTAGCATGTGCCCCCTGTTGTGTATTTAATATATCAATAATATTTGTATGTGTGTTATATATATATACACACACACACACACACACACACACAGCATGTGGGCACGTGGCCAAGTGGTTAAGGTATTCGACTAGTGACCTGAAGGTCACGAGTTCGAGCCCCAGCCGAGGCAGCGTGTTGTGTCCTTGAGCAAGGCACTTAACCACACATTGCTCTGTGACGACACTGGTGCCAAGCTGTATTGGCCCTTGCCCTTCCTTTGGACAACATTGGTGTCGTGGAGAGGGGAGACTTGCAGCATGGGCAACTGCCGGTCTTCCATACAACCTTGCCTGCACCCTGGAGAGTGAAGACTTTCCAGGCGCAGATCCATGGTCTCGCAAGACTAACGGATGCCTTATATATAGCATGCTTGTTCATTTAATTTGTGAGTTAAATGTATCCATGAATATGTAAATATACAAACATTATTTGTATACATCATCACGCTACAATGCAATACCCGAGTACCTCACTTAAACTTGAAGTTAGACCTGCATTTTGCACTCCTGTGTCTTTCTTTAGAATTAGTTTAATGTTTTTAAGTTACAAAACAAAACACCCTCTAATCCATGCAGTATCCAGGGAAACCTATTCTGCACCCTCTCCAAAGCCTTGACATCCTACTGAAACTAGGCCGATCAGGAAAGATGAGAAACTGGGATGTTAAAGTAATCCAGGGGAGAAAATGAGGTTCATTTTGTAGATGGTACATAGTGCAGCCACTGTTAGAATGAATACATCCTTTTGATCATCTGAATCACAAAATTGACATTGTAAAGACTTATTGTTGAGACAGCCAAATACTACAAAATCGTGTTTTCTCACAGCATCGTGTTTAACCTCTGCGTTATTGGTGTTGATTCAAGTTATAACTGATATTTATCTTTTCCAGTCTGGAAATGTGAAATGCATCACGCCCAAGTGTCCTCCTGTTGAATGTGAGAAGCCAGTTCTATTGGATTGTTGTCCGATATGCCCAGGTTAGTGTGTGTTTTGATAATTATACATCACCAGAATATCAACTGATGACTAAACTCGAACTTGCTCCAGTCCTTTACAACTATGACTCTTTTGCCATAGAATAGAGCAGAATATTTCACAATTTTATTTCTTATCTTGATATGCCTGGCAAGGTTAGTGTGAAACTATGAGACTAATAAACCTTGCACCTGCTTTGAAATAATTTTACCTAAACTAGTCACATCAGTGTACAGTAGGAGTTTCCCTGACACTTAAGGAGGCCTGCAGCTAAGACGAGGCCTTGATCTCACTTCAGTGGATACGAAAACAGTTGTCAATTATATCTGTCAACACCAGATTAGGGCTGTCAGCACAAATCTGCCTTGATGTTTGTTATGCTTTGTGCTCTTAAAAACTTAAATAGAAAGATGTCAGCATTGTACGTCTAAGGGGGACAGCTTATTTCTAACACCATCCATCAAAAGTTCTAACATATCAAAACAAACTTGCTCCTCTCCAAACAATTCCAATCTGAACTGATATTTTTCTTACAATTAAGCTTTTATGATTTTGAGAGTAAAGTCTTAAAGCCCCTTCTGGTTGATGCTTGTATTTAAATTAACATAAATTTCATTTTGGTGTAAATTTTAACTGAGGCTCTTCATACTTCTTTCCATTTTTCTACACATATCTCTTTTATGCATTATAGATCAAATTTGAGGTGGCACAATGGTGCAGCTCGCTGAGCTGCTGCCTTTGAGCTCTGTTCAATTCTGATATCCGGTTCTGCCTGTGTGTAGTTTGTATGTTCTCCATATGTCTACACTGATTATATCTTGTGTTCTATGTCTCAGAGATGTGCCTATTGTTAGGTTAGTTGGCTACTATAACTTGCCCCAAGTGTGGAGGTGAGTGGCAGAAACTTTGGGGAATGTGAGGAGGGTAAAACAGTGGGATATACTGTATATAACTGGGTGCTTCTGCCTAGTGCAGACTCAGTGAGCAGAGGGACCCTTTTCCATGCTTTGTGAGTCTGTCCTTATAACTACAAGGCAGAATTATGGAAATCATGAGCCACACAACTCACTGTCACAGGAAAGGATTTCTGTCTTGAGCTATAATGTTGGTGCAGTTGAGTCTCCATGATGGTTTGGGAGATCCTGGTATCAAAAGTTAGTTGAAAAAGAAATGTGCTGAAGACAGCAAATTTTGGTGGAGGTTTACCATGTCTGGTAAAATGCATGACTTTGGAAACGTACACAAAATTGTCAAGTCATCCATTATTGTGAATTCTTCAATTTACGTTGATGCTGTGATACAGGCACTAATGTATAAATTGACCATGTTTTTAACTCTTTCTGCACCCTCTCAGCCCAAAGTAGGAAGCTGTCCCCATGAAGTACTTTCAATATGTTGGCTGAGGCCCCAACCAAAACGATGTTCCAAGTAATGCTTTATACTGAGTCTTAGAAAGCCCAACATAATAAACATGGCGCTCTTCTTTTTTGCATTTCCACTAGCATTATAACCATGAATTAATTATAATTCTAATGTTCAAAGTATATTTATTATCAGAGTATATAAATATCACTACATACAATACTGAGGTTCTTTTCCACTGTCATACTTAGCAAATCTCAAGAACAATAACAGTAAACTGTAAACATCAGGAACTGTAAACTGTGAACAAACTGTGCGAATGCAGATATAAATAAATAAGAATAAATAATGAGCATGAAATAACAATTTCTTTTTAAATCTCTTTATAAATTTTTCCAAAATTATAAACAAAATAACAATGTTGATACAAAGAGATTGGAATAATCTTATTGTTAATAAACATATACAAAAAAGATTTCAGATAACACAGGTATAATAGACTTCCAAACTCATGATGTAATTAATCATAAAGAAATAAAAAGAAAAAAAATACAAAGAAACCCACCCCCCCAAAAAAAATAAAAAAGAGCAAAATACTAAACCCAAAAAAGCAAATGGAACAAAACAGGGCTAGACCAATATCTTAAATCAAACACGTTCAGTAATGTCCTCAACTCCGCTCCTCTATTCATATATTTTAAGTTAATAAGAAGGATTCGGAAAGGTCAAATTACATCATATGAAAATGTTAAATAAATGTTTTCCAAGTTTCTTCAAATTTAACCGAAGGATCAAAAATATCACTTCAAATTTTTTTCTAAATTTAAACATAATATAGTTTGGGAAAACCACTGGAATGTAGTAGGAGGATTGGTCTCCTTCCAGTTCAATAAAATAGATCTTCTGGAAAATAACAATTTAACAGAATCCTTAAATGAAAGTAGCTATCACCTTTTATTCAAGATCCTGATGGCTGAGGGGTAGTAGCTGTTCCTGATCCTAATGGGACAAGTCCTAAGGCTCCTGTACCTTCGACTTGATGGCAGCAGTGAGGAAAGAGCATGTCCTGGGTGGTGAGGATTTTTGATGATGGATGCTGCTTTTCGACGGCAGTGTTTCATGTAGATGTGCTCAATGGTTGGGAGGGTTTTAACTGTGATGTACTGGGCCAAAACCACTAGCTTTTGTAAGATTTTCAGCTCAAAGGCATTGTGTTGCCATACCAGACGGTAATGCAGCCAGTCAACACAGTTTCTACCACGCATCCATAGAAGTTTGCCAAGGTTTTTGATGGCATGCTGAACCTCCACAGACTCCTGAAGAACTAGAGGCGTTGTTCTGCTTTCTTCACAATAATATTTATATGATGGTCCAGGACAGGTCCTCTGAAAGAGTGACACTGAGGAATTTAAAATTATTGACCCTCTCCACCTCTGATTTTCCAATGATTACTGGCTCATGGACCTCTGGTTTCCCTCTCCTGAAGTCTACAATCAGCTCCTTGGTCTGATTGACATTGAGTGAGAGGTTGTTGTTATTACATCACTCAGCCAAATTTTCAATCTCCCTCCTTTATGCTGATGCTGACTCATCACCACCTTTGATACAGCCTGCAACAGTGGTGTCATCAGCAAACTTGTATATGGTGTTGGAGCTGTACTTAGCCACACAGTCATTGGTGTAAAGCGAGTAGAACACACATCACTGTGGTGCTGCTGTGCTGATGGAGATTGTGGAGGAGATGTTTTTTCAAACCAAACTGACTGGTGTCTGCAAGTGAGGAAATCCAGGATCCAATTGCACAATGGTGTATTGAGTGTTTTGAGGCCCAGGTCTTTGAGCTTACTGAGTTAGTTTTGAGGGGATGATGGTGTTAAATGGCAAGCAGTAATTAAAAAAAGAGCATCCTGATGTATGCATCTTTGCTGATCAGTTGTTCCAAGATTGTGTGAAGAGCCAACAAGGTAACTTTTTATTAGACCTGTTGCTTCAGTAGGGGAATTGGAGTGGATCCAAGTTGCCACTCGGACAGGAGTTGATATGCTTGAACACCAGCCTCTCAGAACACTTGATTACTGTGGATGTAAGTACTACTGGGCAATGGTCATTTAGACGGGTTTCCATGATCATCTTGGGAACCTGGGTATGAATGAAAACTGCTTGAAGCAGATGGGTACCACACATTGCTGGAGAAAGAAGTTGAAGATATCCGTGAATATACAAGGCAGTTGGTTGGCAGAGGTCTTCAGTACTTGGCCAGGTCCTCTGTCCGGAGTGGATAATTTCCTTAGATTCACCGTCTTGAAGGCAGCCCGCACATCATCTTCAGTTACTCAGACCAAAGGATCATCGGGAAATGTGGGGATGCCCAATGGTTCCTCCCTGCTCTGTTGGTCAAAGCAAGCATAGAAGGTATTGAGCTCATCTGGAAGTGAAGCTCTGCTATGTTGCAAAATTTAGCTTTGTAGGAGGGTATAACATTCAAACCCTGCCACAGCTGTTGAGCATCCTTTATAGGTTCCAGAAACTCCATTTCACCCAAGTGATCGCTTTCCGGAGATCATACCTGCATTTCTTGTAGTATTCTTGACCTCCAGACTTGAATGCCTCTAATCTGGCTCCCAGCAGGTTCTAGAGTTCATTGTTTATCCAGGGCTTCTGACTGGGGAAAACCCTGAAGGATTTTATGGAGACACAGTCATCCACAACTGTTTGAATAAAGTCTGTAATGACTCTGGTGTAGTCATTCAGGTCCTCAGATGAATTCTTGAACACGCCCGGTCCACTGACTTAAAGCAATCATGTAACCATTCCTCAGCCTCTCGTCACCATCTCTTAGTTGTCTTGATCGCTGGAGAATTGCTCTTAAGGCTCTGTCTGTATGCAGGTAGCAGGAGTACAGCCAAATGATCCAACTTGCCAAAATACAGTCTCGGGAAGGAGTGATAGGCATTCCTTATCATAGTGTAGCAGGTATCCAGTGTGTTGGGACCTCTGGTGCTACAGGTTACGTGCTGGTGATAATTGGGCAGGGGTTTCTTCAAACAGGCCTGGTTAAAGTTGCTGACTATAATTGGAAATGTGTTGGGGTGGGCTGTTTCTTGTTTACAGACAGCATCGTGCAGGTTCGTGAGTGCTTGCTTCTAATCGACCACTGGTGGTATGTAAACTGCAGTCAAGATCATGGATGAGAACTCTCAAGGCAGGTAGAATGGTCTACGTTTAATCATTAGTTGTTCTAGGTCAGAGGAACAATAAGTCGACATAACTCCATTGTCTGTGCAAATTGACTAAAAAAGCATATGCCGTCACCTTTTTCCTTATCAGACTTCAGGATTCAGTCAATTCTGAAAATCATAAAACCTTCTGGTCGGATTGCTGCATCCAGCATTTTTGCTGTTAACCAAGTCTCAATGCAACCAACAATTGAAATCTGCCTCTGATGCGGCAGCCTTGCCCTGAGATTGTTGATCTTACTTTCAAGTGACTGTACAAGATGGAAGGCAAAAGAAGCCTCATCCCCTACGCCTCAGCCTAGTTTGAATCCCGCCCCTCCTGCCACATTGGCATTGGCATAGTCCATTGGAGGCATCATGCTTTACTGTTCCACATTTAACCGTCAAACATGAGATCTGAAGGTCATTGTTGTTGCTTTTGAACTTTGAACTTTGAAACCTGTCCAGTGGGAAAGAGCAGAATAGAAATGTACCAGTCAGGGAGCCTGCAGCTAAGAAAATGAACCCTGACCCTGAAAATGGTATTGCCTCCCCTGTACTAGAATAAATAACCTTGTGACCACTGAAGAGGAATTGAGGAAAGCATGCTATAAATCCAGTGGTTGATGTTGGAGTAAATGACAAAGGTAGGAATAGTGAGGAAGTTGTGCTAAAGTTGGAAATTAGGCTCTAAATCAAAAACACAGTTGCAGAGAGTTAACCTCTGAATTATTGGCCAACCTCATGCAAATTAGCATTGAAGCCAGTAGTTCAGGAGAATTAACAAGTGATTGATGGAGTTCCTTTTCAAGGAAAACTGTAACTAAAATTGTCTAATAAGATCGTAAACCATAAAATGCGAGAATATCACATTAAAATTGATTAAGACTGCCTGTAGAGTGTCTAGATAAAAAGGAAGTGAAGGCTGTTACTTTGAGAGAAACCAGACATGGTAAAAGTTACTGAGACATGGCTACAGAAAAGTCAGATCTGCAATCTAACATTGCTGAGCATAACATATTTACGAAAGACAGAAACGAGTAAGGGGGAGGTATCCTGGCGGTACTAATTAGTGATAATATTATGGTAGCAGAAACAAGGCATGAACCTGTGACAGCAGAGTATCCATAAAGTTGAAGGTAAAACATAGTGCAGAATCACTTTGACAACAGACAAGTTAACGCACAAGACCACACAAGTGAAAGATGGAGGAAAAATATGATGACAATAAAAGATGAGGAAAAAATATACAAATAGTAATTGCAGGAATTTCATCTGCCCCGATATTAATTAATTGTGAACACAGCCCAGCACATCACACAAACCAATTTTCCGTTCTTGGATTCACTTTACTCTGTCAGAGCAGTGCTGCTATGATAATCAAGGACACGACCCACCCAGCCAACACACTTTTCGACCCTCTTCCCTATGGGAGAAGGCTCAGGAGCTTGAAGACTCATACAGCCAGATCTGGGAACAGCTTCTTTCCAGCTGTGATAAGACTGCTGAATGGATCCTGACCCGGATCTGGGCCGTACCCTCCAAATATCCGGACCTGCCTCTCGGTTTTTTTGCGCTACCTTACTTTCCCTTTTCTATTTTCTACTTACGATTTATAATTTAAATTTTTAATATATACTATTGATTTCTACTTCAAGGAGCGCAAAGCGCAGAATCAAATATTGCTGTGATGATTGTACACTCTATTATCAATTGTTTGGCGACAATAAAGTAATTAATCAGAAGAGTTTTTAAAGGGAGGTGATTTTCCTTCATATCAAAAATGCAAAAAACTTCTCACATATACTATTTGATATCTACTATTAGATTTCAAAATGATGTATAGAGTTTTGGTTACCCTGTTAGGGGAAAGGTGTGAAAATGGAAATAGTGCAGAAAAAAATGAGGATATTGCCAGAATGAGGGGGCCTCAGTGAAAGAAAAAGTTTGGCCAGGCTGGGTCTTTGTTTCTTGGAAAGTAGGGAAATGAGGGGGCAACTTTATGAAAATATTTAAAATTAAGAGAGGCATAAATATGGTAGACAGTAATAACCTTTTACCCAGGTAGGAGAGAGCAAGACTGGGGGGAGCATAAATTTTAAAGGGACCTATGGTATAACATTTTCACACTGAGAATGGTGACTATTTAAAAGAAGTGATCTAGGTAGGTGTGATGGTATCATTTTAAGAAGCACTTGGATGAGTACATGGAAGGGCAGGGCTTAGAGCGATATTGGCTAAAGACTATTGGGTGGGATCAGTGGTCAGCATGGGCTAGTTGTGCTGAAAGCCCTGTAACCGTGCTGTCTTGCTCTTTGACCAAACAGGATAGAAAAAAGAACATTTAGGACATAGAGAATAGAGTATATTTTCAACTGATAATAGTCAAACCATAAGTTAATAGATGGAGACAAGGGCTCTAATAACCTCTTATAAAGTTAAATCAAGCAACATAGGCGACAACAGGGCTTCACTTCCAGATGAGCTCAGTGCCTTCAATGCTCACTTTGACTGTCAAAACATGGAGGAACCATTGCAATCTCCCACAGCCCCAATGATCCTGTGATTTCAGTCTCTGAGACTGACGTGCGAGCAGCCTTCAGGAGTGTGAACGCACAAAAAGTATTCGGCCCTTAATGGATATCTAACCAAGTACTAAAAGTTTGTGCTGATCAGCTGGCTGGAGTGTTCACTGAGATCTTTATCCTCTCATTTCGGCAGTCTTGAGGTACCAAGCTGCTTCAAGGAGGCTTCAATTATACCAGGCCTAAGAAGAATATGGTCTCCTGCCTCAGTGACTAGTAGCACTTATATCCATTGTGATGAAGTGTTTTTGAGAGGTTGATGATGAAATATATCAACTCCTACCTGTGAAGCAGTTTAAGAAGCAATCCAGAGCTCTTCACTCAACCCTGGAACAACTGGACAGCAAAGATGCATACATCAGAATGCTCTTTATCAACTACAGCTCAGCATTCAATACTAAAACAGGAACCTTTCAGACAGGGAGACAACAAGTCTACCTATGCAACCTGACATTTACAGAGCCATTTGCTCAACAGATTAAGACATGCAGTTAAAGAGAGAGAGAGAATAAATGCCTGGACATGTAAAAGCAATAAATCTCAGACCTATTGATGAAACCTGAAACCAAGAGAGGTTGGAAATGTACAGCAGATTAGGTAATATCTGTAAAGCAGGAGTGCCCAATCTGTGGTCCACAGACCTCTTGGTTATGGGTCTATGGCATAAAAATATTTGGTAGCCCCTGCTATAGAGAGAGGAGGACCAAGTGAACATTGCAGTGGTTAAGTTTACAACAGAATGAGTTAGTTCAAGCTAGAAAAATTATATCTATCAGACATTGATACATCTGGTATTGAGACGCGAGATGCTGCAAAATGTCTAGATGGAACATAAGGTATCGTTCTTCAAGTTTATGTTGAGTTTTATTAGAACAATGTAGATGCTTCTGTCAGGTTAGAACAGTATTGGAGAACTAAATTCACAAGCAGCTAAAAGTTCAGGATCATCTTTGCAAATCGAACAGATGCATTCTACAAAACACAACAGTTACCCAAACTTTTCAGGGTTTCTAGTACAAAGGAGATCATATTATGAGCACTTAGTAAACTGGATTGGAAGAAATGGTAGTGAATTGCTGCTTCACCTGGAAGGAATGCTTAGGTTCCTGGATGTTGGGAAAGAATTGAAGTAAAACAGCAGTTATTGCTTCTGCTGTGATGGCACTGAAAAATGCTCTGGGAAAGGACTTGTTGATAGAGATGGAATTGCAGACATGTTACAAGAGGAATAGTTTCTTCCAAATGTTGAAAGAGGAGAAGAGGGGAAAATTATTGGTTTCAGAATGTCAACAAAAATGGAGAAAAATGCAAAGAATGATTCATTAAATGTAGACGCTGATAGGATGGAAGGGAAAGCCAGTGGCTGAGATGAGAAGGGGGTGAGAGCAGACATGAAGAAACACATTTGATATGGTCAAGGGCGCTGTCAGCCGAGGTAGAATAGAAGCCATAGGAAGCCATGTAAACATGCCAAAAGGAAAGGAATGAAGTGAAGACTTTATAAATACTTTGGAAGTATACAAACCCAATGGTATAGCAGTGGGAAGGAAAGCATCACACTCTGTGAGAAAATCGTATTAAAAAAGAGTTCATGAAAGATAAATACCGAGGTATTAGGAAAAATCAAAATGGCATCTGGGAAAGCAAAAACAGAACTTAGGTAAATGAAGCGAAGTGGTAAAATATTTCACAAAATTATAAGTAAAGGCTGAAGACTGAGTTGGCAAAGGGGCAAGCTTGCCAAATGGTAGGGTCATGGTATCAAATCTGGACTTCAAGACTAATGTGGCCAGGTTCGAATCATTGCACACTTTCCATCTGTGCTGAGTTCAGCACTGAGCTAGCAACTCGACGTCGTTAAAAAAATACAGGCAAATGCTAAGGAAACAGCAAAGATGCCATCCAACAAGTTACAAGGTATGAAAGGGAGCAACAAACAACCACAGAAAGTGATCGAGAGACCATAAGGCATAGGAGCAGAATTAGGCCATTCAGCCCATCAAGTGTGTTCAGCCATTCCATCATCTCTGATATATTATCCTTCTCAACCCATTCTCCTGCCTTTTCCCTGACTAACCAAGAACCTATTAACCTCAGCTTTCAAAGTACCCAATGACCTGGCCTCACAGCCATCTGTGACAATGAATTCCACAGATTCACTACCCTATAGCTAAAGAAGTTCTTCCTCTTCTTTGTTTTAAAGGGATGTCCTTGTATTCTGAGGCTTTGCCTCCTGGTCCTTGACTCCCCCACGATTGGAAATATACTTTGTACATCCACTCTGTCTAGGCCTTTCAATATTCAACAGGTTTCAATGAGACCTCTCCTCAATCTTTTAAACTCCAGTGAGTATATGCCCAAGAGCTAACGAACACTCTTTGCATGATAACCGTTTCTTTCCCTGGATCATTCTCGTGAACCTCCTCTGGACCATCTCCAATGCCAGCACACCCTTTCTTAGAAATGGAGCCCAATACTCTGAATGTTATCTTACCAATGCCTTATAAGCCTTAACATTGCATCCTTGCTTTTATTTTCTAGTCCTCTTGAAATGAGTGGTAACATTGCATTTGACTTCCTTATTGCTGACTCAACATGCAAGTTAACCTTTAGGGAACCCTGCACTACGACTCACAAGTCCGTTTGTACCTCTGATTTCCGAATGTTATCCCCATTTAGAAAATAGTCTATGCCTTTACTTCCCTACACTATATTCCACCTGCCATTTTTTTGCTCTAATCTGTTAAAGCCCTTCTGCAGACTCCCTGCTTTCTCAACACGACCTGCCCACCACCTATCCTTATATAAGCTGCAATCGTGGCCACAAGGCTATCAATTCCATCATCCAAATCACTGATATATAACATAAAAAGAAATGGTCCAAACACCAACCCCTGCTGCACACCACTAGTCGCCAGCAACCAACCAGAAAAGCCCATCTTTATACCCACTATTTGCCTCCTGTCAGTCAGCCAATCATCTGCCCATGCTAAAATCTTTCCTGTTATACCATGATATCTTGTTTAGCAGCCTCATGTGCAGCAACTTGTAAAAGGTCTTCTGAAAGTCCATGTAAACAACATTCACAGACTCTCCCTTGTCTATCCTGCCTATTATTTTAAAGAATTCCAACAGATTTGTCAGTTAAGATTTCCTCTCAAATAAACCATGCCAAGTTTGGCCTATTTTATCACATGCCTCCAGGTACCCTGAAACCTCATCCTTAATAATTGACTCTATCATCATGCCAATCACTGAAGTCAAATGACTGGCATATAGTTTTTTGTCTTTTGCTTCCTTCCCTTCTTAAACAGTGGAGTGAAAATGCAATTTTCCATTCCTCCAGAATCTTTACAAAGTATAGTGATTCTTGAAAGATCACTATTAATATTTCCACAATCTTTTCAGCTATCTCTTTCAGAATCCTGGGGCGAAGTCCATCTGATCCGGGTGACTTGTCTACCTTCAGACCTTTCAGCTTCTTAAGCACCTTCACCTTTTTGAAGTTAACAACACTCACTTCTGCCCCCTGACACTCTTGAATTTCTGGCATACCTCTGGTGCCTTCCACAGTAAAGGCTGATGCAAAATAATTATAAAATTCATCTGCCATTGCTTTGTCCTTCAATTCTACCCCTCCAGCATAATTTTCCAGCGACTTTCCACTCTCGCCTCTCTTTTACTCTTTATATTTCTGAAAAAATCTTTTGGTATACTCCTTCATATTATAGGCCAGCTTACTTTCATGTTTCATCTCTTCTCTCCAAATTGCTTTTCTCGTTGCCTTCTGTTGGTTTTTAAATGCATTCCAGTTCTCTAGGTTCCCACTAATTTCTGCATTTTTAGCCCTTTCTTTTATTTTATGCTGTCTTTCTGATAGCAAAAGTAATAAACTATTCTTTAGTTCCAGATTTTCCAGTGAGACAGAACATTTGGATATGGCATTATATGATGGTATGGAAAATAATGTTAGTGCATTTAAAATGCACAAAGGGAATATATTAAATTACTCAAACAGAGGATAAAGTTCCTCTTCCAGCTGAATTGCACTCATGCTTTTTAAAATCATTTGAGAAAGAAAGCAAAGACAGTGCTATGTATTTAATAATTCGTTAGAGAAAGGCATTGTGTCTAAAGACTGACAGAGAGTGAACCTAAATAGAGAATAGGAGAACTAGAACATATTGTGGGAATGACAGACTACTGAGCAGCATAGGAGTGGCCAGAAAAATTTAGAATCCTTATTGAGGGAGAAAATGAAGATAAAAAAATGAATACCTTAGAGTTCAAAAGTGGAAATCTTGTGACTTATCTTATCATTACTTTTGGGGTTAACAAAGGAAATGGAAATGATTGTACACTACAGATAGTTCATCTAGATTTTCAAAAGGTCTTTGAGTAGTTACTCAACAATAGGCTAATAACTAAAGTCAGGTAATCTGGAATCAGGTGACAAATAGCAAACTGGATTGTTCGCTGGTTTGAGGATTGACTGAAAGCAAAAAATGGAAGTAAAGGTTAACCATATGCAGATAAAGAAGATAGTTACACTCAGACCATTGTTATTCAAATACAGTGGATTCTGATCAATTGGGACACATTAGGACCAGTACATTTTGGCCCAATTAACTGAAGTTTCATGGAAAGAATTAAAATGGTATAAAAAAACAAATTACTGTTTAACTGAGTTGCAAGTTACTCTTAGTAAACTCTTTTCATTTAAAATGGTGTACTTTTGACTGATTGTAAATGAACAAAATCAGTGCAGGCACCTAGTGTCGATATACAAATTTTTTGATGATAGCATCCTTCAAGTTTTCATTTTCATTGTAATAAACAAAAAGATCAAAGTAAAATGTATTATATTTTATTTTATTATGGAAGTACATATATGTCATCAAATACAACCCTGAGATTCATTTTCTGTGGGCATACTCAACAAATCTATAGAATAATAACTATAACAGAATCAGTGAAGGACCACCTAACTAGGGTGTTCAACCACAGTGCAGGTGACAGCAAACTGCAAATATAAAAAAGAAGAAACAATAATAATAGATAAATAAGCAATAAATTGGAGATATCTTCATCTTCTCTGTAATCCCTAACTTGTTGAAGTTGGGAAGTCATTTCATTTTCACTCCCAGTTGTTTCTGGCATCTCCAAGACTGAATGCATGAAAACGTGGTGAGCGAAGTTGTCTCACTGCTAAGTAGTTTGCAACAGGAATCAGTGACAAAAATTACAGCTTCTTGAACACAAACATACGTAACTGATGGTATTTAAGAACAGTTCATTTTAAGCATGGTAACACACATCAAAGTTGCTGGTGAACGTAGCAGGCCAGGCAGCATCTCTAGGAAGAGGTACAGTCAACGTTTCGGGCCGAGAACCTTCATCAAGACTAACTGAAGGAAGAGCTAATAAGAGATTTGAAAACAATGGCGTGCTGCGTTCACCAGCAACTTTGGTGTTTGTTGCTTGAATTTCCAGCATCTGCAGAATTCCTTGTGTTTACATTTTAAGCATGGTGCAGTGTTTGATGGCCACACGAAAGATGCTAGTTAGAAACTGTTCAGCAACAGTCTCCTGTCCCAATTAAGCAACATAGTGTCCCAAATAAATGAAGGGAATTCAGCTATTTTCTCAATTAGTTTTTGTTCTGAAAGAGTTGTCTCAAATAAGCGGCTGCCCCAATTAACCAGAATCACTGCAATACATAAGATACAAGTACTAAGTTTAATAATGCCAAGATGAATGGGTTAGTAATTACCGAGGAGTATATTTATAAATTTTCAGAAGGAGCAAGAGTAGAATCCAAAGTTCAGCATAGATAAGCAATAAGACAAAATATTTTGCTGAGAAAAATGAAGAGACCACTTATGATATGAAAGGCAGATGTACACTATGGTAAATGAACAAGGGCATTATGTATTCACTACAAATGCACAAATTATTGAAAGGTGTGTCACTGCTTAGCAAGGCCATAAAATGCAAATCAAACAGCTCATTTTTGGAAGGGAAGAACTGTAAGACATTGTATGCAATACTTAATATAGTTCTGGTATCCAAGTTATAAAAAAGACATAGAGTATATGTGATCAATTTTATAGAGGATTTTACAAAATCCTCAAAAAGAAAGAGGTTCTCATAACGTCTTCAGAATAGTAAAGAATTTTCAGAGAGAGTATGTGGAGTGAATGTTTCAATATGTGAAGAGCATAAGAGAGGACATCATTGTTCAAGAACACCAATAAGAATTATCCCATGGAAATCACTACCCAGATATGGTACAGATGCCTTATTAGAGGTATCTGAAGAAGTATATGAAAGAGAAAGGAGTAGATTACACAGATGGACTTGGATGAGCAAAAGGGGCTCTCATGGAGCATGAACATCACCGTGAACCTGACTGGTCTGTTTTTGTATCACGCTCTATTTCCAATAGTTCCTGTTCCAAGAACAATTTTAGTGTGTAGGATAAAAGTTAACATCATTCTGTTACCTTTTTACTCACAGGATTGCCACACTACTGCATTTGGAAAACTATGGTCTAAGTAGGAAGAGCCAGCATGGATTTGTGTGGGACAAGTCATGTCTTACTAACTTGATTGAGTTTTTTGATTGGGTGATTGAGGAAGGTATAGCTGTTGATGTTGCCTACATGGATTTCAGTAAAGGCATTTGACAAGGTTCTGCCTGAGAGGCTCATCCAGAAGATTAATGTGCATGGTATCAATGGTGAATTGGCTGTTTGGATTCAGAACTGGCTTGCCCATAGTAGACAGAGAGTGGTGGTCGAAGGGATTTATTCTAGCTTGAATTCTGTGATTAATGGTGTTCCACAGTGATCTGTACTGGGATTTCTATTGTTCATGATGTACATAAATGATCTGAATGAAAATATAGATGAGTGGTTAGTAGGTTTGCAAATGATGCAAAGATTGGTGGTGCTGTGGATAGTGTAGATGACTGGCAAAGAGTACAGCAGCACATAGATCAGTTACAGATATGAGCAGAGGTATGGAAGATGGAGTTTAACATGGCTAAATATGAAATGTTGCACCTTGGTAGGTCAAATCTAAAGAGACAGTACACAGTTAAGGGAAAGACCTTTAACAGTGTTGATGAGCAAAAGGGTCTTGGGATTCAAGTTCACAGCTCCCTGAAAGTGGTACACAGGTTGACAGGGTGGTTAAGAAGGCATATGGAATGTTGCCTTTATTATATAAAAACTCTAGTTAGGCCGTATCTCAGTATTGCTTACACTTCTGCTCCCCCCATTATAAGAAGGATGTCGAGGCTTTGGAGATGGTTTACCAGGATGCTGCCTGGATTAGAAGGGCACTTGCTATAATGAGATGTTGGACAAATTTGGGGTGTTTTCTCAGCAGCAATGGAGGCTGAGAGATCTGATAGAGGTTTATAAGATTATGAGGGCATAGATAAAGTAGACATGTAGAATCTTTATCCCAAGGTTGAAATGTCTAATAGCAAAGGACATGCATTTAAGGTGAGAGGGGATAATTTTAAAAGATATGTGAGGGGAAGGTTTTTAACACAGAAAATGGTGCCTGAAGTGGTGATACATCAGGGAATTTTAAGAGACGTTTAGATAGGCTCATGAATGTGAGGAAAATGGAGGGATATGGGTGTTGTGTAGATAGAAGAGATTAGTTTGAGCAGCCATTTGATTGTTAATTTAATTGGCTCAGCACAACATTGTGGGCTGAAGGGCCTGTTGTGCTGTTCTATGTTCTGTGTACTATGTAGAATAAATTAGTGTTGAAGATCTAACCTACTGAGCAAGTTAAATTAAATCTATTTTTAAAATATGCTTGGTTAAATTACCATTTAGCAACATTGCACTGTTTTTTAATTTAATTTAACATTTTTATCTTTCTTAAGCTGAGTGTATTGATCATGGCATCGTCTATCCTCATGGGGCAGAGTTCTCCCGGCCTGGTGTTGATTGCATCACTTGCGCATGTTTGGTAAGAGACTGAGGGCATTGTTTGCTTGTTTATCTGGAGCTGGCAAGTCACAACTTTCCAACAAGAAATTTTACAACTTCCCTTCAAAAGAAATTAAAGCTATTTATTTATGTACACAGGAACAAGATTCTTAGTGCAGCAGGGTGGGGGTGGGGGAGAAGATGATGTTAACTCATCTGCTCCAGGGTATGTCCTTTAAATTCTGTCACCAACCAAGAGCCACTGAATATTCATCACCTCAAGTATTTTAACTCTCTCATTGCATTGAAGCATCATCTGGTCTCAATGGCAGTATCAACAAAATCAGAAGTTTCTGGTACTAAAATACAATATTGTTGTCTCCATAAACTTGTCTGGTGAACAACACAGATGATAGTCCTAACTACCTGTCAGAGTAACACCTGAGGATTTCCAGTTAAATTTTACACTTCCAGGAAGGATGCAATTCTTAAGGAATCACATTCCTATTTTGTAACTTGTGTGCATGAGACGGCTGGGTAAAGGATGTCGTCTGACTTGAATGTTTCTCACAAAGTAACATGTCCTCACTGTGGATGGTACAACAGCAATGCCTTCCAGTTGTGTCAAAGCTTTTAACATAGTAAAGCATCCCTAAGTATTTCACCAGAAATAGGATTTTACTGTGCAACAAAAAGCTTCCTGCTCAATCAGAGAAATGTTTTGGGGAATACTTAAACTAAACAATATATTTGGAAAAGAAAGGCCAGAGATTAGAGACCTTGCATTGACAGCCCTGCAAATTAATATCAGATTATACCACTGTTGTTGGCCAAATCCAAGGTCCTGATGAATCACCATATTGAAGGGAGATTGAAAATCCAGCTGAATGCTGCTGCCAAAACCTCTCATTTGATGTCAGCAAGAGCAAGGAGCTGATTGTTGATTTCAGCATGAGAAAATCAGAGGTCCATAAACCAGACCTGGATAGGGTCAGCAACTTTAAATTCCTCAGTGTTGTTAACCCAGAGGATGTGTCCTGGGCCCAACACGTAAGTGCATTACAAAGAAAGCACTGCTGTGCCTCTACTTTCTTAGAGGTTTGTGAAGGTTTGTTATGTCATCTTTGATGAACATCTATAGATGTGTGGTGGGAAGTATATTGACTGGTTACCTCACGGCCTGGTATGGATACAACAATGTCCTTGAACAGAAAAGCCTACAAAAATTAGCAGACACAGCCCAGTCCATCATGGGTAAAGCCCTCCCCACCATTGAGCACATCTACATGGAGCATTGTTGTAGTAAAGCAGCACCCAGCATCGAGGATCCACACTATCCAGGCCAAGCCCTCTTCTGACTACTGCCTTTCAGGAAGGAGGTACAGGAGGCTCAGGACTCACACCACCAGGTTCAGGAACAGTTATTACCCCTCAAGCATCAGGCCCTTGAACCAGAGGGGATAACTTTATTCATCTTCACTCCCTCCATCACTGAACTGTTCCCATAATCTATGGACTCATTTTTAAAAACTCTTCATCTCCTGTTCTTGATATCTATTGCTTGTTTACTATTGTTTCTTTTTGGATTTGCACGGTTTGTTGTCTTTTGTATATTCGCTGTCCTTCCTGTTAGATGCAGACCATCACTGTGTTTGTTGTATTTACTGTGAATACCTGCAAAATTGAATCTTAGGTTTGTATATGGTGACATAGATGCACTTTGACAATAAATTGACTTTGACCTTTGAACTTTGAAAGAAGTACAATGAATGGATGTTGACAATGCTCTGTTCAGTTTTGGGGCCAAAGTAGATTTCTATTCCAAGATGTGCAGAAAACTAGCAAAAGATAAAAGAACAATTAATTCCTGATCAATCCCCTTAATGATATAAACTATGCCGATGTTCCAAATCTATTGTATGATCAGTTTATGGTAATCAGGTATCTGTTATCCTATCATCTCTCCTGTGGGCTATTTTGGAAAAGAAAATAAATCATCTACTGCTGGATTTCCTTTTAAGATTAGACGTGGGTTACTATTCTTTCTAGCTGTACAATAGCTACCAAGTTGCAGAGATAGTTCCAAACTACAATGCTTCCATTTACCCTGTGTTTCTTGGTAAATCAACTTGGCAGACATATATGGGCAGAGGTGTAACATGTCATTCTAATGTGCCTTTAATTGCTGGAAAAATTCATTAGATTTTAGCCTACCTATATTGATCGTTGAGATGATTGACCATTACACCATGGTTTAGCATCAAAATCTTTTTTCCAGGAGAACAGAATACCTAGAAGTATCGTGCCTGAACGGTTCAGAAATCTACTGTAGAATTGGTAAAGCTGTTAGCAGTTATCTTGGACATAACTGATATCCCATATCAGAAGACCTTAAAGGAGATATTCTGTGAATTACCTTAAATCTTTCTGTAATTGTGTCTCAATAAGATCCTACCAGAATGTAATATGTAATTTGTAACAAGCATCAGGATACCATTTGCTTTCCTAATTGCTTGTGTATCGGCAGGTTATCACTGTCATTTATGTACAAGGACATCTGGCTTCCAAAATTGTTCAGTTCTCATAGTTTGAATAACATCTTGTTTCTGTACGTTTTCTATCTAAGTTCTTCTCCTTTCTTCTCCTTTTTTGCCATATTTTTCCC
This sequence comes from Mobula hypostoma, assembly GCF_963921235.1. Lineage (NCBI taxonomy): Eukaryota > Metazoa > Chordata > Chondrichthyes > Myliobatiformes > Myliobatidae > Mobula > Mobula hypostoma. The sequence continues at coordinate 58,044,950 of NC_086107.1, forward strand.
ACTCTCTCAGACTGCCTATATCAATTTGTTTAGACCTCAGAGTTTACTTTTCCAAACTCTGTGTGCCCTTTAAACAAATTCCATGCATGTTAAATAAGTCTTTTCATTAATTTCACACAGATTATACTGAGGCCGTATATGTGCAAAATCTCTAAAGTATTAACCACTCAAATTCAATGTATAACCAATAATACAATTTTAAACAATACAATAAAATCTCAGCTATAAATGTGAATTGATTATTTTTCTCTGTTTTAAGCACTAATGTTGATTGATTGTGCCCACAGAATGGTGAAGTGGAGTGCTATTACAGGCCCTGCCCACTGTTGGAATGTGCAAGGGAGGAATGGTTTCTAGAGCCAAACCAATGCTGCTTTACTTGCCGTCAAGATAAAATTGTCAGAGGTGAGCTTGGTCCTCTCGTGATATGCAAGGTTCAAGTTACTATAATACTTAAGACTGAATTATGCGGCAAAATAATGGAGATGCATAACATTTTTACATAGTCTAATTTGTTCCTTGAATCTTTTCTGTTCTCTCAATATTTCACATCGTTCATTTGTTTTCCACCTAGTGATATTGTACCCCAGCAGGTTGAGTACTGCTAACAGTGATGGTCACCAGATGACAGAGAGATCAGACTGCTCTAGAGAGTATACCAGGGAGATTTACAACAATATTGCCTAGACTGAAAAATTTTGACCATGAGGACATCTTACACAATTCAGAGTTGTTCCTTTCGTAAGTGAGGTAACTGAGGGAAGATTTAAGTGACATAGGTAAATAGGAAGAATTTATCTTTCCTTTGCAGAAGGGTCAAAATCAAGGGAATACCACTTTAAACATAAATAGGAGGGTTAAAGTGGAAAGGGTCAGAAAGTACTTTTTACTTAATGGTCGGGGTTGGAAGCTTACTAGCTGAAGGGACAGTAATGGCAGCTATCTCCTTTGGATTCAGTAAGTAGTTGGGTGTGTACTTAGCCATGAGCTACAGGACAGTGGACTTAGTGATGGAAAATGGGATATGACTGGGTAGCTCCTTTTGATTAACTCAGCCATAGCGACCTTAACTGGTTCCTGTATCAAATATTTTCTGTAATTCTTCTATGAATATTTCCATTCTGTGATTGAAGTGTTCTTCAATTAGAGAAAGTTCTTTTTTAAATAATTAATTACCTTTTTTCTTTAGATAGGTTAAGCTATTATTATTTTTATTTTTCTCATCTCAAACTAGTAAATCTCCTCTGCCATTTTGGTGTTCTCACTTCATTACTCATTTTTGGGTTTCTGTGAATGAATGCCTCTATTCTGGAGCTATTGCACTGCACTGCTGTTAATGTTGTGCAGTATATTATTATGTGTAGTTCTTCAAACGTTTCAAGTTTTCCTAAATATTGTGGTAATATAATATTGTTTAGAGAATTAATAATTTTTTGCAAATTTAGATGAGGTATTTTGTTTTGCTGTGTTGGATCTTTTTGTTGGGTCAGTGTCTACGTATTCTGTAAGTATGGTGTTAGATTTCATCTGTAAGCTCAGCTTCACCATCAGCATTCTGCAGAGGCTCTACATCTGTGTTGTTGCTGTTATCGTCAGGTTGTGGCGCAGTCATTAAAGTAATTCCGTTTTAAATAGCCGTGGCATCTTCATTATTTTCTTGTGTAACATTGTTATGGCCTTTAGGTTGGTTTCTTTCCAGCTCTTGTGCAACATCATGTTTTATTTGGTTTAACACGTCTCTAAGAGTGAAGTTATTTTTTATTATCATTCTTCTACATTGATCTACGATCCAATGTTCATTTACTTGTATGAAGGGATGTTTTGAAGTTTGCCCCTGTATGCTGTCATGTCAGTCTCAAGTTCCATTACTCGATAACGTACACATATTTATGAATGTATTTACTTCTAATGACTATTTCATGCATGTCTTTCTTCTCTTAATTGCTTGATTGGTCTCATTTGTATGTCTACTGCTCCTCTGAGAAACATGTGCAGCTGTCGCAGCCTCTTGTGCTGGAGGGCTACTTTGACTGCTGGCTGTATCGTTTTGCAGTTTCCCGGTAGCTGCCTGACTAGTCAGCAGTGCACTACTAGCGGTTTGCTTACTGTCACGCCTAGTGCTAGTAGCTCCAGGCATACCCTGGCAATCCCCAGGCTGCGGCCGTAATACTCGATTCCATGGACATATCTCCATTTCTAAAGGGAAAGAGTATAGCTTTTTAATCCTACAGTCAGGTTGTCTATTCAGTCACCCTAACATGAAGAACAGGTGCTGACCAGAGAACAGTCCAGTCCAGGAACATACATTATGGATTTGTTTCTGTTTTGGTTCGCATATCCTACCTGCCCCACATATCTACAGAGCTTTCCCTGATTTGCCACCGGGGGACGTGCCGTATGGGGGACAGAAAACCATTCACCGAAACTGTTATTACTTGTAATATTGTATTTTTGTTTTTTTTTCTCAGCTCAAGCTGGTAAAACTTGAGGTACGGGGATAGCAAAGCACACTAATTTCTCAATTGTTCAGAACTTTTGGACTATTCTAGTGGTGTTTAGTATTGTGGCTTTCTGGAGATGTACCTAAATATTGCTATGTAGGCCTAATTGTTTAATGCTATTTTGTCGTGACTTTGGGTTGGTACTAGTTATAGATATTACTATTGGGACAATGTATACCCCGTTCATATTCTATAGTCTTTCATTCTCCTCTTTTAATTCAACATATTTCTGGTGTTTTTCACTTGTTGATTTCTATATGTTGGAAAGACTATTTCTTTTAAGTAAGTTGTCCTTGCTTGTTTATCCTGTAATATTATATCCAGTTGGTTATTATGGATTGTCCTATCTGTAATAATGGATCAGTCATAATATAACTTGCAGCACTCTGACTCTAAAACTGGATCAGCTTGTATTTATAGTATTTATACCATGTCCTTTATGAATTTGTATTTTAAAGAAAGACTCGGTGAATGAGGTTTGCCACTTGATTGTGCCTCTGGAAGTAATCAGATTGAGCTAAACTGCCGCAGGATCCTGTAATGTGTTGGATTGTTTCTGCTTTCTCTTAGCATTTTCTGCATTTACCTTCCTGAATTTGTTGGCCTTTAATTACACATTTTTGATATTTGTGTGTGTTAGCCACCTGGTCCTGTATTGTCACAAGGAAAAGGTCTCCAATTCTGAACCAGGCATTTGACACTTCCTTGTTGATGTCCAGTTTGCTCAGATTATGGAAATGTCTTCCATGGAGGGTCATGCTCTTCCATCAGTTTACATTTTCTTCTACAGTATTAATTTCTTCATTTTTTTCTGGTTGTACTTTCATTTAAGTTCAGTGGTGTGTACTTCTTATCAGAATTGAACGTGCTTGCAGGGAGTACTGAATTCCATCTTCGTTGATGAAAATATATCCTTAGAAATTTTATCTGACTATTGTGTAAATGTTTTATGTCTGTTATTCCTCTTCCTCCTTCTGTCTGAGGTAGTCCAAGTGCATTTGAGTGTTCAGAGTGCCTTTTAAAATTGTCACTTCAGTTCTTATTTTTCTTTGTAAATTTTCCAGATCAATTTCCAAACAAGATGTTGTGCCAAAAAAAAACCCATCATATCATAAGTATACTCATTTCTCAATTGCTAGGAACTTTGAAACTATTCTAGTGGTTGTCAGTATTGAGGCTTTCTGGAGATTTAATAGGTATTGCAGTGTAGCCCTGCAATGTAATGCGATTATTATTATTTAAAAATGCAAACACGAGGAATTCTGCAGATGCTGAAATTCAAGCAACACACATCAAAGTTGCTGGTGAACACAGCAGGCCAGGCAGCATCTCTAGGAAGAGGTACAGTCGACATTTCAGGCCGAGACCCTTCGTCAGGACTAACTGAAGGAAGAGCTAGTAAGAGATTTGAAAGTGGGAGGGGGAGGGGGAGATCCAAAATGACAGGAGAAGACAGGAGGGGGAGGGATGGAGCCAAGAGCTGGAGAGGTGATTGGCAAAAGGGATATGAGAGGATCATGAGACAGGAGGCCCAGGGAGAAGGAAAAGGGGGGGGGAACCCAGAGGGTGGGCAAGGGGTATAGTGAGAGGGACAGAGGGAGAAAAAGGAGAGAGACAGAAAGAATGTGTGTATATAAATAATGGATGGGGTACGAGGGGGAGGTGGGGCATTAGCGGAAGTTAGAGAAGTCAATGTTCAGGCCATCAGGTTGGAGGCTACCCAGGCAGAATATAAGGTGTTGTTCCTCCAACCTGAGTGTGGCTTCATCTTTTAAAAAAAAAAGCAGGATCTCCCAGTGGCCACACATTTTTTGAAAGCAGGATCTCCCCGTGGCCACACATTTTAATTCCACATCCCATTCCCATTCTGATATATCTATCCACGGCCTCCTCTACTGTAAAGATGAAGCCACACTCAGGTTGGAGGAACAACACTTTATATTCCGTCTGGGTAACCTCCAACCTGATGGCATGAACATTGACTTCTCTAACTTCTGGTAATGCCCCACCTCCCCCTCGTACCCCATCCGTTATTTATATACACACATTCTTTCTCTCACTCTCCTTTTTCTCCCTCTGTTCCTCAGACTATACCCCTTGCCGATCCTTTGGGTTTTCCTCCCCTCCCCCTTTTCCTTCTCCCTGGGCCTCCTGTCCCATGATCCTCTCGTATCCCCTTTTGCCTATCACCTGTCCAGCTCTCGGCTCTATCCCTCCCCCTCCTGTCTTCTCCTATCATTTTGGATCTCCCCCTCCCCCTTCCACTTTCAAATCTCTTACTCACTCTTCCTTCAGTTAGTCCTGACGAAGGGTCTCGGCCTGAAATGTCAACTGTACCTCTTCCTAGAGATGCTGCCTGGCCTGCTGCGTTCACCAGCAACTTTGATGTGTGTTGCTCGATTATTATTATTGATCTTTTTCTCAGCTCAGGCAGGTAGAAATTGAGCTACGGGGATAGCCAAGCACACTCGTTTGTCAATTGTTAGGAACTTTCAGATTATTCTGGTGGTCTTCGGTATTTATTATTATAATTATTCTACTAACTTACCTTTCATTGCTGATCTTCAAAACTTAGCATTCATCTGTTATAATTTTGATGATCTGGTTTCAGCATATTCCATGGAAGTTCAAGGATTTTTGTTTAATGAATAAATATCTTCTTATTTAGTCCCTTGGGGGACTTAATTTCACTCTATTTTTTGTCAATTCTGATGGACTGATGGGATAAATATATGCTGGTACAGATTCATACAGACAATACCCGATTCAAGATTGAAGATTTAAAATGGTTTAATGTCATTACCTGCACAGAAGTGTAAATTAATTGTTGCTCTGGATCCAATGTAGCACAAAAAGATGACAAAACATAAAGAACAAAATAATAATGAAAACACACAAAACAATATATAAGTACATGTGATAGCTTATATGCATTGATTTATGTCCAAAAGGGATACAAGGCTGTACATAATGTGACTGTAGGTGGAGTTAGTGAGTGGAGGCGCTGATCAGCTTTACTGCTTGGGCAAAAGTTACTGTTTTTGAGTCTGGTGGTCCTGGCGTGGGCGTTATGTAGCTTCATCCATGATGGGAGTGGGAGAAACAGTCCATGACCAGTGTGGGTGGGACCTTTCATGATGTTACTGGCCCTTTTCAGCACCTTTCTGTATATATGTCCTCGATGGTGGATAAGGTGGTACTGGTGATGCATTGGGCAGTTTCTGTATCAAAGAGTGATGCAGCTTTTTATGCTCTCTACTGTGTATCTGTAGAATGACATGAGTATGGATGTGCAAAGTCCAGCTCTCTTCAGCCTCTTCAGAAAGTGTTGGTGAGCTTTCTTGACATGTGTTCTGGACCATGAGAAGTCGTGTCTGATGTTAACTCGCAGGAATTTGAATTTGCTTGCAATTTCCATTGCTGTTCCCCTGATGTACAGCGGGTTATGAGTAGTGTGAGCAATGTTCCCTCTAATTTTTAGTTGTCAGTGTGCACAAAAATCTTATGTTGTACAAATATTTTTCCTGTGACAAAAGTATGTGCACACTAAATGCACACATGGCATAGTTTATGTAGATTTACAAAATATTTGACATACAAATGCACAGAAAAACAACAAAATAACATACATATTTAAGTCACTCAGTTATTTTTCTCTCTCCTATCTTTGGCATTTCAATAAGTATAATTATTAATTACTACATTATTTTAGGTAACTAACCTTTTGCGTGCACACTAGTTTCCTTTGTGTGCTGGTTGAAAAATGTGTGTGCGTGCACACACGTGCACAGCTTAGAGGAACATAGGGTGTGAGTTCTGAAATCGAGAACCATCTCCTTCATCTTGTGACATTAAAGAAGAGGTTATTTGCCTGGCACCGAGCTTCGAACTCTTCCACCTTCTCTCTGTAGACATCTCATCGTAGTTGGTGATGAGCCCCACCACTGTTGTGTCAGTGAACTTGACGATATGATGGCCCTGGTGTTTGACTGTGCAGTCATGTGGGAGCAGAGTGGACAGCAGAGGGCTTGTTGCACCATTCAGTTCTGGTTATACCAATTAAATTTGGACGTAACTTAGAGGACTGGTTGTTAATAACCAATGTTACGTACCCCGTAACTGGGTTGCCAAACCAGCAGAAATGGAACGCTCGTTGGAGTCTGTGATTACTAGGAACTAATAAAGTTTTATTAAAGAAATAAGTAATACAGTACACTAATCATAAGGATATAAATGTAACAGGTTAGCAATGATAATACACACATATACACAGAACTAGGGGAACATGAATCAACCAAGCTCTATCGCAGTCTAAGGGTAAGATGATCAGTCTTAAGTGAAGCAAAGTTCAGTTCAGTTTAGTGCAGTTCCAAGTAGTGGCTATTGTTGTACCGTTGGGGGGGGGGGGAGAGAGAGAGAGAGAGATGCAGTTGGTTTCGGGCAGACCTTTTGATGTCTTCTAAACCTGCTGTGGTCACCAACTATGACCCCTCCGTTCTGGATACGATCGTTCTTACACAGTGAACCCAGCACCCAGGCAAGGGCAGACACACACCCCAGGTTCCCACCGATCGTACCTTTACACCCTGTGAGCCTCTGATCAGTTCCCGTGAACCGACCCTCCAAACTCCACCAACTTGTGGGGGCACACTGCTCTTTCCAGGGTCTCGTGGCGTGTCTTGTGCCTTAGCAAACCTGCTCTCTTTATCTCCCTGCTGGGGTATCACCTGTCCATCAAACTTCAAACAGTTCATGTTCAAAGCAACCGGTCCGTCAATATCTGAATTGTGTTTCTTTCTCGTTAATCTCTCTCTTCTCTCTTATCAGCATTTTGAATGTTTCTCCATTGTCTTCTATTATCTCTCTCATTAGCATCATCTGTCCAGTAGCTCTGCTTGGCATCACACATGACACCCCCACCTTTAAAAGGATTTTTACCGGGGTAAAAATTATGGGCATGAATGCACATTATAAGATACACACTAATATACATGTAGTCATCAGCTATTTGGCTAATACAGAGAACTTTAAATTTAAACAACTTGACAGACAATCAGCAATCACATTGTCTGTTCCTTTTATATCTTTTATCTTAATATCAAATTCCTGTAACATCAGGCTCCAACTTAGTAAGCGTTTGTTTTTATCCTTCATTGTGGCCAAAAACACTAATGGATTGTGATCAGTGTAAATTATCAGTGGTTTCCGTGCCGGACAAATATAAACCTCAAAATGTTGTAATGCCAGTATGATTGCCAGTAATTCCTTCTCCACAGTGGAATAATTTCTCTGATGGACATTAAACTTGGAAAAATAAGCCACTGGGTATTCAATTTCCTCTTTGTCTGTCTGCAACAGCACCGCCCCTGCCACTTCGTCGCTAGCACCTGTTGCTAGGGAGAAGGGTTTTGAAAAGTCAGGCGCATTCAATACAGGGTGGTGACACAGAATCGCCTTCAGACTCTCGAAGGCTTGTTGACAAAGGTCATTCCACACAAACTTCGCATTCTTCAGCAAGAGTTTAGTAAGAGGGAGGGTAATACCCGCAAAGTTTTTGCAGAACTTTCGATAGTACCCTACCATCCCCAAGAACCTTCTCAGGGTTCTCTTGTCCGTCGGGATGGGAACTTCAGAGATAGCCCGCACCTTAGCCTGCATTGGTGCCAGCTGCCCCTGTCCTACCACATGCCCCAGATAGGTGACCTTAGCGTGGCCGAACTCACTTTTTGCGAGGTTCACTGTCAGGTTGGCTTCAGACAGCCGTTTGAACAGTCCCTCTACTTCCACAATGTGTTCCTCCCACATGTCACTCCAGACCACTAAATCATCAATATATGCTTCTGCGTTCTTTAACCTGTTTATCACTGAATTAATCATACTTTGGAAGGTCCCTGGGGCGTTCTTCATGCCAAAAGGTAAAACATTATACTCGTATAACCCGGATGGAGTGACAAATGCTGAGATTTCTCTAGCCCAGTCGGTTAAAGGAACAAACCAGTACCCTTTAAGCAAATCGATCTTTGTGATGTATTTAGCTCTCCCCACTTTATTGATGCAATCGTCTACCCTTGGGATGGGGTAAGCATCAGTTTTTGTGATGGTGTTCATCTTTCCTGTAATCTGTACAGAATCATATGCTCCCATCGGCTTTCGGGACAACCACACAGGGAGAAGCCCATTCCGATTTAGATGGCCTAGTAATACCTGTGGCTAGCATGTGTTCAATTTCTTCTCCACTAGCTTGCCCTTCTCCAAGTTCATCCTGTAGGGGTGTTGCTTAATAGGCTGATCTGATGTGACAACAACATCATGTACCGTCCCCTTGCATCGCCTCGGGACATCCGGACATACATCTGCATGCCGGTTAATTAGCTTTATCAGCGGCTCGCTCTGTTCAGGGGTTAAGTGAGAGGTCTTATCAGCAAAGTTGGCCAAAACAATAGAGTTCTCCAATCAGGTCGGCACCATATTTATCATTTCAAGATGGGTTCTCCCCTTATCATTTGGCACCCCAGCCTCATTAATTTTCGTGATAACACCGACTAGATCTGCTTTCTGATCGTGGTAAGCTTTTAACATATTAATGTGTACTAATTGGGTTGGCTTACGTCTATCTGGCATTTCAATAACGTAATTCAAAGAGTCTATCTTTTTAATCACTTTGTACGGACCATGGAATCTCGCCTGGAGGAGGTTGGTTACCACTGGAAACAGAACTAAGACTCTATGGCCCACTTGAAAAATTTTCGGCACTACCACCTGGTGTACTGCCCCCCACTCCTCATCTGCGGGCACAGTACTTGGTCTCCACTTCCTCATCAGTTCTCCCTCCTTCACATAATAGCCCACTGGTTCCCTTTTTATTTCTGCTTCGGAGAGAGCTGTCTCCATCAAAACCATCATCTCCTCGTCTCGTTCCTGTGCCTGTATAAATTCCTTCCTCGCTAATGATAAATCTACCTCAACTCCCTCACTTCCTTCCGCTCCACTATACTCATCCTCACTTTCTAACCCCTCCTGGTACAAGGCTGGTAAAAACGTCTCAGCTAAATCTATATTCGCTTTGGCAGCCTTTCTGGACATGCGCCGAGTTACTACGCAAATGGGATTAACCTGGGAGTCCATGGGTGGGTCCTCAGTCCTGGCAGGCTTGCTTGTCAGCTTTACTGCTGGGTACACATCTCCACCTGCAAGGTCATTACCGAGTAAGACCTCCACGTCTTCCATCGGTAATTCGGGCCTCACCCATATCGTGACCGGTCTGGAGACCAAGTCACTTTTCAGGTATATCTGGTGCAAAGGTACTGCTTCAGTTCCTTTCCCGATGCCTTTTATCACAGTGACCACCCTGGTCTCGATCTCTGAACTAAAGTCTAACACCCTCCTTAAGATCAATGACTGACAAGCCCCAGTGTCTCTCCAGATCCGTACTGGAACTGGGTTTGACTCCTCCTTCACCGATACCAATCCGGCTGAAATAAACTTCTCGCACCCTTCCTGAACTCTGTCAGACCTCTTCTCCCCTAACGGTTTGTTTGCCGGCTCAATACAGCCAGTTGGAGTCGTCATTCTTCCTTTCCCCGTCTCCTTCTTTGGGGTAAAACACCAGGGCGCAATGTGACCGGCTTTCCCACAATTATAGCATATGACCCCAGGAGACTTCCTACCAAACTGCTTCCTGTCTTCCTTATCCTTCTCACTAGTTCCCGGATTACTTTCTGGCTTTTCCGGCGGACTCTCTCCGCCCTCTCGACTACCCTTCTGGTAGCTCTTACTCGGGGTAAACTTTGCTTTGTGTGTTAACACGTACTCATCCGCTAACTTAGCAGTTGCGGCTAAGGTTTCTGCCTCTTTCTCATCTAGATAGGGCTCATACCTTTAGGGACACAACCTTTAAACTGCTCAATCAGGATTAGCTGTAGCAGTCTGTCATAATTCCCAGTGACCCATTTCGAGGTGCACCAACGCTCACAATACATCTGCATCTCACGGGCAAACTCTAAATATGTGCTTCCTCACATGCCGGAACCTTTGCCGGTATGCCTCCGGGACCAACTCATAAATCCTGAGTATGGCCTCTTTCACCACGTCATACCTCTGGGCATCTTCTGCTGACAACGCTGAGTAAGCTTGTTGAGCCTTCCCCTCAAGTACATTCTGAAGTAAAACAGCCCACTTATCCCTCGGCCAGTCCTGACTTGCAGCGACTTTTTCAAAATGTAGAAAGTACCGATCAACATCGGCCTCCTCAAATGGGGGAACCAACCTAACCTCCTGGGTCGCCCTGAACCCTCCACCTTGGTTTGGCGTTTGGCCCCTCTCTAGCATCATCCTTAACTTCTCTAGCGCAAACTCCCTTTCGATCTGCTTCTCTCTCTCTTCCCGTTCTAACTGCTTGTCTCTCTCTTCTCGTTCTAACTGCTTTACTCGGAACTCGTGCTCAAGTCTTAATTTTTTTCCATCTGCAGCTGCATTGCTTCTCCACCAGGTTTTCCCATAGATACCACCTCCAGCTCCCCCTGGGGAAACACACTTTTAGATACATAATGCTCAATGACAGCTCTGTGCATCTCCGCTCTCCTCATTGTTGGCTTCCCCGTAAAAAGATTCAACCGTTTTGCAACAGTTGCCAATTCTGATTTCCTGGCATCCTCTAATGCCTCCAAGGTTGGCGCCTTTAGAAATTCCTCAATCTCCATTTCTACTGTTTGCCCTTTTTTTTTCTTTCGGGAATTTTAACCCAGTCAATTTACCCAGTCCCAATTTTGGCTTTCAAAATCCCAGACGAGATCCCCACTTATGTTATGTACCCCGTAACTGGGTTGTCAAACCAGCAGAAATGGAATACTGGTTGGAGTCTGTGATTACTAGGAACTAATAAAGTTTTATTAAAGAAATAAGTAATACAGTACAGTAATTGTAAGGATATAAATGTAACAGGTTAGCAATGGTAATACACACATATACACAGAACTAGGGTAATAGGAATCAACCAAGCTCTATCTCAGTCTAGGGGTAAAATGATCAGTCTAAAGTGAAGCAGAGTTCAGTTCAGTGTAGTACAGTTCGAAGTAGTCGCTGTTGTACCGTTGGGGGAGGGGGGAGAGAGAGAGAGAGAGAGAGAGATGCAGTTGGTTTCGGGCAGACCTTTTGATGTCTTCTAATCCCGCTGTGGTCACCGACTGTGACCCCTCCGTTCCGGATACGATCGTTCTTCCGCGGTGAACCCAGCACCCAGGCAAAGGCAGACACACACTCCAGGTTCCCACCGCTCGTAGCTTTACACCCTGTGAGCCTCTTATCAGTTCCCGCGAACCGGTCCTCCAAACTCCCACCAACTTGTGGGGGCACACTGCTCTTCCCAGGGTCTCGTGACGTGTCTCGTGCCTTAGCAAACCTGCTCTTTTTATCCCCCTGCCGGGGTATCACCTGGCCATCAAACTTCAAACAGTTCAGGTTCAAAGCAACCAGTCTGTCAATATCTGAATCGTGATTCTTTCTCGTTAATCTCTCTCTTCTCTCTTATTAGCATTTTGAATGTTTCTCCATTGTCCTCCGTTATCTCTCTCATTAACATCATCCGTCCGGTAGCTCTACTTGGCGTCACACATGACACCAATGAGAAATGTACCTAACCACTTTAATTTCATACCTTTTGTCCCTGGTAGGCTGTTTCATAGATGACAATGGAATTGAGTTTCCAGTTGGACAGATATGGTCACCTGGCGACCCCTGTGAAGTGTGTGTGTGTCAGGTGAGTCCAATCAGGACAAATAATCTAAAGATGTTGAGAATGGAGGATAAGTCTCCAACCATCAAATATAATTTTTAATTTTGACAGTTTGAATATCATTACAAAGTCCTGGAGGAACTCAGCAGGCCAGGAATATCTATGGAAAAGAGTAAACAGTTGACATTTTGGGCCGAGACCCTTCATCAGGACCTGAGTACCGAAATGTTGATTGTTTTCTCTTTTCCATAGATGCTGCCTGCCAGTTGATTTGTCAATCAATTTTTTAGCTCTATAACTACTCATGTTAATTATAACAATGTATTCCCAATAACTTTGTATTACTACTATGTCATGTTTACATTTTGTGAAACTAATAAAAAGATTGAAAAAGAAAGAAAGATGCTGCCTGGCCTGCTGAATTCCTCCAGCATTTTGGGTGTAGTACTTTGATTTCCAGCATCTCTAGTTTGAATATCATATTTGGTTAATGGTGCTGAATGAGAATAATATTTTTAGAGTGCATGTTGTTCAGACCTCAATTGGAAATGTATGCATATTTCTGTGAATGCGTACTCAGGATCACTCTCGATCCTTTCACCATTAAATTCCTGTTTAAGGACATGACTTGCACAGTGGTGTGTTTTCCTTCCCTCTCTCATGGCGGATTTGCACACAGATTGGTATCTGGGAATTCATCAGTGAGAAAACATAATGCCTGTTGTTCCCCAGTCTCTCATTCTGGTATCCAGCTACACAGTGGTTTATGTCACAGTTCCTAGGTGTGGTTTATTGTCTCCTGGATGTTTTATGTTTTATGTTCTCTGTTCTCATTGTCTCTTCCATTTCAGGCAGATGGTTCAATTGTCTGTAAGAGGACTGAATGCTTTGAGACCTGTGCACATCCTATACTAGTTCCTGGCCAGTGCTGCCCTGACTGTTCTGCAGGTGGCTTTTCAATTACATATAAATCAACCCACGTGCTTGTTGGTGTGGATGGTGCTTGTGTCTATATTTTTGTGACTGGGTATCGAGTACATTACTGCCTTTGTAGATGATTACATTTCTGCCCGTTCAGTTTTCGCACTATTCCTTTTCTGACCTGGGAAGGTATTTCACAGGTGGTAATTTCCATCATTTTTAATGTCTATGCTCAAGGATTTAAATTCAGTTCAAATTAGAGCGAGACAAAACCAAATGGTTAACTGGCTGATTTAATCTTATGCATTAATTGTCTTCATTTGTAATGCTGTCAGGGCAATTTCACCAGTACTGCACGGACAAATTGAATCCAATTCCACAATTTTATACTCATAACCTCTTACACTTTGCTGTTTTATGAAGATGTGGTGCTTGCCTTTTATTCTCTTTTGTTATCATTTTAGTTCACCTCTGCTTTTCATTCTCTTCCACTGATACCTTCTGGTTGTTAGTTTGGGTCTACTACTAGTATGAAGAAAAGTGTAAATGAGACAATTTTTACTAGCCCCTCGCCACAGAGCAAGTGACAAAGCCTTTTTGTTATGATGTAGACTGCAGATTATGAACAGATGGACTGAGTATATTCAGGAATTGTTTGAAGACGATCGAGGGGAAAAACCAGAAATTAAAAACATTGAAGGTCCAAGTATTTTAAAATCTGAAGGTGGTAATGCAATAAATAAGATGAAGAAAGGAAAGGCAACAGGTCCTGGTGAATTAGTAATAGAACAAATTATCACCCTTGAAGATTATGGAATTGAAAAACTTACTGAAACCAATGACATTTATGAGACTGGAATAATACCAGAAGAGATGAAAAAAAATCAGTATTTATCACTCTTCCTGAGAAACCTGGAGCAATAGAATGTGAATTACATAGGACCATAAGTTTAATGAGTCATATCATCAAGATACTTCTAAGAATTTAGATGACAAGAGCTAAAAGTAAGATACAAGCTGAAATAGGTAAAGAACAATATGGTTTTGTGAAAGACAATGGTACATGAAACGCAATATTGATGTTAAGGACTATCAGAATGAGCTATTCAAGTGCAAAAACATTTGTTTGTTTTTTTTATTGACTACACAAAAGCATTCGATAAGGTGAAGCACAATAAGTTATTTCAAATATTACAGAAAACTCTAGATCTAGGTTCAAAAGCCTCCACCTAATCAGAAATCTGTACTGGGAACAGACTGCCGCTGTAAGAATAGATGGAGAAGTGAGTCAGTTCATGAAAATCAAGACAGGCGTTAGACAAGGGTGTGTTTTCTCCCCTGATTTATTTAATGTGTACAGTGAGACAATATTACAAAAAATAAGAGACATCTTGGGAATCAAAGTTGGTGGTGAAAACATCAATAATTTCAGATACGCAGATGACACTGTCTTAATTGCAAGTACGGAGGAAGAACTACAAAACTTAATTGATATAGTTGTTGAAGAAAGTGCAAAAATGGGTCTATCTATCAATTGCAAAAAGACAGAATGTATGGTGATATCCAAAAAGAAGGAGAATCCTATCTGCAGGCTGAGAATAAATGGGGAAGACATAAAACAAATACAGAATTTTTGCTACTTAGGAAGCTGGGTGACATCAGATGGCAGGTGCAACATGGACATCAAAAGAAGAATAGGGATGGCAAAAGACACCTTCACAAGAACGAGCAATACTGACCAATACTAAACTAGGCATGACAACCCACCTTAGAGTACTGAAATGTTACGTTTATCCGGTTATGTTATATGGCTCAAATGTTGGACAATATCTAGTAACATGGGGAAACAAATTGAAGCAGCAGAGATGTGGTTTTTGAGGAGGATGCAAAGAATATCATGGACAGAACGGATATCTAACGAGGATGTCATGAACAGAGCAAACCCAAAAAGAGAAATAATGTATGAGATCATGAAAAGGCAACATAACTTCATTGGTCATGTGATTAGGAAAGAGGAGTTAGAATGCACAGTAATAATGGGAAAGATTGAAGGGAAGAAAGCAAGAGGAAGACAAAGACAAATGATGATGGAGACAGCAGCCAGAGAACTGGAAATGAATACCAGTGAATTGATCCACTTGACACAAAACAGGAGTGTGTCGGCCATGGCAGTCAAAGCTCAAACTGGGCATGGCACCTGATGACGATGATGAGACTGCAGGGCTGATATGGGTGCATAAACCCCAGGTTGTTTTTCACGTAAAGTTTAATTTTCCTTTCTTACTCACAATATGTGAGTGAGGTCAACATTTATTTCCAATATTGCTTACCTTTGGGAAGCTGGTTAGTGACCCACCTTCTTAAACTGATGCAGTGTATATAATGAAGCAATTTGGCTTTGTCTGACTCTAATTTGAACCTAATTTAAATCCTTGAGCATAGACAGTAAAAACAGTGGAAACTACCGCCTGTGAAATATCTTCCTAAGTCAGAAAAGGAATTGAGCAAAAATGAATGGGCAGAAATGCTGTTAGATAGGGTATTCCAAGGTTTTGATTCACCAACAGCAGAGGGACACAGTTCCTTTCCAAACTAAGGTGAGGTCAGACTTTTGATGGTGATGTCCCCATACAGCTGCTGGCCCTTGTCCTTTGGTAGGTTACTGCAGTGCATCTTGTGGATAGAGGCACTGCAGTCAGTCTGTACCCATCTATATCCGGTATGAGAGGTGCATGTTTTTGAGGTGGAGGGCGGGGTGCTGAGCAAATGGGTTGCTTTGCCCTTTTGTGGAGGTTCTTGTCTTTGGAGTTGCATTTACCCAAGCAAGTGCTGAATAATTCCAGCAAAACATCCAGGATCAATGGCACTGCTGTGTGTCAATGGCAGCCATGGTACCTTCAATAGTAGTAGGTAGCCGTCAATCCCAGGGGAACATGGGTTTGTGCCTCTGGTGGACTGTGTCCTCTCCAGGGCGCAAGCCTGGGCAGGAAGATTTGAAGAGCCGGCTTTTGCCCATGCAGTGGGCTCCCCCTCTCCATGTCACTGATGTAGTCCAAGGGAAGGGCAAGAGCTGATACAGCTTAGCACCAGTGTCGTCACAGAGGTTGCCAGAGTGAAGTTGTAAACATCATCAAAATGCCTTAGGGACCCCGGCCCTGGATTCCTTCTTCGGGGTTTACTCTCAAAGACTTTCCAGTGGCTGGGTATGGCCGCAAGGCAGCGGAGGTTTAAAATCAAGAGTTTTCCTTCCCCTTGGTGGGCTGCTGTCCAGGGCTAATGAGTCCCACCTGCCTGAAGCAACTGGTTTCGAGACACCAGTGGTCTTCCTTCGCCCCTTCTCTTGTCAGTAGAAACAGTTCCACCGGGCCGAGTAGCTAAGCCACACGTGAAGGCCAAGAGTTGGACTTGGTTATCAGAGGCTGTTAAAGTCGCACGCCATTTGGAGCACTTTATAGGTAGTGAGAGTTTATCCCCACTACCAACCCCAGCTATGGCAACCTTAGGAAACAACTTAATTACTGCAAATCCACAGGGGCGAATATTATCAAACTTAATTACTATCGTTATTGTTGATTGGTAGTTATGGTGATTGTGTTATATCTAACACTAACATTTTTATTCTTCTTATAGGTTGTGCCTATGGTGGGATGATCTATCAGAATAATGAGACTTTTCCCTCATCTGTAGACTCTTGCCTCACCTGCATCTGTCTGGTGGGTGTGTACAGTTCTTTCATATTCCAAACCTTATTCATTTTTATCACATTGATATTTTTACAAAGATTAAGACTTTGGATTTCAATAGAGCTAATGTTTTAATCATGTGATTTGACTTTGGGCTGCTTATAGCTTGGATTTCATTTACCTTACTGTTTTATGGAGTGACAGAATGCACCTGGCAGAGGTTATTATCAAAGAATAATATTGCTGAGTTTGTAGTTTGTCACTCTCACACTGACATGCTTTATCTCCTGGCGAGGAAATTTGCAAAATAGTCAAATGGTTTTCTGCGCAGGATGGTTGATGTGGGTGGTTGGAAATTTATGACTGCCAAGTGAAAGCTGTTCAGTTAAAAATTCAGAGTAAGTTGACAATCAGGCATGACCCAGGTCATTTCTTGCTCTATTTATAGTACAGTCCTATTATATTATTCTGGTTTTATTACTACATTTCACCATTTGCTGAATTATTATCTTCAGGTCAAATAGACCCATTAGGACTAACTGCAGCAACACCTAACATTCTGTCCTGTTTCCCTTCCACAGTCTGGCTCTGCCGCCTGCTCTCCTGTGGAGTGCAAAGTTCACTGCACCTATCCTTTCCATTCTGAAGGCGAGTGCTGCCCCCTTTGTATGGGTATGTGCTATTACAGTATCCCAGATGTTCTGCTGCAGTTGAGGATTGTGAACTGTAACTGGGAGCCCGTTGTGGTACTTCTCAGCTGTACACCGACCAAATAATATCCTCTATTGGCCACAGTAGCTGTCAACCAATAGGGACAATGGGGCTATTTCATTAGCTGATTGACATTAACCAAGATGACTGTTGGTGACTGCTGTATATTGTTCCCTGGAGTGTGTATGTAGACAGAAATTATGCCAAGATGTATGCATTTTTACAGAAGAGTATACACTATCGAGGCTAACTTCAGTGCAATGATTGGAATGTGTTTTTAGAAGATGTGTTTTTA
Source organism: Mobula hypostoma (assembly GCF_963921235.1). NCBI lineage: Eukaryota > Metazoa > Chordata > Chondrichthyes > Myliobatiformes > Myliobatidae > Mobula > Mobula hypostoma. The sequence continues at coordinate 58,062,791 of NC_086107.1, forward strand.
GGCTTGTAGATAAATTTTATGAAAAGGAACAGATCAGCAAGAAGAACATAGTTTGCAAGACTTCAACTTCATTGTCTTACAGAAAGAGAAACCTTTGCTCCAGTAGATTTAACAGACCTACTGTGGTTGATGAGGAGTGGGGAAGTCATGATGCAGGTTTACAGAGTATTGGTTAGAACACACTTGAAGTATTCTATACAATTCTATGAACCATCATCAGAAATCCCATATGAAACTTGGCGGCTGTATACCAACCAGGGTGCATTCTCTATCTGATCACATACTAAGCAAGAATAAGATAATAATGAATAGAGTGCAGAGGAGATTCACCAGGGTGTTGGAAAAGATGGCTGTAATTATAGATTATAAAGGAGAGAATGGATAAACCTGGTTTATTCTCACTGAAACATGGGCTGAAGGGTGACCTTATAGAGGTTAATAAAATTATACCATCTCTGCCCCTCATAAATAGTCAGAACCATTTTCCCAGTTCAAGGGCACAGGGTTAAGGTATGAGGGGTGAAATTTCAAAGATATCTGAATTAGATAATCGCAGAGATCTGTAATGATCTGTAATCTGTATCTATCTGTAATAATCAGAGGAGGTGCTGGTAGCAGATACAATTACACTGCTTAGAAAGTGTTTGGACAGGTACTTGGATAGGAAAGGCAGAGATCAGTATAGGGCTAATGTAGACAAGTGGGATGAGCATAGACAAGCATCGTGGATGGCATGTACGAAGTACGTCAAGTTGTTGTACATCTCAGTGATTACCCTTCAGTTCTCCTCAACTCTACCTGTGGTAGGGACAATGATGTAGGAAGAAACTAAGGAGAAATTTACAGAGCAAATATACAAACTCCACACAGCGAGCATAGGAGGTCAAGATTAAAACCGGGTCACTTGAGTTCGAACTGCTGCACCGCTGTGCTATCCAGTGGAAACCCAGTCACCTTTGTGTAGCTTTGTAAAAGCAAGAAACTTATTATTATTTCATTTGTGCATCATTGGAAATGTGGCATGGAACTCACGTGACCAGCTTTATTCATAATGGAATGAGTAACATTGGTTCTCCGAAGCAAGGTCAGAATTAATAGCTTATTTTAATAGCCTTGTAAAAGGTAATAAATTCAATGTATTGAAATGGTGATCGTACCCCCCCCCCACCCACCCCCTTGGTGATGTCCGATAAGGAGCTGCAAGAAATAGAACCGGTGATCTTTTTGTAAATTGAGATAGTGTTAGTGACTGTGGTTCAGTTCCATATTTGAAAAGACATTTAGAAGAAATCTGAGCTCCAGATAGAATCTTTGATTTCACAGTAGACTTGTGATATTCAAAGGCTACCTGGTTTAATGATGCCTCTGGTTTATTTCCAGGATAGGTAAGCAGGCAGAAAGCAATGTTGACTACAGAAGCTTTGTGACTACCCATACTATCCTTTGGCCTTAACAGTCACATCCTTGCAGATACTGATTACACCGTTTCAACAGCAAACCCGACCATCCTCCTCAGACACAAGTTAGTCAAATGACAAGTTCCTTCTTCTTCTTCTGACTTTTAATGGTGGTTGGCAGTCCAATTTAAAAGGGCATTACCACCACCAGCTGGACAGGAGTGTGGTGTAGAGAGCTGGGAAATAAAAGCCCTACTCATTCTTTATCAAATGAAAACTAAATTACCACAAAAAGCCATATAGATTGTAAGTAATGAAGACAATATTGTGAATAAAATTAAAAGTCATTTCCATAACCTAAAGTTTTTAAATGAAAACTTTCGACCCTCAAAGACAGTACTGCAGCCTGCATTTGCTTTCTTCAACCTTATATGCTTCACAATGTAAAAGAATGCGTTCACCTGTTTCAAAATGATGACAACACTTACATACCCCAGAATGATGTTTTCCAAAATAACATAAGGAATTATTAAGTGTAGTAGGCCCAATTCTAAGTCAAGTCAATATAATTCCTTCCCTTCTTGCTTAATGACAAGTCCCCCTGGAGATACCTCCTTGTATACCCTCTCAAGTGAGCAGGGCATGGGTGGGCTTAATGCTCAATCCTGATTGGCTGGATTTGAATTGCCTACCCTGATTTGTTAGTTTGAATTGGCCTTGCTCTGTTTGGTTGATTTATTTTTAGGCCAAACCCTTTTTAGAAATGCATGGTCCCAGACTGGAGCTATCTGTACACTCCTTAAACATACATTTCGATCCCCACATGCTCCATCTCCAGTGATACTCTAATCTTCCCTAATCTTTCTTTTGTAAATATTCTCTTCCTTGCCAAGGATGTTGGTCTCATCAGACCTTGGTATACATAAGCATGATAGCGAGTGTTCAGCAATCCCACTTCACTCTGCTCTCAAGCTTTTATAAGGCACTCTTATGTTCTACTATCCTGGTCTTCAATGGCCTTCGAGTCTCATCAACATATATATTTTTAGCATGGTAATAGAAGTGTAGAGTACACAACTCCTTGATACAGGGTTTGGCCTCACAAATCAACCAATCAAACTAACCACTCAGGAATAGGAAATTCAGTAGCAGCCAATCAGGATTGAGCATTAAACGCTACCAATGCCCTGCTCACTTGAGAGGGTATACAAGGAGGAAGCTCTAGGGGGACTTGTCATTTGACTACCTCCTGCCTGAGGAAGACAGTTGGGTTTACTGTTAGAATGTTGCAATCAATATCTGTAAGTACGTGACTGTTAAGGCCAAAGGGCAGTACAGATAGAAAGCAATATTGTCCCACATCAATGAAACTTCTCTTTTTTGTATCTAACCTTTTCTAGTTATTGATTAATAAATAGGGAAAAGGTGAATTGTATGGAACCGATGAGAGGTTGGTTGTTCATAGAACTGCTTTATGCCAACAGGGAATGGGGAGAATGATTAAATGTGCTGACAAATGAGATGCTGTTCTGGATCAAGTTCTCTGTTAGCAATTGAGCCCTGCATCCATGAAACAATATCTAGGATCCCAGGTTAAGAATATAAACTACTGAATGACTATGACCTTGCTCTCCTTAGAAAATGTGTTATCCCTTCTGAAGCTCCAGGTTACGCTGCTGTGCGTATACTGTAATCATCTACATACCTTTTGTAGGTGAGAACAGAAGATGTCTCCAGGCATAATGCCTATTCTTTTTCCTGTGTCATGGTGTGACTGCATTTGGCAACCCAGTTCGATAGAAATCAGAGTTCTGTGTTCTACCAACTGCTTGGGATGAACCAGATGTGTAATATTGTTATCCTAAATTTGTAATATGCTCAGCTTTCCATTTCTATCAATTTTGCTGAAATCTAAATAATTCTGCAATGGCTATGACTGCATTCAGAGAAATGTCATTGGCTCTGGCATAATTAAGTACAAATTGGTAAAATAACAGAATTACTGAAAGGTACTAGACGGTGAAAGCAATCCAACACCACATCCCAAAGGAGCATAGCTTGAGAATTATCCATCACCGTGCACAAAGTAGTGAAAGTTAATCATCCAGCCACCTCTTGTGATCAAACTCCACACACCCACCTCCTCCTCTGCGTCCAATGCTCCATCCTAAACACTTTTACTGCTTTCTGTCCCCCCCCCCCCCCAGCTGCCTCTAATGACTGGGCTCTTCCTTCAACGCCTGCTATCTTTTTTTCATCACTGTCCAGCTTATACATTAGGCACATCCCTTTGATGTGCTTTGGGGTTCAGAGGTTCTGAATATTGAACTTTACCTTTGTATTTGGAATAGCCTAACTGTCTCCTGAATATAGATTAACAAAACAGGGGTGCAAAGTTGGTTAGTCCATTTCACATGAAGGGAAATCCATTCCCTCCTGTTCTTACACATTGCTAAGCTTGATGGAAGTCTCAGTGTAGTTTGTCCATCTCCATCTTCAGTAAACCATATGTCTAAGAGCTGGAAGAATATTCTCAGTCTAAGTGGTGTATCAGTAACAGTTCCTTGCCCTCTGTGTGTAATTGAATAGTTTTGCTGGAAAATGAGGACTTGCCACTAACAGTGAAGGGTTAAGATGCAGAGTTCATCTTTATTGTGGCACATATACATTCATGTGCTCTTTCCCTTTCAGACTGCAACTATGAAGGGAGGAAGGTCACCAATGGCCAGACATTTCAACCTGAAAACAGACCCTGCCACTACTGCATCTGCCAAGTAAGTTCTACTCTGAGAAGACGTTCTCTGATTCTCAGGAGAAGATCAAGGACAGGCAGTGATGCTTACTACAGGGAAACACCAAGATGGTTCGGAGGGTGGGATGAAGCACGACACCTGTTGAACAGGTGGGGAAAGCACACCAGCCAGAGCAGAATAGCTCAGTGAGAGGAAACTGGCTGAATATTGATACTGGATTGCAATTGACCAGTGCTGTTACTATCTGCTAAATGAACAAAAGAAAAGTTTGTATTATTAACAAATAATTTGTGTTTATGTTAAACTGCAGATGCAGTACAAATCAACATTTAGTCCCAAATAACCTATTAGTAAATGCTGGCTTTAGAAGTATCATTGCTAACATCTGTATTTAATGTAATTAATTAAAATGACGCTAATAGGATGCTTTTGAAAGTTGTTTTTCTATCCTTTATGATTTCTTAGAAATGCTGCCCTGATCTTTCCATCTTTCTGTGTCTGGTAATGCCTTGTCACTCATCAGTTTTGTTTCTGTTTCTCTTTACAATCCTCTTTTCTACTAACTGCCTTACTCTCATTTGCTCTCACTTTTTCCCTTGTTCTCAGTCTTCCCTTTACTCTCCCTCCCTCACACGCTGCTCACATCACCTGTACTTTCTCTGGCCACCTCGCCTGCACCAACACCACTGCTCAATTTCTGCTTGACTGTCTCAAACAGATGGGAGAAGTAAGTTGCGAAGTTCAGAAGTGTGAGCCCCCTTCCTGTGGTCATCCCCATTCTGTCCCAGGTGACTGCTGCCCAACATGCTCAGGTAAGATAAACACTCCTTGTATCCACCAGCTGGGGAACCAGTGGTAGTGAAGTCCACGCACCACCCATGTGTTTTCCTTCCACCAACAGAAACTAGAGACGGAAAACAGTGGACTTTTTTTTCCGATCTGGGACCATTTGCTAAGGGAGAGTTTAGGGTAAACTTAGAGATTTTAAGACTGATAATAACATGATTAAAGTTGCGAGGAATTGTGGGAGAGAGGGGTGGGGTGACCAAAAGACCATTGACCATAAGATCTACAGATTGACTTTACTTCACCATTCCATCATGTCTGATTTATTATCCCTCTCAACCCCATTCTCCTGCCGTCACCTTATAACCTCTGACACCCTTACGAATCAAGAATCTATCAACCTCCATTTTAAATGTACCCAAAGATTTGTTCTCCACAGCCATCGGTGGCAAAGAATTCCACAGATTCACCACCCTCTGGCTAAAGAAATTCCTCCTCATCAATCTTCTAAAAGGATGTAGCTTGTATTCTGAGGCTATGCACTCTGGTCCTAGACTCTCCTAATAGTGGAAACATCCTCTCCTTGTCCATTCATTCTAGGCCTTTTAATATTCAGTATGTTTCATTATGATCCCCTTCATTCTTCTAAACTCCCAACAGCTACCAGGCTCAGAGCCATCAAACACTCTTCATATGTTAACCCATTCATTCCTGAGATCAGTCTCACGAAAGTCCTCTGGACCCTCTCTAATGCCAGTATATTCCTTGTTGGGTATGGAGCCCAAAACTGCTCACAATGATCGAAATGCAGTCGGACCAATGCCTTATAAATCCTCAGAATTACATCCCTGCTTTTATATTCTAGTCCTTTCAAAATGTATGCTAAAATTGCATTTGCCTTCCTTACCAGTGACTCAACCTGCTTATTAACCTTAAGGGAATCTTGCACTCAGACTCCCATCAGATTTCTGAATTTGTTCCCTATTTATAAAATAGCCAATACCTTTATTCTGTCTACCAAAGTGCATGACTATACACATCTCCACACTTGTTTTCCATCTGCCACTTCTTTGCCTATTCTCCTAATATGTCTCAGTCCTTCTGCAAACTCCCTGCTTCCTCATTCCATCTGCCTCTCCATCTATCTTTATGTTGTCCACAAAGCCATCAATTATGTTGTCCAAATTATTGACAGAACACGAATAGAGGCAGCCTAAGCACAGTCCCCTGCGGAACACCACTAATCATCGACAGCCAACCAGAAAAGGCCTCTTTTATCCCACTCTGTGCCTCCTGCAAAAGAGGAAGACAGAGAAAAGGTGATGCATGGGGACGGCACGGTAGTATAGTGGTTGGCACAAGAATTTACAGTACCAGCGATCCGAGTTCAATTCCTGCCACTACCCATTAAAAAGTTTGTGCATTCTCCCCACGACCATGTGGGTTTCCTCCAGGTGCTCCGGTTTCTTCCCTCAGTCCAAAGACGTACCAGTTGATAGGTAAATTGGTCATTGCAAGTTGTCCCAAAGTTAGGCTAGGATTAAATCCGGGAATTGCCGGGCCCCGCGGCTCGAAGAGCCAGAAGGACCTGGTCTCCTCTCTATGTTAATAAATAAATAAGATTCAAAATCCTTACTGGCAGTGGAGCCAACTGGAATTAGGTGATGAAGACAAGTGAATAACAACAGATGTGACTATAGGGTGTAATTCGGGGATGAAGGGTGAAATGTAAAATTGTAGAAAAGGAGAGCAGTTAAAAAGACTTCAAATGCTGAAAATGCCCGAGGAAAGTTTGTAACAGCTGATCATCTGATTTAAAAACTTCAATGATAAGCTCGTATTGAGCATTGTTGGAATAGGAGTAAACAAGGGCAAGATGGAATTGGGATGCATTATTAAAAAGGACGGGCAACTTGAGGCTTGGATTCTTTCTCATAGGGTGAACAGCGCTGTTCCGCAACCTGGTCACATACAGTACCTGCTTCTGGTTTCCACAATACAGTACCAGGGAAACTATATAGCGTATACTGTACGGGAATGCCGTATGCTGCGATTGTAAGGAATACCCTATGATCTACACACAAATTGCTGGTTCAACTGATTATTGCATATATTCTGTGAGTGGTAGAAAGGGCGGGGGGGAAGCAAAAGGGCTGGCATCGTATTCTCTGATGGTTGTACAGGAAGATGTCATGAAAAAGAATGGGTTTAGGTGGAGTTGGAAGAACGAATCTGACCCTAAAGGAATGTTTCCCCTTACTGGACAGAGGAAGATGTGTCATCTGGTGGTATCGTGTCGAAAATTGTAGAAATTCTGAACAATGATCTATTAAATATGGAGACCAATAAGGTAACTCCAGTCTCAGATGCAATGACCACTCCAGGTCCAATCAAAGGTGTATTTGCTCATCTTGTATGCCTTTTTTCATGATCAGAAGTCACTGCAATTGTATTAAAAAAAAACAACAGGTACTGCAGGACTATTCCATCAGTGAGTTTCTCAATAGCGATGGAGCTACACTTATAATGTACTGTTGTTGCATTGTTTCCTGAACTTGTCTACCATTGGATGGCACACAGTGCAAGTAATTGTCTTGGATATTAACATCATGATTGCAAGATCCTGTTGGACTTTGGTAATGTAGAATACTACAAAAGTAGTTCACTCGTTCATTAGTGAGACCGATGGCAATGTAGCTGCGTTACCTCGGTTGTGGCAAGGACTCGTCTCCCCATCTCCTGTGAGAACTATTTTGATAAAATGATTGACTCCACTTTGGTATTGTGCATCATACAGTTCAGAAATGTAATGATCAGAATTAATGTTTTGTTATTGATTCTTTGTAAGTCTGGCTGAGTTTGATGACTAGTCTGAATTTTCACTTTCAAAATTCTTGATACTTCAAGTGCATCTGGTGATTGACAAGTTAATGGGGTCAACTTTTGGTAAAGTGAGATTTTCATTCTAAAAGCTTCAAAGATGGCAATTAATATCAAGTTGATATCAAGAAATGGATTAGGAATGTGGTGTGCCAACTGTTGTGTAGGTCATCCTTTTGTCAGGGATTGAGCACATGCCCGTGCCAGAAATGAATCTTCCCAACACCTAGTTAGAAGTAGATGGGACTAGAGTTACAATCCTCACCATGTCTTCATTACAGTTACTGCTTATTAACAGACCTGTTGTTTTATTAAGACCACTGTCTTCTTACGCATTTGAAATACTCAAGATATTTATGAATAAACGTTAAATCAAAAAATAACCATGAACAGTCAAATTTATTGTAACAATTTCCAAAAGCCAGATAAGTCATATATATTGCTTTAAGCCTGGCCAATGTCTGCTCTTAATTGTTGGCCTCCTGTAGCAGACAGGAATATTGCTCCACAAAGGTAATGAACATTGGTATTAAAATGACCTCCACAGAGCAAATATCGGTTGATAGTCCACTCTGAATATTCATGGTCTGCTCCAGAGCCTGCTTTACTTAAACATAAATGGACTGATGCCTAATCAAGATCCATATTTTAGAACTTAGCTGCCACTTGAATCTCTGTAAAACTCCTACATCCTGCACTTTGCTAATTCTGCTGAAATAAGCATCTTGGTACTTTATTATTTCCCCATTGTCAGTCATGTTGTGAGTTTTCAAGGCTCTTGTCTGTGTATTCCCTCCCACCTACTGTCCCCAACCACAAGCTTTGCAACTTCTTTCTCTTACCCCTTTAAGGTACCTCTTAAAACTTGCTCAGCAATGGAGCATACAATGATTGTCTCTTCTTATTGCTCCCTGCTAAAATGTGTTTGACGGCATTGTTGTACAGATACATTTTGCTAAAATAAGTGCTATATAAATAGAACTTGCTGCAGTTCTCGCTTGTGCTGTTTCTGGCTACCTGATCATTTTTTAAACTTTGTATTATTGTCCAAGTGTAATTTAATTAGTATGGAACTGATGCTTGGGCACATTATAATCCAGTATACAGTGTGTATCTGTTATTAAACGAAACTGCTGTTACTGTATTTTCTAACCTGCGTATTTGCACATTTTCCATAGTGTGTCTGTACGACGATCAGGTTCTAGAAGACGGGGGTTATTACATCTCAGCTGCAGACCCTTGTGTTGTTTGCCTTTGTACGGTAGGTGATCTGAACAATTATTACCCCTATCCATCAGGCTCTTCAATGGAGGAGATAACTTCAAACAATTTCACTCACCCCAACACTGAACTTGTTCCCACACCCTATAGACTCACTTTCAAGGGCACTTCATCTCATGGTCTTGATATTGATTGCTTTATTATTATTATTAGGTTCTTTTTATTTATTAGGAATGCCCACAAGAAAATGAATCTATGTACTTTCATAATAAATTGAAAATATGAAAAATGAATTTTGAACTTTAGTTATGCATGTGGACAATGCTTGTGATTTTTACAAACATGAAGGATCTGTATAAAGTTGGTACAGAAAATACTGTTCACATCGATGGAAGGGTCAAGAACCAATATGTATGTAGAATGAAGATAATTGGCAGAAGAGCCATAATAATGAGGAAAACCTTCTTTATGCTGTAGTAGCTGGAATTAATTTTGACATTCAGGAGGGAGCTAATTTGGTGAACAAAAAAAGAAAAAATGGTCAACAGGGAGAGAGCTGAGAACACCAAACATAATTCCAGCTTTTGTGATCTCATGAGTTTCTAGAGAACTTGTATACAGAGCCAGCAAGAGCTTGATGGGACAAAAGGACTCCTGTGCTGTAAGCTTTCTATGAAAATCAATTTTGTCTAAAATAATTAACTAAACATAAATGAAATAGCTGGATCAATGGGATTAATCATGGAGATAATTTCAATTAAGTGGATGAAATGATTTTAGTTTTGCTTTAGGCTTCCACGTTATGCCTGTTTACACAGAGCTGTCCGTGGGGATTTTAAATTGCTGTGGTAGAATAAATTGTACAGGATCTGTGGATTTGATGTGGAACATATTCATTCCAACTTTACTTGCATTCATGCACAAGGTAACGATGTATGCTGAATGTGAGTCTAGAGTATTTTGTCAGTTATTTCCTGACCTGCTGGGTATTTTCATTATTTTCTGTTTTCTTATTTCAGCTTTCCATAGAAGATAGCCCCTTTGGGCCAACATATCTGTTCAGACCATGTTTCCAATCTAACTAATCCCACCTTCTTACACATTGCCTGTATCCCTTTAATCCCTATGTGTCCATACCATATGCCTATCCTAATGCCTCTTGAATGTCGCTCTTATATCTGCATCTACCACCTCCCCCGAGAAGCACTAAACTTCAAGCTTTCTCCCTCTCAACTTAAAGCTATGTCTCCTAGTGCTTAACTCCTAAGGATAAAAAAAACTCTACCTAGCCTTATCAATGCCTGTCATAATTTTATATGCTTCCATCAGGTCATCCTTCAGCTTCCGATGGTCCAGGGAAAATATCCAAGTTTGTCCATTTTTTTCCTTATTCTTCATTCTAAGTTATGTCCCAATGAACCTCTTCTGCCCGTTGTCCAAAGCCTCTGTACCCTTCCTATAGTGTGGTGACTGGAACCTCACAGTGGCTTAATCAAAGTTTTATACAGTTGCCACATGAGTTGACAGCTTCTGTACCTAGCACCCTGGCTGATGAAAGCAAGTCACCTTGGCTGCCTTTAGCTCTCTATTCCCTTGATTCGCTGCCTTTGGGGAGCTGTGGGCAGGTACTCTCAGATCAATAATACAACATATCCTGCCATTTACTGTACTCTTTCCTCTTGTATTGACCTCTGAAAGTGGGATACCTCAAACATCCCTATGGCTCAGAAGGGAAGGGAACTGAAAAGGATGGCAGCAGTAATAGGGGACTCTATTGTTAGGTGGACAGATAGGTGCTTCTTTGGACACGAAAAAGAAACATGGATGGTAGTTTACCTCCCAGGTGCCAAGGTCCACGATGTTTCTCAGCATGTCCACAATATCCCGAAAAGGGAGGGTGAGCAGCCAGAACTCGTGGTGCTTATTGGTGCCAACGACATGGGTAGAAAAAGGGAGGCAGTCCTGAAAACAGAATACAGGGAATTAGGAAGGAAGCTGAGTAGCTCTAGGGTAGTAATCTTGGGATTGCTACCTGTGCCATGCAATAGTGAGAATAGGAATAGAATAAGATGGCAGGTAAATGCGTGGCTGAAGAATTGGAGCAGGGGCAGGTTTTTTTTTTGGATCATTGGGACCTCTTCTGGGGCAGCTGTGACCTGTACAAAAGGGACGCATTGCACTTGAATTCGAGGGGGACCAATATTCTTGCAGGCAGGTTTGCTAGAGCTATTGGGATTGGTTTAAACTAATATGGCAGGGGAATGGAAACCAGTATGAGCCAGCAGGTTTACAAGTAGATGACAGGTGAAACATGAACTTAAGGAAAGACAAGCCATTGATTGGGTACAAAGGGAGACAGAGCAGAGTTAAATTGTACCACAGGGGCAAAATTCAAAAAGGCAAAGACTGCAGGCCTGAAGGTGCTGTATTTAAATGTGAGTAACATTTGGAATATGGTGAACAAACTTGCAGTGCAATTAAAGATTGGTTAGTATGACATTGTGGACATCACCGAGTCATGGCTCAAAGAAGGCCGTAGTTGGGAGCTTAACATCAAAGGGTATACTTTGTATCAAAAGAACAGACAGGAAGGCATAAGCAGTGGTGTGGCTGTATTGGCAAGAGATGGAACTACTACTTTAGAAAGAGGTGACATAGGGTTAGAGAATGTTGAATCTTTGTGGGTGGAGTTAAGAAACTGTAAGGTTTAAAAAAAATGGGAACCATATTTAGGCTTCCAAATTGTGGCCAACATGTGGGGTTGAGATTGCAAAAAGAGCTGGAAAGGGATATAATAAGGATAATGTCACATTTGTAATGGGGGATTTCAATACACAAGTGGATTGGGAAAATTAGGTTGGTGTCAGATCGCAAGAAAAGGAATTTGATGAATGCCTTTGAGACAGCTTTATAGAGCAGCTGGTGCTTGAGCCTCCTCTGGAAAAGGCCATGTTAGATTGGGTGTTGTAAAATAATCCAGATTTTATGAGGGAGTTTAGGGTGAAGAAACCCTTAGGAGCAGTGATCATAACATGATTGAATTCACACTACAATTTGAGAGGGAGAAGCATAAGTCAGACATATCAGTATCAGTATAAAGAGAATTACAGAGGCATGAGAGAGGAACTTGCTCAGGTGGATTGGAGGGGGATACTGATGAGATGTTGGCAGCCCAGAAGTGGCTGCAGTTTCTGGGAATAGTTCACAAGGCACAGGGTAGATATGTTGCAGAGAAGTTGTTCTCATGTGGCGGGGTAGGCAATCGTGGATGACAAAGGAAGTTAAGGACTGCATTATAAACCAAGGAAAGGGCACGTAATGTCGCAAAAATGAGTGGGAAGCTGGATGATTGGGAAGTTTTTAAAATCCAACAAAAGCAACTACAAAAGCCATAAGAAGGGAGAAGATGAAATATGAGGTCAAACTAGCTGATAATATAAAGCAGGATACTAAATGTTTTTTTTTCAGTTATATAAAAAACAAAGGGGAGTTGAGAGTTGAAATTAGACCACCAGAAAATGATGCTCGTGAGATAGTAATGGAGAATGGAGAAATGGCAGATGAACTTCATAAATACTTGGCATCTGTCTTCACTGTGGAAGACACTAGCAGTGTGCCAGAGCTCTGTGAGGGTCAGGGAGCAGGAGTGAGTGCTGTTGCTATTACAAAGGAAAAAGTGCTAGGAAAACTCAAAAGATCTTGAGGTGGATAAGTCACCTGGACCAGATTGACTATATTCCAGAGTTCTGAACGGGGTTGCAGAAGAGATAACGGATGTATTGGTTATGATCTTTCAAGAATCACTTGATTCTGGAATAGTTCTGGAGGACTGGAAAATTGCAAATATCACTCCACTCTTTGAGAAAGGAAGAAGGCAAAAGAAAGGAAATTATAGGCCAGTTAAGCTAACCTCAATGGTTGGGAAAGTGTTGGAGTCCTTTATTAAGGATGAGATTTCAGGGTACTTGGATACTAATGATAAAATAAGTCAGTCAGTATGGTTTCTGTGAAGGGAAATCTTGCCTGACAAACCTGTTAGAGTTCTTTGAGGAAGTAGCATGCGGGATGGACAAAGGAGAGGCAGTGGATATTATTTACTTAGATTTTCAGGAGGCCTTTGATAAGGTGCCACACACAAGGCTGCTTAACAAGATAAAATCCTGTGGCATAACAGGGAAGATACTGGCGTGGATAGAGGAATGGCTGACAGATAGAAGAAAGCAAGTGGGAATAAAGGGGAACTTTCTGGTGCCTGCCAGTGACTAGTGGTGTTCCTCAGATCAGTATTAGCACTGCTACTTTTCACATTGTTTGTCAATAATTTAGATAATGGAATTGATGGCTCTGTGGCAATGTTTGCAGATGATACAAATATAGGTGGAGGGGTAGGTAGTGCTGAGGAAGCAATGCGATTGCAGCAGGACTTACACAAATTGGAAGAATGTGCAAAAAAGTGGCTGATAGAATACAGTGTTGGGAAATGTATGATAATGCATTTTGGTAAAAGGAACAATAGTGTGGATTATTATCTAAATGGGGAGACATTTCAAACATCAGACGTGCAGAAGAACTTAGGAGTCCTTGTGCAAGACTCCAAGAAGGTCAATTTACAGGTTGAGTCTGTGGTAAAGAACTCAGATGCAATGTTGACATTTATTTCAAGGGGAATAGAATATAAAAATATGGAGATAATGCTGAGGCTTTATAAGACACTAGTCAGGCCACACTTGGAATATTGTCAACAGTTTTGGACCCTGTATCTCAGAAAGGATGTGTTGTTATTGGAGAGAGTCCAGAGGAGGTTTACAAGGCTGATTCTGGGAATGAAGGGGTTAACATATAAGGAGTGTTTGGTAGCTTTGGCCTGTACTCACTGGAATTTAGAAGAATGCGGGGGTGGGGGGTGGGGGGATCTCATTGAAACCTACTGAATGTTGAAAGGACTAGATAGGGTGGATGTAGAGAGGATGTCTCCTATGTTGAGGCTATCCAGAACTAGAGGGCACAGCCTCAGAATTGAGGGGCGACCTTTTAGAACAGAGGTAAGGAGGAATGTATTTTGCCAGAGTAGTGAGTCTGTGGAATGCTCTGCCACAGATTGTGACGGAAGCCAGGTTTGTGGGTATACTTAAGGCAAAAGTTAATAGTTCCTTGATGGGTCAGGGCATCAAAGGTTATGACGAGAAGGCAAGTGTATGGGGTTGAGTGGGATCCGGGATCAGCCATGATAGAATGATGGAGAAGACTCGATGGGCTGAATGGCCTAATTCTGGTCCTATGTCGTCTTGTGGTCTAAACCTCATCTGCCATTTCTCCACTCAACTTTCCAAGTGACCTATGCCCTACTTATCCTTTGACAGCCCTCCTCACTATCCAGCGTTCTACCAATGTTCGTGTTGTCTGCAAAAATATAAATCAGCCCACCACTGGTCACAGACAGAGGAATATCCCACTTCCCGCCCCCCCCCCACCCGACCATCACTAACCGCTGCCTTTTATAACCATGCCAATTTTGTATCCAACGGACCAACTCAGTGTTGATCCCATGTGACTTAATTGTTGTATCATGTGCAGTTTTTTTCCTTTCAAAGTTCTGTGAATTCCCTACGAGTGTCTGTACGGCACCAACATAACTAATGACAATCTCACCATTCAAAGCTGTAAAGTAGTTTAAAGAAGGCTTTTAAGTTGCACAGGTCTGATTTGTCCTGAGACTCACAGGGGTTTAAGTCTGAGACCTGACTGCTGGGACACCCTTTGCAGTCAAAATGCTTCTGCCTTTGTGTTCAAGAGCAGCCTGCCATCTCTGTTGTGCACGTATGGAAAATATTCTCAAAGGTGATATGCAAGCAAAAGGAAGGTCATTAGCAAAATCGTGAAGGCTCTAATTTAAACAGGTAAATAAAATTTGGAGAATAATTTCAGATCAACCTGGGAAGCAGAATCTTTAAGCAGACCTAATTATAGCTAGACCTCTGCTTCTGGAATTATCCATTATGCTAGCAATAGCCAGGAAATCAGATCATTATTTCCACTTGTAAATGTTTACAGCAGTGTAAATGTTTAAAGCTCAGAGATTGTTCTGTACATAAATCTAGTTTTCAATACAGGTAATTCAAAGTTGGTGAGACTAAATTCTTAAGAAAATATGTTCTTTATTAGTCAAAGTTTAAAGTGTGCATTTTAGATGGTCTACAGTCACAGTGCACTGTGACAGAAAATAATACCTCTTTGGTTTTCATAAATATCGTGAAGTGATAGTCAATGGACTTTTGTAATGATGTTGGTGTCTTCACACATTGTGGCAGTAGTCATGAATCTAAACTGAATGGAAAACCTGACAAGTCAATTCTCAAAAATGCACACCTTATTAGTAATTTTCACAAAAAAGAATAGTTTTTAAAATGTCTCTATCAATTGCTGTCTACCTGTAATTGTCCTTCAGTGGTTTCCTTGGTCATTTCAGAGTACGGTCTTGATTCCTCCCACCCCACCCCATATTCATGGGACTAGTATCAGAAGCAGGCCAGAATAAGGAATTTTTTGAAGGATAGATGTTAACCAGCAAATCTTTTACTGCAGCCTGGTAGTTTCATGCAAGCCATCATTGATTCTAGTGTTTTATTATTATGCAATTACTTGAAACTTAATCTTCCCAGCTATTGTGATGGAATTCAAACTCAGCAGATAAATTAGTGACACACCGATCATGGTAGCATATAACTAACACTTGTGCATCCTCTGAATCACTTTGCATCTCTGTTTGTCAATAGTTCAAGCCTCTAGAAGCTTGCCCAGTAACTTGATTGCTATGCCACTACATCACAACATCACAATGTGATGCCTTACTCTGTGGATCTGTAATTAGTGATATTGCCATCTGGAAATGAATAGATTTGGATTAAAATGTAGCAAATTAAAAGATATCCTTCCGAAAAAGCACGCAAGGTCCAGTATTTTGTCTCCCAGTTACTTTGAATATCAATTCAAAATCTGCTGGGTTTTTTTCTGATGCTGGAGTGCTCTACTAGTATTGAGGTTGCTTTGTTATAATCTTCTTTGTTCACCTCAGAAAGGTAATGTGGAATGTGACTGGAAAGGTGACAGCTGCTCAGAACTGAAGTGTGAACAGCCTCTGCATCATGTCGCTGGCTCATGCTGTCCTATATGTCCAGATCGTAAGTACCGTCCTGACTTGAAACATATATGAACTGGCTTTGAAAATTGTCATCTTCTCTAATGGAAATGAGGTAGTTAAAATGTGAGGACTTGCATTGATCAGGTTACATGGACCACAAGTCTGTTTACATTTTACTTAATAATTAATTCTCTAGTCTTGGGTTGGGGTGTGACGTCTGAGATTTTAAGTGCAATCAGGCACAAAAAGTACTGGGTATTGAGATTGTTGGATGAAGTATTAGAGACGGAGAAGTCCTTTGTTGCTATTCCTGATGGTGAGGTTCCAGCAAAATGCTGTTGAGAATTTGTTTTTTTTTGCTAATGAAATTTTTCAGAGGGTTACTCGACACAGGCAGGGGTATCTCTGGGGAAATTCCAAGCCTGGATCAAAACTGAGGTGTAGAATTCTTACTAATTCATTAGTTGTCTGTACCATCCTAAGAAAAGGAAAGGAAAGGATTCAATAATTCAAGAGCGATTAAGCTACTTCAAGAGCAGAAATCATTGGGTAGAATCATTTTGATGGGCTGAATGAACTTTATTTGGTGTTATTCTATTTATAAAACATAGGTCCTAGGACAGTACAGCACAGTATTGGCACTTGGGCCCAAGATATTGTGTGGACCTATATGAACTATTCAACCATTAATCTAATTCTTTCCTCCTGCATAGTTCATAACACTCTATTTTCCTTACATTCACATACCTATCAAAGAATGTTTCAAGTGTTCCTGTCTCATTAGGCTCTCCCAGCAGTCTGGAGAATGCATTCCAGGCACCCACAACTCTGTCTCAAAAATACCTATGCTGATATCTCCCCTAAACTTTCCTTGAAATCAATAAATTCCAAGACTTTGGCCTCAATACCTCCTTGTACAATTGCATCCTCGATCTTCCTCACTTGCAGATCCCATTCAGTTCGGATTGGCCACAACATCCCCTCCACAATTTCCATCAGCAGAGGTTAATTACAGGGCTGTGTGCTTAGGCCCCTGCTCTACTCTTTATTCTTATGGCTGTGAGGCTAAGCACAGCTCCAATGCCATATTTAAATTTGTTGATGACACCACTGTTGTAGGTTGGATCAAAGGTGATAATAAATCAGCATGTAGGAGGGAGATTGGAAATCTGGCCGAACAGTGCCACAGCAACAGTCTCTTACTCAATGTTACCAAGGAGCTGATTATTAACAAGAGCCAAACACCAGCTTGGATTGATTTGAAATTAAAAGCTATCAAACAATTTCATTTAACCTCATTATTAGGAGTTCCATTACCTTTACAACTTGCTAACATTCCAAATTTAAATCTCTACCCTGTTATTAAACAGTCCTTACAGATTTGGTTTCAGTTTCACAACTCTTTTAACTTCAAACAATTTAAATTGTCTAGCTCTTTATATCGAAATTTTCTATTTAAACCTTCAATAACTGATCCCATTTTTCTCTTATGGAGAAATAAGGGGATCTGTTACTTTTTGCAGATTTATTTTGTGATGGTCAATTGATGACTTTTGAAGAGTTAATTAGCAAATATTCTCTCTCTCATACACACTTCCTGCAATATCTTCAGGTTAGACATTTTTTACAAAAATACTTATCTAAGTTTCCATATATGCAAGAATCTGATTTGTTGGATACTATTTTGAATATGAATCCTTTAGTGAGAGGTTCCATTGGTAGAATTCATAATTTACTTTTACTACAAAAAGATAACCTCTCACTAAAGATTAAACAAGATTGGGAGAGAGAACTTAATATGACCTTTGTTAATGAAGATTGGTTGCGAGTTCTGAAAATGGTCAATTCTTCTTCGATATGTGCCAATCACTGTTTAATTCAATTTAAAATTGTTCACCGTTATTTAACAAAGGAGAGACTATCCAAAGTATTTCCTAACATAGACAACGATTGTGATAGGTGTAAAACTGAAGTAGCCACTTTGTCACATATGTTCTGGTCATGTCCTTCATTAAAAACTTTTTGAAAACCTTTATTTTCTATAATCTCTAAAGTTCTGAAAATTAATTTACAACCTCATACACTGACTGTTCTATTTGGAATATTTCCACATCATATTCAGGGTATTTCATCTTCAGACCAACATGTAAATGCATTTGTCACATTGTTGGCAAGAAGGGCTATTTTATTGAAATGGAAAGATACCTCTGTCCCTACATTAATTCAATGGTTTTCCCAAGTAATGTTATGTTGTAGCAGTGTGCTACACACAGCACTAGAATAACGACACGTAGTTGGTGAGTTGAAGTTGCGATAGAAGAGATTTATTCAAACTTCGCGGCCTCCTTTTAAGCCTTCCCGTTCCCGCGTGCAGGATTTTCCCCCTGCTGGTGAAGATAGCCTGGCGCCCTTTTTGGGGCCGGCCTCTCTGCTGGCGCACGCCGGTTCGTGTGTGCTCGAAAGTGGGTCGCCACATACCTACAGGGAGGTCTTGGAGCTGCAAACCGGAGACCACAGTTCTGTAAGTAGGGATCTCATCATCTGCCTGCTGTTCCTCCGCCAGCGCTGCATAGTCTACCCCCTGGGACAGGGCCTGTATGGTCGGTCTGGAAAGTGCGTCTGCCACGACGTTGTCCTTTCCCCAGACATGCTAGGTGTCCGTCGTGTACTCGGAGATGTAGGACAGATGTGGCTGCTGGTGGGATGACCAGGGGTCGGGCACCTTAGTGAACGCAAAGGTTTGTGGTCCGTGAACGCGGTGAAGGGCCTACCTTCTAAGAAGTATTTGAAATGCCGGATTGCCAGGTATAGTGCCAATAGCTCCCGGTCGAAAGCACTGTATTTGAGTTCGGGTGGTCGTAGGTGTTTGCCGAAGAACACCAGGGGTTGCCAGCGACCCTCGATGAGTTGTTCCAGCACTCCACCAACTGCTGTGTTGGATGCGTCCACCGTGAGGGCAGTAGGAACGTCCATTCTAGGGTGCACTAGCATCGCGGCGTTTGCCAAGGCTTCTTTGGTTTTAACGAAAGCGGCTGCAGCCTCTTTGTCCCAGGTAATGTCCTTGCCCTTACTCGACATCAGGGTGAACAGGGGGCACATGATTCGGGCTGCTGAGGGGAGGAAACGGTGATAGAAATTCGCCATACCCACGAATTCCTGCAGGTCTTTGATTGTGTTGGGTCAGGGGAAGTGGCTACCGCGTCTACCGCGTCTGCCATTGGGCACGCGGCTTGGTGATCTGTGCGACGGACGCCCTTCTCTCCTTCTTGGCATTCCACAGCACATCTGCCCAGGCTGCCACCTTCCGGGGGTCGCTGAAATCTGTGTCAGACAGCAGCAGGCATATGTCCTCGGGCAGTTGCTCTAGGAACGCCTGCTCAAACATGAGGCAGGGTTTGTGTCCTTCAGCCAGGGCCAGCATTTCGTTCATTAATACTGATGGCGGCCTGTCTCCCAAACCATCCAGGTGCAGTAAGCGGGCAGCTCGTTCATGCCGTGAGAGTCTGAAAGTCCTTATGAGCAGGGCTTTGAATGCTGTGTATTTGCCGTCCTCCGGGGGCGACTGTATAAACTCCTCAACTTGTGCAACAGTCTCCTGGTCAAGGGAGCTCAGCACGTAGTAGTAACAAGTGGACTCCGAGGTTATCTGCCGAATGTGGAATTGTGCTTCTGCTTGTTCGAACCATAAGCGAGGTCGTAGCGTCCAAAAGCTTGGCAGTTTTAACGAAACTGCATGAACAGATGCGGCGTCGGTCATCTCTGGTCCAAATATCGTTTGGGCCGTCGGGGTCACCAATTGTAGCGGTGTGCTACACACAGTGCTAGAATAACAACACATAGTCGGTGAGTTGGAGTTGCGAGAAAAGAGACTTATTCAAACTTCGCAGCCTCCTTTTAAACCTTCCCTTTCCCACGCGCGGGCTTTTTCCCCTGCCGGTGAAGATAGCCTGGCGCCTTTTTTGGGGCTGGCCTCTCGGCCGGCGCACGCCGGTTCGTGTGTGCTAGAAAGTGGGTCGCCACAATGTCGTAGTTTGGAAAAAATTAGAACTAGAACTTTAGATCCTTGATTCGATTTTGAGAGAAGATGGGGCTCTTTTGCCAAATATTATCATTTAATTTGAATTACTTTTTATGGTTTCTTTCCAATCTTATTTTATATAAATGTGAATTGGCAGTTGATGATTTTTCTTCTTTATATAGATGATCGTAAGACATATTGCTCTGGGAGTTGGTTCCTAATGGTTTTTTTTTTCTCTTTTTTTCTTTTTTTTCTTTTTCTTTCTCTTGTAGTTAGTGGGTTTTTTTTCTTTTAGTTAGTTGGGGTTCTCTTTTTTCCTTTTTTTATAAGAAATTTTTTTATTATCATATTATTCTTTTTTTGATAAGTTTTTTCTTCAGCTTTATTAACTGTATCTATATCAATTTGTTGAAGTCGTGTATCATTTTATAGCTGTAGAAGATTATGTATCAGTAAAAAGATACTTTATACTTTATTGTCGCCAAACAATTGGTACTAGAATGTACAATCATCACAGCCATATTTGATTCTGCGCTTCCCGCTCCCTGGATTACAAATATTAAATAATAAAAAGATTAAAAATAGTTAAAATTAGTAAATGTTAAAAATTTAAATTATAAATCATAAATAGAAAATAGAAAAATGGGAAGTAAGGTAGTGCAAAAAAACCGAGAGGCAGGTCCGGATAATTGGAAGGTGCTGCCCAGATCCGGGTCAGGATCCGTTCAGCAGTCTTGTCACAGTTGGAAAGAAACTGTACCCAAATCTGGCCATATGAGTCTTCAAACTCCTGAGCCTTCTCCCGGAGGAAAAAGGGACGAAAGGTGTGTTGGCTGGGTGGGTCGTGTCCTTGATTATCCTGGCAGCACTGCTCCAACAGCGTGCAGTGTAAAGTGAGTCCAAGGACAGAAGATTGGTTTGTGTGATGTGCTGCGCCGTGTTCACGATCTTCTGCAGCTTCTTTCGGTCTTGGACAGGGCAACTTCCATACCAGGTTGTGATGCACCCTAGAAGAATGCTTTCTACAGTGCATCTATAGAAATTAGGGTTTTAAGGGACAGGCCAAATTTCTTTAGTTTTCTCAGGAAGTAAAGGCGCTGGTGGGCCTTCTTGGCAGTGAACTCTGCTTGGTTGGACCAAGTCAGGTCATTTGTGATATTGATCCCGAGGAACTTAAAGTTTTTGACCTGTTCCACTTGCGCACCACCGATGTAAATGGGGTCGTGCGGTCCGCTACTCCTTCTGAAGTCAACAATCAATTCCTTCGTCTTGCTGACATTGAGGGATACGTTATTGTCTTCGCACCATGCCACCAGGTTCTTAATTTCCTCTCTGTACTCAAACTTATCATTACCCAAGATATGGCCTACAATTGTTGTGTCATCAGCAAACTTATATATTGAGTTTGATGGAAACTTGGCTACACAATCATGGGTGTACAGTAAGTACAGCAGGGGGCTGAGTATACAGCCTTGTGGGGCACCAGTGCTCAGAGTGATTGTAGAGGAGAGCTTGTCCCCTATTTTTACAGCCTGGGTCCTGTCTGTGAGGAAGTTGAAGATCCAGCTGCAGATCTGAGTGCTAAGGCCCAGGTTCTGGAGCTTAGGAATCAGTTTATTTGGAATAATGGTATTAAAGGCAGAGCTGTAGTCAATGAAAAGGAGCCTTACATATGCGTCTTTATTCTCCAGGTGTTCTAAGGAGGAACGTAGGGCCAGAGAGGTGGCATCTGCCGTTGACCTGTTGCTCCAGTAGGCGAATTGCAAAGCATCGAGGTTGATCGGTAGGCTGTAGTTGATGTATGCCATAACCAATCTCTCGAAGCACTTCATAGCAATTGATGTCAGAGCCACAGGTCGATAGTCATTCAGGTATGCCACCTTGCTCTTCTTCGGCACTGGGATTATCGTTGCCTTCTTAAAACATGAGCGGATCTTAGACTGAAACAAGGAGCAGTTGAAGATGTCAGCAAACACTCTAGCTAGCTCGCTTGCACAGGCTCGGAGAACCCGTCCCGGGATGCCATATGGGCCCTTCGCCTTCCTTGGATTTATCTTCAGGAAGGCCCTTCTAACATCCTCTTCGGTGACGATGAATCTCGATGCCACCATGTCCGGTTCATCCGGAGGAAGCGGGATGCTCCTCTTCTGTTCGAATCCTACGTAGAATACGTTAAGTTCATCAGACAGAGAAGCGCCAGAGTTATTGATATTCCCAGCCTTTTCTTTGTGCCCAGTGATCTCATTTAGACCCTGCCATAGTCTATTGGCATCCCTCTGGGTAGACTGGGCTTCCAGCTTGGCTCGATATTGCTTCCAGGAGGAACTCTGCAGATGCTGGAAATTCAACCAACACACAGCAAAATTTCTGGTGAATGCAGCAGGCCGGGCAACATCTCTAGGAAGAGGTACAGTCGACGTTTCAGGCTGAGACCCTTCGTCAGGACTAACTGAAGGAAGATCTAGTAAGAGATTTGAAAGTGGGAGGGGGAGGGGGAGATCCAAAATGATAGGAGAAGACAGGAGGGGGAGGGATGGAGCCAAGAGCTGGACAGGTGTTTGGCAAAGGGGATATGAGAGGATCATGGGACAGGAGGCCCAGGGAGAAGGAAAGGGGGAGGGGGGGAAAAGCCCAGAGGATGGGCAAGTGGTATAGTCAGCGGGACAGAGGGACAATGGCTTTCCAGAGTTCACGCCTGGATTCCGTGTAGCGACTGGTATCCCCGGACCTAAAATCCGCAGCTCTAGCCTTTAAAAGGGACTTGACCTCATAATTCATCCAAGGTTTCCGGTTAGGGAATACCTGGATCGTCTTGCGAGACACACAATCCCCCCATGCATTTCCAAATAAACTCCGTGACAGCTGAGGCATACTCATCGAGGTTAGCTGCCGAGTCCTTGAATACTAACTAGTCCACCGATTCAAAGCAGTCACGGAGGACCTCATCCGTTTCCTCCATCCAATGCAACATTACTTTTGACACCGTGACCTCCCTCTTCAGTTTCTGTTTGTAAGCCGGGAGGAGGAGTACGGCCTGATGGTCCGATTTTCCGAAGTGAGGTCGTGGGACAGAACGGTAGGCATCCTTGACTGCTGTGTAGCAGTGGTCAAGTATATTCGGGCCTCTAGTGGGGCAGGAGACATGTTAGTATAACTTCGGCAGTGCCTTTCTGAGGTTGGCCTGGTTAAAGTCCCTGGCTGTAATGAGCAAAGCCTCCGGATACCTGGTCTCAAGTTCACTGATGTTGGCATACAGTATGTTCAGAACACACTCCACGTCCGCCTAGGGGGGAATGTAGACCGCTGTCAGTATGATCGAGGTGAATTCCCGTGGCAGATAGTAGGGACGACACTTCACTTACAGGTGTTCCAGGTCCTGTCTGCAGGAGCTTGTCAGTGTCACTGTGTCTGAGCACCACGCAGTGTTGATCAGTAGGCAGACACTACCTCCCCTTGTCTTGCTCGAAGACGCCATGCAGTCCATCCGATGGATCGAAAATCCCTCCGGTCGGATAGCACAGTCGGGGGTGGCAGGGGAGAGCCAGGTCTCAGTGAAACAGAATACACAGCAGTTCTGCATCTCCCTGCAGTAGGTGAGTCTCCCTTTAAGATCATCCACCTTGTTCTCTATGGCTTGCACATTAGCTAGTAGGATGGTGGGCATAGGGACCCTGAGGCTCCTCAGCTTCAATCTGACCAGCAGCCCAGCTCTTTTCCCAGGCTTCCTCAGTAAGTAGTGCATCTTTCCAGGTTTCCAACAATGCAGTGTGTTGTTGTCAGGTCTTTGAGGTAGGTGGGCGCGTCCTGCGGGAATCAATCAGTGGGTTGCGTTGTCATGCACTCCGGATCGGGCCGAGTAACGGGAGAGGCAAACGAAATGAAATGACTTCAGGAGGAGGAAATCAGAGGTCCATAAGCCAGTTCTTATCGGGGGATCAGAGGTGGAGAGGGTCAGCAACTTTAAATTCCTCAGTGTTATCATTTCAGAAGACCTACCCTGCGCCTAGCATGTAAGTGTAATTATGAAGAAACCACAGCAGCAGCTTTGTTTACTGAAGAGTTTGCAAGGATTCAGCATGATATCTATAATTTTGAGTAACTTCTATAGATGTGTTGTTCAGAGTAGAATTGACTGGCTGCATAACATGAAAATGCCTATGCCCTTGAATGTAAGATCCTGCAAAAAAGTTGTGGCTATGACCCAGTCCATCACAGGTAAAGCCCTCCCCACCATTAAGCACATCTGTGTGGAGCACTGTCGCAGGAAAGCAGCATCCATCATCAGGTTCACCATCACCCAGGTTGTGCATTCTTCTCATTGCTGCCATCAGGTAGAAGGTACAGGAGCCTCAGTACTCACATCACCAGGTTAAGGAACAGTTACTACCCCTCAACCATCAGACTTCTAAACCAGAGAAAATAACTTCACTTGCCCCATCACTGAACTGTTCCCACAAACTATGGACTCACTTTCAAAGACTCTTCATCTCATGGTCTTGATATTTATTGCTTATTCATTTATTTTTTTTCTTTTATTTCACCCTGTTGGTGAGGTCTTTTATTGATCCTGTTATGGTTATTGGATTAGTTGTGTATGTTGGCAAGGAAATGAATTTCAGGGTTGTATATGGTGGCATATACGTACCTTGATAATAATTTTACTTTGAACTTTGAACTTAAATGAATAACCTCTGACATTGGTTATTGTCACCCTGGGAGAATGGTGCCGGTTGCCTCTCATAATTGTGACAACACCACAGTAGTGTAGCAGTTAACACAGTGCTGTTACAGCTCAGACTGTGGGAGTTTGGAGATCAACCCAGGCATCCTCTGTAAGGAGTTTGTATGTCATCCCTGTGATATGCATTGTTTTCTCCAGGTGCTCTGGTTTCTTCTCACAGTCTGGAGATGTACTGGTTAGTAGGTTAATTGGTCTTTGTGGATTGTCCTGTGGTTCGGATAGAGTTAATACAGAGGTTGCTGGGTGGTGCGTTTCAAAGGGACTATTCTGCACTGTATATCTTAATAAAGAATCTTTTACCCCTACAGTAGGTCGGCTCTCCTGATCCATCACTCCAAAGAGAAAGGACTTACCGCACTCAACCTTTCCTCATGAGGCGTGTTCTTTAAACCAGGCAGCATCTTGATAAATTTCCTTTGCACCCTTTTTAAAGCATCCACATCCTTTCTGTAATAAGGTGAACAGTACTGAACACAATATTTCCAAGTGCTGTCTAACCAGAGTTTTAAAGAACTTCAGCATTACCTGGAACTCAGTCTCCTATCCAATGAAGGCCAGCACACTTTATACCACCCTATCAACAGTGAGTGGTCCGGGGATATAGACACTGATATCTCTGTTCATCCACACTGCTTCCCTTAACGTTTTTACAAATCCTTTCATTAACCTTGTAATTCGTCTTCAAGTTTGACCTTCCAAAGTGTATCATCTCACACTTTTCTGTATTGAACTGCATCTGCCGCTTCTCCACCCAACTCTAAATCCTGTCTACAACAAGCTTTTACACTCTCCACAATACCTCCAACGTTCATTATCTGTAGACTTACTAACCCACTCTCCATTTCCTCATCCAAATTCATAGACAGCAGGTCTCCAAGACCATATCTCTGCAGAAAACAACTGGTCACTGACCTCCAGGTAGAATATGCCCCATCTACTATCACCCTCTAACTTCTGTGAACAGGAGAATTCCGAATCCACATGGGCAAGTTTTCAGGGATCTCATGCCACCATGCCAGTAACAGTAGATTAATTCTTGGCCTGAATTATTAACTAAATTTTCCTTTTGCTTTTCCAGTGTCCATGGCTTCACCTCCCACTGAGAGTTCAGGATTACATCCTCCGATCACAGGCAATACTCTCCCTGAGATGCCAGCACCAACACAATTCTATCAAAGCCCTCAGAGAGCAAAAGCTCAACAACCAACCTCTGACTCAGAGGTTGAGTTGATCTCCTTGTCTCTCTTAAGCAGTGCAATGCCTAAAAAGTATAATCTGAATCGAATTGTACCATGGACCATGAAGAGGAGGCTAGGACAGGAACTAAATACTTCATCTAAGAGTCAAAGAGTTATCACAACCAAGCAACCAATGGCTATGAAAATGGGCGTTATTTCAGATGGTGCCCCTTGGGGGATCTCCATTCTTCCTCCATCAGAAACATTCAAAACCACTTCAATGGCTTCTGCGAAAATCAAAGATGAGATGGTCCAAGAAGATTTGAGTAAGTACTTGAGCAAAGCACGATAGGAACGGTTCCTTGGCAAGCAGTGAATGGTCAACGAGTTCATGAGTGACCTTACACAAGTGCAGTAGACAGAATGGAGTTGGAGGTGACTGCAGAGTTGTATTGCCTTTTACATTCATTCCCTTAAATTATGGGTGGAAATCCATCCTGGTGTAACAACGTGTGTTGAAGTAGCATTGTACAAAACACACACAGGGCCCAATCTTTACTGGGAATCGTCAATGGGTCCTTTGAGAGAAATTTGCCCTTGAGCTTACAGGAAGGTTATGGGAATAAGAATGATGCTACTCCGTGGGAATAAAATGCTCAGTCTGTTATACTCTGCGTTTGGAGGAAATTAAGAAGTCAAATGCATTTACAATATATCATCTATATTTCCAATCATAGATTTTGAACAGCTGATAGAAACATGGTCTGGGTGATTTCATTTTGTACACCTGGACACTGTAAGCAAATAGGACTTCCATTTACAATGCATCAAGAGCCCTGCTCTGAGCATCCATGCAGGTGACAGTATAGCAGCTTTAACAAAATGTCTACCACTGAGTCTCAGGACTACATTGTATTTGCTACATAAGACCACAAGAGAATCTAGAAGTGATAGATTGTTTTTCAAATGTCATTCGTGCAATTGCCTTGAAGTTACAGAAACTGGCAAAGTGTTCATGGATATGTGAAATAGGTGATGCTTCAGAGATGAAGCTGATGTTTGAATGACTGTGTTCTTTAAGGATACAGACACTCTCTGAGACTGTAATATTTATATTCTTTCTCAGAA
Organism: Mobula hypostoma; assembly: GCF_963921235.1. Taxonomy (NCBI): domain Eukaryota; kingdom Metazoa; phylum Chordata; class Chondrichthyes; order Myliobatiformes; family Myliobatidae; genus Mobula; species Mobula hypostoma. The sequence continues at coordinate 58,090,031 of NC_086107.1, forward strand.
TCATGTTTGCATTATCGCCCATCCTTTTCATGCCATATCCTCTGCATTTTGTCTTTGAATAATGCTAAACACATTAAATCATGTTCTCCTTGGTAATCTTGTCTTTGGTATCTGTCTATCTGAAAACATATTGTGCTAGATTGCCCTTTGAATTTTCATGATTGAATTTACTGTATTTGTGTTTGTCTTAGATTGTCTAGATGAAGATGGACTTGTGTTCAGCCATGGGCAGAGCGTTCCCAGAGAAGATCCATGTACTATATGCTTGTGTTTGGTTAGTAACATAGTTAAAAATACATTTTGCAATTTGCCTCCTTTAAAAGTAATTTATTGTGCCTTGTGTTTGAACTGAAGGTATGAATTTCTTTTAAGTAACAATGATAATTCAGTTATTAGTTAATGTATGTCACTGTCAACCACACTGACTGATACAATATGCTGTTCTCTTACAGTGGTGCAACCCAGAGAGCCACTGCCTCACAGCACCAGGCTTCTGGGTTCAATCTTGACCTCAAGCATTGTCTGTCCCGAGTGGACATGTTCTCCCTCTGTATTCTGTGTGCTCTGCTTTCCTTCCATATCCAAAAGACATGGGTTGGTAGATTAATTAGCCACCGCTTATTGCCCTTTATGTGTGGGTGAGTGGTAGAACCTGAGGGAGTTGATGAGAACTTGGAGAAGAATGGGGATAACACCAGATTCGTGTGAATATGAGGTTGATGACTGGCAAAGATTTGTGCCATAGGGCTTGTTTCTATGCTCCATCTTTTTCTGGTCATAGCTTTATGAAAATATTGTTCACTTTCTCAATGAATTTCATTTTTCCATTGTTTAATCTGGACTGACAGGGATTCCGACAGCAATAGAGCCTGCCATATTTTTATCAAAACCAAATATGATGTATTACATAAAAGATCAGTGATTTTGTCAATGGCTAATCGCGATTCTTCAGCAAATCACTGCCAGAAGCACAACAGGCTAACAATCTTTTCATTTGATCTTTGTGGACTGCCTTGTATGCTTACAAAACAACAATATGTAGATTTCAACCATATTTACTGGTTCCAAAACACTTTGGGATAGCTTAAAGTTATGATGAAGCAAATTGTACACTTTTCAATGTTTCTGAGCTTTCTTGCAATAGTATCCATCCATTTCTCCACTGGCTGTGAAGATCTTTCTTGACCAGCAGAAAACAGCTGTCAACAATTCAGCTCCCAAAAGTAAATTTGTACAGTATCTGGAATCAAAATAGACCGAAATGAGAAAAGCAGAGAATGATATCCCCAACAGGTTTCAGGAAAATAGAAATTCCATGTTATGTACAAAATATTGACTTTTGCAACAGAGTATAAGCTAATGATTTATTTTAAAAGATTGTTCAGGGCATGGTGATAAATTCAGTCTCACGAGCTGCTTGACCCGAGGGGGTGTACAATAGCACAGGATTTTTGGCAGCGTTCTTGAGCATCTACAATATCTTCCAGGCCAACATTGTAGCATATATCTGACTGTTGCTGGAGTACATTTCCCACCTGTAATACCTTAAAACAACAATCAATTCTACCCACTTCAGCCCAAGCAGCAACTGCTGATGGGTTGTCTGTCTGTGATTGTAAAGCTTAGTTGTGTCCTCCCTAAGGACTCCACACAGATTGATCAGTAAAGCACATTTCATATGGCATCTCTGAGACTGACATGCTGGTCACTCAAAAGAAAAACCTAAACTTCAGTAAACAATATACAACTGAAGGCAGGATCTTGAATAAAATCTGCCACATGGGCACTACTTCAAACAATTGAACAAAGTAAAGGCATCCGTTAGTCTTGAGAGACCACGGATTTGCGCCTTCAAAGGTTTCCAGGGCACAGGCCTGGGCAAGTTTGTATGGAAGACCAGCAGTTGCCCATGCTGCAAGTCTCCCCTCCCTCCACGACAACTATGTTGTCCAAGGGAAGGGCATTAGGACCCATACAGCTTGGCACCAGTGTCATCGCAGAGCAATGTATGATTAAGTGCCTTGTTCAAGGACACAACACGTTCCCTCGGCTGGAGCTCGAACTCACGACCTTCAGGTAGCTAGTCCCACGTGCCCATAAACAATTGAATAACTTCTTCCTAATACACTATGTTCCAAGGTTTTTTCCAGCACTTGGGAATCACTTTCCCTATTATATTTCTGGATAAGATTGTTTTCTAGTCAACCAACAGAATTGGGGGTGGGGGTTGGCTTACGGCTTTATAAACATCGTCTATGTATCCTGTATGACGAACAGTTTTTTAAAAAACTATAACCATTTTGCATTAAAATGGACTTCGATAGTTTTTGTTACAATTGTGTTTTATGGTATTAAAAATGTGTTTAGTTCATGGTTAATTTGGGTTTTTCTTGTGAATGTTGCATATATGATGCTATGTGACTGTGGTGCTACTGCAAGTAGGTTTATCATTACCCCTGTGCACATAGAAACATAGAAATCTACAGCACATTACAGGCCCTTCGGCCCACAATGTTGTGCCAACCATGTAACCTACTCTAGAGACTGCCTAGAATTTCCCTACTGCATAGCCCTCTATTTTTACTAAGCTCCATGTAGCTATTTAAGAGTCCCTTAAAAGACCCTATTGTATATATACATGTATACTTGTGCATATGACAAGAAACTTAACTTTGACGTTTCTGAATTAGATTTCTTACCCCGCACTAACAATCAATTCTGTTGTGGAGCATTTCTCAATTATTCATAACAAACATCACTGTCCACTCTAACAATGTGATCTTACTGGCTAGTAAGTATGGCAAATAAAACATATTCTGAAATGGGAATCATTGCTACAGATAAGGCTAAATGGGGATTTTAAAAAAATTATTGCACATAGAACTGTGTCTGATCTATTCAGTGACTGGCATGCAGAAGGAAAACTTCAATTAACTCTCTGCGCTCTGATACAGGGTTTTTTCAGTTTGCATTAGTTGATGGCTGGACTTTGAGAATGATGCTAAATTGGACTCTGAGCCTGCAAAAGTCCATAAAGCCGGAGATAGCTCGTCTGTTTCCCTGCACAGTGTGCACTCATCATGAGAGTTTTTGTCAATGCAGAAGGTGGTTGTTAGGGAACAAATAACTCCGTATATGTTTGAGATTAAAGCTGGATAACTTGAGTTCAGTGCCATCTGGCACAACTGGTTGATTTCTATAAAGACTAAGCTCTGAAGGAATGTCCCAAACATTTCAAAAACGTGATAGAATTTGAATGTTGGAGTGAGAGGCATAGCAAAAATTTAATCAGTAAAGGACTGAAAAGAGAAGATGGACATGAAAGGAAATTTGGGAAGGGAGTGCCAGAGCTTACAGAGAAGACAATGAAAGGCATTTGGTCAACATCAAGGGAGGAAGAGATTTGTCAGAGGAGACATCTGACAGCAGGTGGCAGGTGACCAACAATTGGAGGGGAAAACTAAAAGATATTTAAAAATTGAGAATCAGTGTAGATCACTCAGATGAGTGAGATAACTTTGAAAGAGCAGAGGTATGTGGAAAATTTAGGTTAAGAGACTTGATAAAAGATCAATGGAACATTTGAGTGAGGAGCTGTAGGACTGCAAGCTGAGGCAGTTTCAGCTGGAGTTGAAATGAAGTAAGTAATGAGCAAGCTGACTAATGGAAATGTAAGAGAGAAAGGAACCTAGTTACTGGAAATTAGTGTATGAGTAGGCTGGTGTGTTTCTAATGTTACAGTCCCACCTAAAGGCAGCAAGCGAAATCTGCAGCAAAACTCCCTTGCATTGTGATGGGGATTATGACAGATGCCTAACTGTTGAGTACTTTGGGCTGTAAATTGAACGCTTGATAAAAATGTTTATCATTTCAACTATTACTGTATTTTTTTACAGAAAGGCTCAATTTTGTGCAGGTCACAGAAGGAACAATGTCCACACTTGCTGTGCGATTTAATACAGCAGAAAACTCCCGATAACCAATGTTGCCCGGTTTGTGTTGATTTACGCTGGTGTGTGCACCAGGATCAAGTACATGAGGTAAGTTAGGTGACCTTTCCCGAAAGGCTTGGAAAAAATATCTTTCCAAACTTTCTCCTATAATCAGTGTGGTAACAGAGTCAGCAACTTCCACCCGATGTTCACATCGAAAACGGCAGCAGTGATGACTGTTGCCCCATGTCAAAAGTGGGCAAGGTTCTTGCTGAGAACTCTCTCCTTGAAAAATATGAACATAGTGATAGGACATTCAGTCCTTCTGAGCAGTTTTACTATTGACTTAGATTGAGCCTGATTCATCACCTTGTCAAATTAGAATCCGAATCATATTGATATCACTGGCATATGTTGGAAAATTTGACTTGTAGCAGCAGTACAATGCAATACATAATAGAGAAAAAATTGAATTACTGTATGTGTGTGTGGTGTGTGTGTGTGTGTGTGTGTGTGTGTGTGTGTGTGTGTGTGTGTAATATGTTAAATAAGGAGAGCAAAAATAGAAATAAAAAAAGTAGTGAAATAATGTTCATGGGTTCAATGTACATTCAGAAATTGGATGGCAGAGGGGGGGAAAAACTGTTCCTGGATAGTTAAGTGTGTGCCTTTAGGCTTCAGTACCTCCTTCCTGATGGTAGCAATGAGAACAAGGCATGAAATGGATGCTGCCTTTTTGAGGCATCGCTCCTTGAAGATGTTCTGGATACTGGGGAGACTAGAGCTCATGATGGGGCTGACTAGGTTTACAACTCTCTCCTGCTTACTTCATCCTGTTCAGTAGCACCGCCCCCCACCCCCCGAATGCAGATGGTGACGCAGCCAGATAGAATGTTCTCCATGGTACATCTGTAGAGTTTTTTAAAGATGCCATTCTCTCCTAGAAACATGGAACAGGGAACAGTTGACCTCATGAACAGGTCCTTTGGCTTCAGATGTCTATGCCAAAAACGATGGCAAACTAAGCTAACTCTCTTCTTCCTGCACATGGTCCCTATATTCCCTTATATTCTATTGTCTATCTAAAAGCCTCTTAAATGCTACTATTCTGTTTGTTTCCACAACCACCATTGGCAGAGTATTCCAGGCACCTACTACTCTGTTTATATAAAAAAAAACTTCCCCCTCTCACCTTAAATTCATGTCTTGCAGCATTTGGCATTTCAACCCTCGGAAAAATCGATTTTGACTCTCTACTCTATCCATGCCTCTCGTAATTTTATAGACATCCATCAGGTCTCCCCTTCACTTTCAAATCTCTGGAGAAAATTATTCAAGGTTGTCCAACCTCATCTTGTAGCTCATATTCTCTAGTCCAGGCAGCACCCTGGAAAACCTCTTCTGTACACTTTTCCAAAACTTCCAAAAGAATCAGATGACCAGGATTACCATGCCCCGGATCCTTGATGTAGTGAGAGAATATTACATACCGGTACTTGCTTTTCTTCATTTCAATGCGACCTCCTCTCTTGCTGTAGGATTTTGAAGCTGACCAAAAGCTCACATTGATTTGTCTCTTTAATTGCCCGGCTGCCTCACAGCAGATCAGGGTTTCTGGTTGAGCTTGAGTGACAATTTCCAGAATGCTATCTCTAGGAGGAATCATCAAGGGAAATTCATGGAAACATATGGCAGCTCATTGCTTTCAATGGAACAAAATCTGCAATTTGATTCAGTCCTTTTTGCCAAGAGTCAAATGAGCTAATCCACCACAAGGCTTATGGAAAAAGATTTCCTCACACTTACAATTAGGGATGCTCTATTCTTGGGACAGAGTATCATTCGTATTAGAATCAGAATCAGGTTTATTATCACAGACTTGGGTGTGTCATCAAATGTATTATTTTCCACTGGCAGTACAGAGAAACATTTAAAAAATTACTATAAGAAATAAATCGGCTTTGCAAAAGAGAGCAAAAAGGTAAGATATCAATAGGATTTACAACAATAAAAGGATCACGATAATCACAATTTTACTTCAGATCAAGTAGGGAAAGTTGGTGCCGACCTTCTATCATCCCACACACACATGGCCCTATTATTCCATATTATAGGACAGAATGGAGTATTTTTATGCAGTTTAAAACCATAGTTTACTGCAGAGGAGCAATAATTAAAACTCTCTGCACTGTTCTCTGTAGAGGTAAGTTCTCTGTACTATTCTCTACACAGCTTCTCTCCTACTTTTATCAGACACTTGAATGGACCTCTTGTACAAACACATGGATTCTTGGGCTCAAAATCTAGCATGTTGTGGCCTTGCACCCTTATCATTTACTTGCACTGCATTCTTTCAGTATCTTTTCACTTCATTCTGCATTGTTATTGTTTTACCTTATTCTGATTCAGTATACCTTTTAATGATTTGATCTGCATAAACAGTATGCAAAGCAAGCTTTTCACGGTATCTTGGTACATATGACAATAATATACCAGTACCAATTAGGAATATATCAATGATCAGCAACACAGGCTAAATAAATGTAAAGATTTCCATAGCACCCATGTATTTCCCCATTGCCTACATGTTAGACACCAAAGCGCATCATAAGTACATCTTTATCAGTTATATAAAATGTAAAATATTGAAAGTTTTGATAATGTTAAATAAT